>NC_067398.1:718291181-718592431 GCF_016432865.1 Antechinus flavipes | reverse complement strand
CTTCGAGCACTGTTAGCTTTTCTCTTGTGAGTGTGGACAGAGATGGAGCCCTCCCCTTCCCCTCCCTTCCCTGTCCAGTCGCCACGAATGCGTCTTTGGCGGTGTTCTGCCGGCCTCTTCCTATTTGCCAATAGTTGATAGATATATTGGCTTTTCCCAGCGGGGGCAGGAAGCGCCTCTCATTTCCTTCCAGGAGGATACTGGGAGAGTTGATGTAATGAGGAGCTCAGGGCCAGGGCCGCTAGAAATGCTGACCGTGCTGTTGCCTGTTGGCAAGTTCGAGGGACCGCCCCCGAGGGCGCCCCGTCCCGAGGGAGCTGGGAGGACGCGGGGGGAGACGCGGTCCTTGGCAGCGCCCGGCTCTGGACTTCGGTGTCCGTGCCATCGGCTTTCTGCTCCTCCACAAGCCACCAGTGGCTTCCAGCCACGTCCTCCCACAAGTCTTGAGCTGCCTGGGGCCGGCCCTGACGCAGTGCAGATGGTGACCCACGATCTAGAGTTTCCCTTCTGGAGCTTGCGTTGTACCTGGCTCTTGAGGATGCGGACCCTGGAGCCATAAGGGCCTTTTGGCTAGTGGAGTCACACCGAACTGGGACCTCAGCGCCCATGGAGGTCACTGCCGGGGATCCCTGGGTGGGCAGAGGTCAGGTCTGCACCTTCCACCTCCTAGAGAAAGGGAAGGTTTCGAGGGCATTGAGAACAGCCATCTCTGTCCTTGCGGCCCTTCAGAGGTGCGTGCACCCAGTTAGGTCGGTGTCATTGGCCTCTAGGGTCCCTTCCACCCCCGAGAGTCCTGATTTTGTGAAATGAATCAGCAAGCTTTCCTTGAGTGCCTACTGCTTACCCAGGTGTGCTCAGAGCCGGTAGCACAAAGACCCAAAAACAGGGCCTTGCTCTCGGCGAGCTTCCATTCTGTAAGGTAACGCCGAGCATCACCTGGCGAGCGTATACGGCACCAGAGCGCAGCACTTTGTTGGCTCCGGACAAGAGGTTAAAGGCTCTGGGAGGCTGCTGGGTGTGGATGAGGCTTTGAAGGGGCGTCACAGACTCTCAGAAGCGGGAGGGGACTGAGACCCAATTGTCCTTTACCAGCCCCAACAAAAGGGGGATCCCGCCTCTTCCTGGCAGCCTCCAGGGAGCGCCTCACCTCGCCAGGCAGGTCATTCGTGGGCAGAACTCTGATAGAGCTTAAGAAGCTTCCCCTGACTCTGAACCCGAAGCTGCCTCTTGGCAGCTCTTTCCTTGTTCCTGGCCACTTGGCGCTGGGCAGACTGGGACTGGTCTGCCCCAAGACGGGCTGGAGACCACCCCATGCCCTGCACCCCCAGGTTTCTCTTAGACCCAGCGCCCCAAGCTAAGAATTGAACCTGGCCTTTGCTTCTGGAGCTCCGAGGGCTTCCTCTTTCATGACGAGAACCCGTATCATTAGGGACTGAAGCCCCCGGGCGTGTCTGCTCACTGCTCTGGCTTTTCTGGCCCAAGCAAAATCGTGTCTCAAGCTCCTCGGGGCTGAGTTTGGCACCGGGGATGTGTAAAGGGCAGCATCATCCTGGGTTGGCATCTCCCTTCGGCGTGTCTAGAGCTGCATCTGGAGCTCCTCGGGGCTGTGCCAGTTGGTGACATGATTTGTAGTCCATCTCTGTTGATTCTGTGCCCCCACCCTCATCGCCCTGTTCTGCGCCCCTTCTTGCTGCCTTGTTTTGTGCCCCCTCACCACCTCTGTGCCCCCTCTCACCACCTTGCTGTGTTCCCTCTTGCCACCCCATTCTGTGCCCCCTCTCACCATCCCACTTGGTGCCCCCTCTCACCACCCCATTATGTGTCCCTTTGCTGCCTTTTTTGTGCCCTCCTTGCCACCCCATTCTGTGCCCACCACTGCCAGCAGCAGCACTGTCCTCGCAGCAGATGGGAGAGACATTCAGCGCTCCCCTTCCTGCGATGCCATTTTCAGCCGGCTCGCGGGCAGGCTTTGCCGTGCCATCTGCAGATCATTCCCTTAGCTAGCCGTGGTCTCTGGATGACGACACAGAGGGTTAGGTGCCCAATGGCAGCTTTGTTGAGGAGGAAGGGGGGAAAGTAGCAAGGCCCAAGGAGGTAGTGAAGATTACGGGCAGGAGAGCCCGTGCTGCAGCGCCCCGGGCAGGAGAGCCCGTGCTGGTATCCCCTCACACCCCCCAAGAATAAGGTGCAGTTGGGAGAAGGGTCTGGGGTCAGGTGTGGAGTAAGAGCTGCCATACTAATTCCCACTTGGCCCTTGGCCTGGGGAGTTACTTGTGGGGCTGCTCCATGTCCTCCCTGAGAGTGACCCGAGGTGCGCATTGTCCTTCTTGCTCCGTTCGCTCCCAGTGAGGGCCCAAAGAGACCAAGCAGCCGCCCATCTTATAGAAGCAGCAGCCAGGGGTCCTGGTGGCCACGAGCGGCCCCGCGGCCCCTTCCAGCTCCAGGAGCTCAGAATGAACGCAGAGAAGGAACAGAAAGGGGGATTGGGGGCGATGCGCCCAGTGCCACGTAAGTGCTGGAGTAATTTAGTCATTGCCGGGAGGCCTCAGCAGGACCCAGCACTTAGGAAGCACTCACTGGATGTGTTGTGCTAAGGGGAGCCCTGGGGGGAGGAGTTAACCGTTCAGTCCCAGGAAGAGGTCTGAGGGCTGTTGCCTTCTGTCCCACATGGGCCCTCACTTCACTGTGGGCCCCGCCCACTCCACCTTTGGGCTGAGATTGGCTGGCGCTTCAGAGAGGGAGGGGCTTCGTAAGCAGCCCGCACTTGTAGATAGGCAGAGGGGTGTCCAAGGAGTGAAGGGTCAAAGGTCAGAGAAGCGGCCCTGATCCAGAGTTACAGGATCCCTCATTTGTGCCTCAGCTTGCCCATCTCTTAAATGAGGATACTAAGAGCCTTCCTCACCAGGCAGGTACATGTGATCACACAGCATTGGACAGGGCGCGTATGTGCCCCACATTCACACACACACACACACACACACACACACACGCACACATTATCTCTCACACTCCTCTTCCTTTTGCACACACACACACACACACACACACACACACACACACACACACACCACTGGCCTGCGCTCTCCCCATGCTGCCGCGTGGCCCTACAGGAAGGATGTTGCACTTGGGGTTTCCCGTCCCAGTGTTCGGGGCTGCCCTCGACACTTTGCCCCCTTGAGAGGTTCCCAGGCTCCCTGTGGCTTCAGGAAGCGGCAGGTGTGTTTTTTCCGTGTGACTATAAGGGGCGCGAGCTTGTCCTGGCGAGTGAGCCATGGGGTCATCCCGTGACCACCGAGATCGCCTCATCCCCTTTCTCTCTTGCTGTTTTTTTGGTGTTTTTTCCCTTCCTTGAGGTAGGAGGGGAAAGAATGTCAGAGGTGGCTCGGGACGAGCCGCTGCTGTTTGTCCAAGGCCGTCGTTTGCACTCGGCGCTCTGAATCGTTTTTCCACTCTGCACCGCGTCAGCCCGTGCGACCCTGCCTTTGTCCCCGACTGCCCTGGGATTACACTTATCTGGTCAGACGCTTGGGAAGCCGGCCCGGCCTCGGGTCATCGGATGCCCACGACCCCAGCTTTCCCTCTGGAACAACATCCGGTCCCCCCACGTCGGCGTGCTGAGTGAATCTTCCCTTTTGGAGGAGGTTCTCTCCTCAGTGGAGAGCCGTCACCTGGCCAGCGAGCCGCCGAGCCTTTGCTTTGCGGGTCCTTCCACGGCTCTGGGCGCAGGGGGCACGGGAAGTTAGCCCACCGCAGCTCTCCTCGCCATTGGCGGGACGCCCAGCAGCTCAGGTCCGACGCCGGCAGACCGGCCTCGTCCCCCTGTGTTCCGAATGTAATAACCCCCGTGACGTTGGGGGCCGCTGCGATAGCCGGGCCAGAGGAGCCCGGAACAGCCCCTTCCATTGGCTGTAGCCAATCAGTTCCGTCAGGTTAATCCGATGGCTGCCAGGCTGAAGGACGCCTTGTTTCTCCTTCCCCAGAGAAAGGGTTTAGTTGGTGCCCCCTCCCCCAAGAATGAGGTGCAGGTGGGAGAAGGGTCTGGGGTCAGGGGTGGACTAAGAGCTGCCACACCGATTCACACTTGGCCCTTGACCCAGGGACCCGGCCAGGCCGACTCTTGCCACTTTGGGTTACATGTAGGGACCACTTCGTGTTCTCCCTGAGAGTGGCCCGAAGCCTGCGTTGTCCTTCTCGCCCCAGTTTGCTACCGTCTTGCCCAGTGCTGGTATACAATAGGTACTTAATAAATGTGTATTTTTTTTTCTGAAGGTAATTTCTGGATAATCTTACTTGGCACTTTGTTCTTTCCATTCAGAAGTTCTGGGTAATGTTTTTCTTTGCCGTGGGCCAGTTCTGGGACTTGCGTCTGGGGGCTGCTCGTCACCCAGGCCCCTGTGGGACAACAAGGCGGCAGGTCAGTCCCAGAGCACTTGAGAAGTCCCCGGCAGCCCTGGCCCTCAGGGAAACGGCATCATGCACACACGCACAATGCCCACAGATATGCACACGTAAACATACAGAAACATGTGCATGCACACGCCTCCACACACGTGTACACGCACACAGAGACAGACTGCCAGTGGCTTAGCACTTAGCATACGGCTCTTGGAATCAGAAAGGCCAGAGTTCAGACCTGGCCTGAGACACTTGAGAGCTGGGTGACCTTGGAAAAGTCACTTTCTGCCTCTGTTTCCTCTTCTGTAAAATGGGCTTAATAACAGCATCTCCCTCCCAGAATGGTTGTGAAGATCCAATGACAAATACTTGTAAAGTTCTTGGCTCAGTGCCTGGTGCACAGGAAGTGCCCTAGAAATGTTAGTTAGTGTTACTGTTTAGGTTAATGTATACAAAAGAATAGCAGGCAGCCGTGGCTTACTGTGGGAGCTGGCGTAAGATCTTAGTGCTGATTGGCAGATGGGTAAACCGAGGCCTACAATTTGTATTAGCAGATAAGACCTCGGCAAATGGGTCTCTTGGTCTCCTTCAGCTCAAGGTGCTCTCCCCTGCGCCAAACGAGCGCCATGAAATGTCTCCCCCGGGAGCCCAGACAGAGGCCCAGGGAGCACGGTCCCTGGCAGCCTTAACCACAGTTCACCCTTAGATTGTCCTGGGGCATCCTCCCTGCCTTCCTTCCCCTTAGGACCTGGGCGCCCTCTGCTTTGTGGCTGCTTGGCCTTTTGGCTCTGTGGGGCGCCCCGCACACAGTAGGCGCTTCATAAAAGCTGGCTGACTTGTTTATCAGTGACGGGCTCCTGAACACACTGGTGCATTTTGGTGCGATTGGTTCTTTAGAGGAGGCCGGACTGACCTCACAAGAGGTTAAGAAAGAGTAGAGTCCTGTGCGACCCTTTTGTGCACGCTGTTTGCCCCACTTCCCCAGGCCTGGCGTCAAGGCCCGGCAGGCCTGCCCATACCAGGATGTACCTCGTCCCCCCTCCCATCGTCCAAAGCCTGGCCCGATCCGACCGGGCAGCGGTCTGGCCCTCGGACGGGGTCGGGCGGGCTGGGCCGGGGCCTTCGGCCCCCACCTCCCTCCCGGCTCCACTCTGGGGAAGGGGCTCGACGCCCATCACTTCCCGCGGGCGCCTCCAGAGCGATTCCCAGGGATAGAGCCCCTTTTGAAACGGAATTACATTGTTAGTACCTGTGAGGATTAGCCCTGCCATCACCTTATCCGTTCTGACATCACCTCCTCCCGTTCAAAGGGCCGGGGAGCCCCGGCCCGGCCCACCCACATCTGCCGCCGCCTTTGAATGCTCCTCGCCCCGAGATGCCGCCGTTTGCCCGGTGGCAGCGCGGAGGATTTAGACGATTAAAACAAATATTGGAAATTATTTAGCGGCCCGGCTTTACCGTGCCGGTTGCCTTAGTTTCTTGGCACTCGTGTGTTTGAATTAAAATGGCTTTGCTCCCTCTCTCCCTCCCTCCTTCCCAGAAAGCGACTTCTTTTGAACCCACTTGGCTTTGGCTTCGGGCCTTCCATAATAACAAAACATTTGAGTCCAAGGAGAGGTTTTATTGGGGCCGTTTTCTCTTTCCATCTGTGGCCCATATGGGAAACGGAAAGGTTTCATGGGTCCCAATAACAGTTGTAATAATGGGGGAGGGCCTCGATGGGGGATTCTACCCTTCCCCCAGCAGGGTGCTCCAGCGGAGGGAGCCGGCGATTTGGAGGGCGAGGCTCCGGGGTCGAAGGTTGGGTCTTTGACTTCCACCCTCAGGGTACAAACTTGGCGTCTGCAAAATGGGGCTGCAGGATTGGACGGCCCCCGCGGTCCCATCCAGCCTCCAGTTGTGGGCCTTGGGAAGCCCCTTCCCCACTGAGCACCAGAGTCTCCCTGTGTAAGAGAGGCCCCCGAGGTCCCATCCAGCCTCCATCCATCTGCTCCTGCCTTTCAGCTTTTCATTTCCATGTGGGCCCATCTCCCTCCCCCCAGGATCCCAGCAAAGAGGCTGGCAATGGCTCCGTAGCCCACCGGCCTCCACTTCTCCCAGGTTTTCCTTAACGTGCGAGGGAGCCAAATGCTGACGTTCCTCCCTTTGATGGTCGTTGCTCCCCGGCTGCTCCCTGCTCTAGCCCTTAGGCCCAAGCCCGGGCCTGCTTCGGGGCTCTTCAGGGGGCCCTCGTGCTTTAAGGTTCCACAGTCTTGTCTGGGTCAGTCAGAGGCCTTTTCTGACGCCCCCTCTGAGGGGGAGGGGACGCTGCGTCTCAAAGATGATCTGGCTGAGCCGGGAAACCTTCCGGTGTGGGGCAGGCGACCCACGGAGAGGTAGCTGCTCTCCGGGGACAGCCAGGCCCGGCCAGCCAGACTCCTCATTGCATGTTGGCCTCTAGCTGAGAGCGGCAACCCGTGAGGGGTTCCCGAGCCCGCCAGCTCAGGCCCCGAGAGAAGGGGAGCCCCCGGGCCTGGGGACCGTCCCAGAAATGGCCCGTCCCGACAAAAAGGCCCTGCAGCGAAGCCTGCCCCGTCTGCCTGCCCAGACGGAGTCTCCCTACACACAGGAGGGTGGGCGGCCTTTGGCGGGGGGAAATATGGAGGCCCGCTCTGAAGCTGACGGTTTTCTTGATTTCCTTTACAGGTTAGTGGTTGGAGCCAGCTGTATCCTTTCATAACCGTGGAAGCGATGTGTGATGGGAGTTGCTATTCCTGCTCTCGGTGTGTGCGTGCTGGGTGTTGTGTGCACACGTGGGGGGGGGGTATACGTGGGAGGAGGGGGTGTCCAGGTGTCTCTGTGTGTATATTGTTGCACACATACGGTCTGTGTAGAAACCCCACGCTCTATATCGAATGGGTCTTCACGCCCCTCCCCCCGAGAGGACGGTCCCACTGGCGTGGGCGAGCGGTCACAGGCCCCTGGGCCCGTGTTGGGGACCAGCAGCTCGGGTGTGTCGGGGGAAGGGGTGAGCGTGCCTTGGGCCGCCGGATCCCCGGGGGGAGGTCCTGGAGCGTTCACTCCAGTCAGAAGGTGCAAGTGCGACCCCCTGGTCCTCCCACAGACCCTGGAACTGCCCTGAGGGCCCGGGCCAGGAGCACTCTCCTAGCTGTGGGGACCTCGCCGCCCATCGCAGGCCACGCCTCTCGCTCTGCAGATGCTCAGGGAGGAGGAAGGCGCTGTTCAGGGTCCCCTGGGCAGCGAGGGGCTCTCGCCCCGTTGCCCCGGGTTCGGATCTGCCGCACAGGCCCTGGCGAGCTCGCAGAGACTGGCGTGGGCCAGTTAGAAGCTGGAGCGGGGGAGCGTGAGCACCATGTGGCTCCCTTAGGCCGGGGGAGGGTGGGGCGGGGGCTTAGCTAATGCTGCCTTAAATAGATGATGAGCTGTGTCTCCCAGAGGCCGCCAGCTGGGCTCCATCTCCTCGAAGGGCGTCCACAAAGAGCCGGGGCTTACGTTTCAGCAGGAGGGATGGAGGTGAAATAGAAGAAAGGCCTTGAATGGCCTGAGCGTTGCCAGATGTCCCGAGGCAGCCGGGGCGCTTGTTCCCCAGAGAGCTCAAGCCGGGCGATGGCCTCTAGCCCCGGGCCCCGGGAAGCGGCCCCTGCCCAGGCCGAGGGCGGCCCAGGGAGTGCGACCTGTGACTGCCAGTGGGGACTGAAGCCTCGGGCCCCGGCAGGCCGGCTGCTTGTCGGGCGTCCCAGTCCTGCCCCCCACACCCTGCCCTCTCAGCCTCAGTTACCTCCGGCACTGATAACAGCCCCTCCCTCCAGGGCAGTTTTTGCGAGGGTCCCGGGTGACGCTGTCTACGCAGGGCTTAGCTGTCGCCAGCCATTTTCTGCCCCGGTTCCTTCCTTGACTCCCTTCTCAGACGTGTCCCTGGAGTGCGCGGGGTTCCTCACGGGCTTTGGCCTGGACACCACCGTCATGGTCAGAAGCATCCCGCTGCGAGGCTTTGACCAGGTAGGCCGGCGCATCGGCGGCTCCCCGTTGCCCTGCCGCTTGGCGTCCTGCTGGGCGGAGGGTACCCCGGGACCCCCGAGGGCTTGGGTCCTCCCAGAGGGAACCTTCCCCCGGGCTTCTCCTCTGCTCCCCAAATTTGGAAGGTTCAGACTTGACCCCTAGATTGAGGCTCTCTCGCCATGGGATCCCTTCTGAGTGGTCCCACTTTGGAAAGGACAGAGGCAAACTGGAGAATGGGCACAGTTCTGCACCAGCTCTGGGTTAGGGCAGTATAGACACCCATAGCCACTCTGTGCAGCAGGGAACGCCGGGTCACAGCACCCACCCACCAGGGGGGCCAGGGCTACGGTGGGGAGCTGGCAACTGGCCCTCTGGCTCCCGGCGCCCACACGGGACTGACGTTCCCCCTCGGGGAAGAGGGAACCACCGCAGGGTGCCCGTGTGGGCTGGCCGGTCAGCATTAGGTGCCCACAGAGAGCCACCAGCTGCCCGGCCCTCCAGGCCTCCCAGTCCGATGGGGACACCAGACACTGACAGGCGATGGGAGGCGATCGGAGGGCGACCTCCGGGGCTGAGAACGGCCTCCGGGGGATGGGGGAGTCGAGACCACGGAGCGCCACAGGAGGCAGAGGCATCGTACCTGCGGCCGGCCGGGCCGGACATCCTGCCCACGAGGCCGGGCTCTCGGTGCCAGAGAGAGACTTGTATCTGGTCTCGGAGGCTGCCTTAGGAGGGTCAGTGTGACCAGTGAGGCAGGGAGGCCCCAGAGAAAGTCCAGGGGTGAGCGGCGGGGGAGAGGACGCACCTGAGAGACGGGAAGGCAGAAAGAGCTGTGGGACCGCAGTCGTCCATGGGGGGTAAGGGGAACTGGTGATCATGTGGAGGCTGTGGCCCCAGGAGGGGAGGAGGGGAGAGGCAGGTTTGAGGGAGGATCAGGAGGGCGGTTTGGGCCAAGATGAGCCAGGGATGCCGCAAGGTTATTGTGACATATAACTGTCGCTTAGGAGCGAGACTGGAACTGGACGTCGAGATCTCAGGAGCATCAACATAGAGATGGGAATTAAGTCGAAAGCAGCCGAGGAGACCGCCCAGTGAAGTCGCATAGAAGAAGAAGAGCAGAGGGACCCGGGGGACCCCTGTGGTGGCAGAGCGGGGCTGGAGACCAACCTAGCTGGAGGCAGAGAAGGAACGGTCAGAGAGAGGGGAGAAAGCCGGGAGAGAGAGAGGAAGGTGTCCCAGAAACCTAAAGACAGGACCAAGGAGAGAGTGCTCAGACACATCAGAGGGCGAGGAGAACAGGGAGGCTTCCTCCGGCCCCTGGATCTGGCAGCTAAGAGATCACTGGGAACTTGGCAGTGGGCCGGGGGGAACGGCAAGGTCAGAAGCCAGACTGGTGAGCAGGGCGGGCGCGCACCGGGTCAGAAACAGCGAGACGAGCACACTCTGAAGGTGTGGCGTGGGAGAGCCGGGCCCAGGACCGCCCAGCACGACGCACCCTTGTCGGAGAAGGGGCAGCAAAGCAGAATGGAACGCGCCCAGAGGAAACATGGGATTGCAGAGTCCCCCCCGATGTTCCCGGGGACTTTTGTGGCCGAGCGCTCCGGCCTGTACCGTAAATACGGTCTGGTCAGCCACGGTCGGCACGCCGTAACTCGACAGCATCAAGGTGATGTCAAGGACGTCAACCAGAGGAGAGCAGAAAAGGTCAGAGGGGATAACTTTCTAAAGGAACTTGGCCATAAAGGGAAGGAGAGATCGAGATGACGGCGAGTGTGGATGGAAGAATCAAGGGAGCATCTTTTGAAGATGGAAAAGATGTGGGCCTGTAGCATTTATTAAGCACCTGCTGTGTGTCAAACACTGCAAGGCAGAAGTTAAAAAAAACACAACAGAAGTGGGCCAGGAATAGGTGTCCCCATGGGGCAGCAGATCTCAGGAGATGAATTTTTTTTTCCTACATTTTAATTTTCAGTTCCAAATCTCTCATTCACTCCACACCCACCTCTCTGCCCCCGCCCCCAACTGAGAAGGCAAGAAATATGATGCCCATTCTACATTAGCCATGCGGTGAAAGAAAAGCAAGAAAAACAAGGGAAAATCCGTGGTTCGTTTTGCACCCAGAGTCCATCGGGTCTCTCCCTAGCGGTGGACAGCACGCGCCCTAATAGGTGCTCCGTGATTGTCACGGTCATGATCTTGATCATGTGGCCACGCCTCTCACAATTGGGCCATGTCACGGTGTTGCTGTCACTGTATACAGTGTTTTCTGGTTCTGCTCCCTTCACTTTGCATCAGTTCATTTAAATCTTCCTCGGTCTTTCTGAAACCGTTTCTTAAGAGTCCAACAATATTCCATTTACAGTCACAGACCACAGCTTGTTCAGCTGTGTCACAGTTCAAGGGCATCTCCTCAATTTCCAATTCTTTGCCACTACAAAAAGAGCTGATACACTCTCTCTCTCTCTCTCTCTCTCTCTCTCTCTCTCTCTCTCTCTCTCTCTCTCTCTCTCTCTCCCTTTCACAGACCCAGTAGCGCTGTTGCTGGGCGAAGGGCGGGTATGGTTTGATAACCCTTGGGATAGCTCCAGATCGTTGGCTGGGACGACTGGATCAATTCATGGCTTTAGGAGACTTTGAACAGAACAACTGAAATCCCCTCCATGTTTGCAGTGAGTTCAAGCTTGGCGTGAGCTAACCCAGGTTTCCGGCAGCTGAGCCGCTGATCCCGTGGAAGTTCCCGGAGTCTGTTTTTCTTCCCCGGGGAGACAGTGTGCAACTTGGGGCGAAGACCGGCATTGTGGCCTTGCTTTTTGTGTGCCAGGGATCCAAGTGCTTGGCACAGAGGAAGTGCTCCCAAGTGCTTGTTGCCTGACTCAGGGACTAATGGGCCCGGAAGGAGATGGCGTGTCGGGAGAGCAGGAGTCACTTCCCAGAGTCCTTCACTCCATGGTTCATTGATGCAGAATTCCCCCAGAATGACCGGCCACCGCCTTTCTTGCTCTCATCCCAACCTGAGGCCCCTGTGCCCCCATCTGCCAGGACCAAGAAGCCAAGCCCCAGGCTCCTTCCTGAGCCCTGCCTCCTGGACGGAACAGCCTCTGAGGGGGCCTGGTACTTGGGGCCTCCACCCTCCAAGCCCCAGAGTCTATGGATCTGCCTTCAGGGTGGCTGCTGAGCCAGCGTGTTGGAGGCTGGGCTGGGGAGGGGCCCTAGATCCAGTTTCAGACAGGACCCGTCCCGAGACTTGCTTTACAGCAACGCCAGCTCCCCATCGGGCGAGCCAGGAATGCCAGCCCCCCTTTGGGCGAGCCAGGAACGCCAGCCCCCCCTCAGGCGAGCCAAAAATACTCTTTTGCGTTCTGGGTGGGTGGTTCTCTGCAGAGAGCCCCAATGTGAGCAGGAAGCACACGCTTGGAGAGCAGTTATCAGTGACTAGGCCCCAGTGAGCCGCAGCCTCCCTTTGGAGGAGCCAGTCAGCGGCTCCTGCCCCCAAAATGTGCCCGGTGCGTCTGTAGGAACGCGTTCCTGGCATCTCCACCTGCCAGGTGGTCTGACGGCAGGAAGCTGGGGCTCATTAGCCTGGGTAAAGAATCCACTTTAAAAACACTCAGCACTTCAAAGGAAGTTTGTCCGTCATTAAGCTGCGTTGACGAGGAGCTTCCTGGGGTGCCGGGCCCCGGGGACACAGAGCGGGGCCAGAGACGGCCTGTGCCCTCCACGCGCCCACTCGTGGGGCAGACGTGTCAGGAAGGGGCAGTTTCTGCCCGCGATGCAGACAAAGGCCGTCCCTCGGGCCCCTTCAGTTCTGTGATGCCATCCAGGCAGAGGATGGTACTGACCGGGCTTCTCACAGAAAGAAGTCCAAGAGAGCCTCCAGGACTCAAAGTTAATGAGGATTTTCCTTCACAGATGGAGGGGGAAGGAGTCAGCCATAGCTAGTAAATGGCAGAGCGCAGATTCGCTCTCAGAGCTTTGGGTCTCCCGGCCCTCGGGGCCGGCATCTCTCCTCCCTCTGAGCTCTCAGGAAGCCCCGATCCCGCGTCAGGAAACCGCTGACCCCACGCAGCCTTTGGCCGCTGGCCGGGGAGATCCAGGCAGGGCCCACAGCTTGCCCGGGTCAGACCCGCACGGTGGCTAGGATGGGGGCTTGCCTCTCTGCTGGCCCCACTTTAGCCGCCGGGGCTTCACGCCAGGACTTCCTTCCCCAGGGCAGTGTTCCCTGGGGCCAAGGCAGACCCCCAAAAACCGTTCCAAGCCCAGGAGGCCCGGGCCCCGTGACCGCAAGCTATTAGCACCTTCTGGGGCGCCCGGTGGGGACCCGTCGTCTCAGGCTCCCGAGGGTGCCGGCTCGGCGGAGGCCCGGGGCTGGAGGCCGGCGCTCACGCTCCTCCTGTGTCAACATTTGTGATCTTTACTTTGCAGCAAATGGCCCTGTTGGTGACCAGCCACATGGAGTCTCAGGGCACCAAGTTTTTGAAGCACTGCACCATGAAGAAATTGGAAAAGCTTCAGAATAATCAGCTAAAAGTCTACTGGAATGACCACGAGGAAAACAAGGAGTGTCTGGATGTGTTCGACACAGTCTTGTGGGCTGTGGGTAAGTGTGAGACGCGCCGGCGGGGGCTCGCCCCTCTCCCTCTCTCCTTTTCCTTCTCTGGGGCGGCCCGGTGGATTCTGGGTAGTAGCTCCCTAGGTACTTCACAGACAAGGCCTCATGGAGAGTGCTGTTTTCCACGGCCTTTTTTGTTGTTGTTCGTGTTTTCTGGTACAATGAGTAACGTGGAGACGCCCGGCACGATGGCCCACGTGTACCCTGTATCACATGGCTCGCCCTCTGAGGGGCGGGAGATGGGGAGGATTTGGAACTCAAAACCTTAAAGAAATGTTTTAAAAAATTGTTTTAACGTGGAATTAGGGGAAAAAACATTATTTTAAAAAGGTCTCGCAGAATCCAGACCCCAGAGGTTATCCTCTTCTTCTAAGTGTCAGATCATAGAGGGTCAGCGCTCAGAAGGCTCTGCAGAATCCTTCAGGCCAGGGAGGGAAACTGAGGCCCAGGGACATTAAGTCATTCGGGAGGTGGCGCCATGTTGCTGGTGACTCTCCAGACCTGCACTCAGGTCTCCTGAGGCTGTCAGGCAGGCTGGCCGGCTGTGAGTATTTATGAAGCACACAGTAGGTGCTTCAAACAGGGAAGGCCCTGGCACAGCCACAGCTCTCCAGCCGCCTCAGCACTGGTAGGAGCCGCGTCGGTACTGGTGGGGGTTGCGTCAGCACTGGCGGGGGCCGCCAAGCCCAGGGGCTGCCAGGCTCGGACCGCGACAGCGCTGGCAGGGGCTGCCAGGCTCAGGGACCGCGACAGCACTGGCGAGGGCTGCCAGGCTCAGGGGCTGTCTCTCAGATGCAAAAGCCTTTTATGTTTTACTGGGGATATTGAGGAGAGGCTTTGCCTGTGGGGAAGAACTTCCTTCCGGGCCAAAATGCTGCCCTCCGTGGGGTCCGGGCCCCTGCTCCTGCCCACCCTCGGCCTCGGGGGCCCACGCGGGATCACAGAGGCTGCTGGCTTTCTACCAAGAACTCTGGCTCACTTTGCGAACACGCTGAGATTTGGCCTTTATGTAGGTAACAATCTCCACTTGTCCAATGGGGAGGGCAGGAAGCCCCTGTCCCGGCAGGAGCCCCGTTTTCTCCCTGGGCCGGCATCCCTCAGCACCCTGGCTGTGCAGGGTCACGACCTCAGGCAGCCTCGGGGGCTGACCGGCCCTTAACTCTGCTAAGGCTGGTCAGCAGCCAATCGGACCTCGTTCCCATGTCTTCTGATTGCTCTGGATGTTGTGGCCCCCCCACCCCCAGCTCTGGAGTTCTTACCCCGAGGGGTCTTGGATGGACTAGACATAGGTCATCATAATTCCCAGCTCTTCCCCTGAGCAGAGCTGACCGCCCCTGGGCTCCAGGACACCCAGAAGGTGAAGAGCCTCTGGGTAGAGGGTAGAGCAGAGCTGCAAAGACCAAGCCCTAATTTTACAGATAAGGAAACTGAGGCTCGTCAAAGCCTTTAACTCCCCATTGTGGACCCTCAGGCCCCGAGCTGGGTCCAGCTGACCCCCAGGGCTTCGGGACCAGCTGCTCACCCGCAAGACTAACAGCAGTCAAAGGTTGTGAGTCTGATTCCTTCGGGATCATCCTTCCGAGCTCCATTTTTTGGCCACTGGAAACGGTCCTGACCACCATCGTCCCCCCAAATCTCACACTGGCTGCGTTGTCTGCGTCCTCCTGGTTGAGGAGCTAGAAATAGCTGGCCGACGCACTCACTGCGCACAAGAAAACTGGTCACATTAGTCCTTCCCACCCCATGGGACCCCTGGGCCAAAGGGGCTTTGGGAAGTACCGAGAGCTGGGTCCCAGGCTCTCGGCTCTCGGGTCTGGGCTCCAGACCCACCTCCAACACCAGCCGGCTCTGGGGTCCTGGACAGGAGTTGGCAGGTGGGGGAGCGGGCGGGCCTTTGCCTGGAGTTCCCAGCCCCACACTAGCCTGAATGCCCGCCTCGCCAGGCTGAACCATTAGTTTGATGACAAAGACGTCTCCACGTTCGGAGAAAACCCTCCGTTTCATTCTAAATATTTAGGATTTCTTTTCATGACTCATTGGATCAGATTTCCAACTGGAAGGGGTCTCGGAAGGGGAAGCAGGGAGGGAGGGAACAAGCAGTTTAAGGCCCTACTGCGTGCCAGTGCTGATACAAGGACTCTCTTCTTTGATTCCCACAACCATAGGAGGGAAGTGCTGATTTTATTCCTTTTTTATAGTTGAAGAAACTGAGGCCCACAAATGAAATGACTTTCTAGGATCACCCAGCTGGTAAACCTGGGCCAGATCTGAACTCAGGCCCAGGCTGTGTCCACAGCTGCATTGTGGTCATGGGTCATGGCCCCGGGCAGCTGAGGTTTTCACCAGAGAAGTCTGGGTCGGACGCCACCTGTGTCAGACTTCTCTTGGCCCGTTGTCGGGTCTCCTAGGGCTGGGAGTAAGCTCCCTGTAAGTAGTTCAGATGATTCGGGCCGAGCAGAAGTCTTGGAGCCCGGTGGGGCTTCTCCTGCTTTCTTACTTGTCTTGAAACCTGAAGTGAATGTTAGAAATGGTGGCTTTCAATCAGACCTCCCAGCTGGGGGGCCTGAGGCCACGGGACCGAGGCTGGGTGGAGGGTGTGGTTGAGGAGCCCGAGGCTATAGGCGAGGCTGTGGGCCCTTGGAGGCCCCTTGGAGGCCCCTTGGAGGAGACCTCAGGACATCCCCACAGAAGGAGGCTTTCCCCGCCATGGGTTTGTGGGCTCTGGCTGGGCACCTGCCCCTTCCATTTTTCCTGCCTTGCTGCCCTCAGGCGAGGTGGTGGGTGAAAATAGCACGGCCGGAGGGCGAGCCCGGAGGGACTGAGAAGAACCGACTTCGGAAATTTATCTGACATTTACTCTAACAGCCATAGGTTGGGGGGGGGGGGTACAGCCGTGAATGTGGATACCGCAGGCCGGACGTGAGTCCCGGGAGAGGAAGAGCTTTGCTGTGTCGGGGCCCACCTCACTCCACAGCAGCCGGACACGGGGCCACCTTCCTCGGGCTGGAGCTGTCCAAGCAGCTGGAGGGCTAATTTAAGCCCAACACCCTGGGCAGCGGGACTCGGAGGGGGAGGTGACTGGGCCCCACACCTGGGCTTTGGTCATCAGTTCATAAAGCACCAAGCGCCACTTCCTCTCTTGGACAGAAATGCCTTCCTCCAACCTTCGTGGGCCTGCCATCGGTTGGTGGCTGGGATGGACCGGGTGCTGGGGGTGCCGAGGCAGAAGCGGCCCCCCACCAAGGGGCTGCCCCATGCAGGCAGGGAGGGGCCGCCCGCTGAGAGCTGCACCAGGAGGCCTAGAGAGGGAACCTGGGGGGCGGGAGTGGGTCAGGGCCTTGGGCGCCACGTCCTGGAGGGGCAGCCCTACCCCAGAGCCTCGTGTTCTCTCTATTTGGTAACAAAGCAGTTGGCCACACGAGGCTGGCACCGAGACACACGGGGTTCCAACTGTGGAGAGTCCCCAAAGGGCCGAGCAGCGAGTCTTTTCCTAGTGCTTCTCCTAGTGCTACAAATGTGGAAACTAAGGCAAACATGAAGTGACCTGCCCAGGGTCCCACAACTAGTAAGTGTCTGAGGCTGGATTTGAACTCAGGAAAGACGCTGGGTTCTTCTTTGGGCCCATAGCCCCATTCCTGGCTGACCCTCCCTCCTGGGACGCCTCGGCCTCCCGGCCGGTCATCTCCGCCGCTGCCCAAGGTGGCTTTTAAGAGAATGATCTTTCCTATAAGCTGCAAAGGGCCATCTCCAGCCCCGCTTCTCTGTTGGGTTTGCGCTCCGCCCTGATGGATTAAGCACATTAACAGTTAAAGCTGCTTAATTGAAGTGTAGTCGGGCTGTGATTCATTGTTTTTCCCTGTATCAACACACCCACACCAGGTGTCCCAGATAATAGACTGGGAAACTTAGCGGTGTGGAGGATTTCCTGTCTGCAGATGTGCCAATTACGCCGTTGATGGAAAAAAGGCAGCCTGTTGGGTTAGCGGGATCCAGCCTGGAGAGTTAACCAGTTGTATCCTGAATTACGGGCTTCAATTAACAAAATCCTCCCAAGTAGTACCAGGATGAGATGTGATTGCGGGAGATCTCGGCAATTAGAGTCACTTTCTAAAGTGGGGCTCAGTTTGAGGTTTCCAGAGCAGTCCTCCATTGTCCCTGAGAGGGGAGAAGGGAGGTCCTTACATCTGCCCCCACGTTCTCAGGGGACCCGAGGTGTGGCTCATCTGGCTCTGGTAGCGACCCCGGCTGCGGGCCGGGGCGACTTGCAGCCAGGGGCCGTCAGTGAAGACCATTTACTGAGCTGGAGTGGGCCGTGACTTGTGTCTGAAAAGGGCTTCCTCCGTGGGCAATCGTGGACCCTTCAAGGATGAGAGTGGGACTTCGGTATGGTTAGAAAGCTGCTGGCCGAAGGTGTCAAAGACTGCTCTGGAACCCTGGTTCTCTGTCTCCCTGGTGGCTCCGGAACGTTGGGCCTCGGCTCCGTCACCAGTGGGCCTGCACTTACTTCTACTGAATTTATGTTGAGAAAATAGAAGACCTTTTTATTTTTTTCCAACCATTCCTGCATCTCAGCACTTTCCCTCAGTGTTTCCCCTGCAAGACTGGAAGCTCCTTGAAGACAGGGCCCGTCTTTTTGCCTTTCTCTGTGTCTGTAGTGCTTAACACAGTGCCTGACATGGATTTTTTGGTGGTTCTGACTGTGTCCCACTCCATGACCTCACAAAAGTTTTCTTGGCAATTACTGCCCAATGGCGAGAGAGAGAAAGAGAAATCCCATTTAAATATCTAGACAAAATAAAGTATTTGGGTGTCTACCTGCCAAGACAAAGCCAGGAACTATGTGAACACAATTACAGAACACTTCTCACACAACGTCTGATGTAAACAGTTGGAAAAATATCAGTTGTTCATGGGTGGGTTGAGCTAAAAAAATTTTTTAAATGATAATTCTTTCTAAATTGGTCTACTTATTCATTGCTATACCAATCAAACTAGTGAAAAAAATTATTTTGTAGAGCTAGAAAAAATAAGAACAAAAGTATAAGAATATCAAGGGAATTAATGAAAAAAGATACAAAGGACGGTGACCTAGCCGTACCAGACCTAAAACTGTATTATAAATCAGCAGGCAGATACTGGAGAGTTTGCATTTCCTTCTCCAGCTCAATTTACAGATGTGGAAACTGAGGCAAACATGAAGTGACCTGCCCAGGGTCCCACAACTATTAAGTGTCTGAGGCGGGATTTGAATTCAGGAAATTGAGTCAGGCCTGGCGTATTATCCACTGTTTGATCTAGCTTCCTGGCACCTGTTTTGTAGATGAGGACCTTGAATCTCTGTGGGATGAGGGGACCCCCAGAGAGAGGCTGAGCCAGAATCGAAGGCTGTTCTCTCACTGCAGCCCCCCTCCGTTCTCCTCCTCCGCCTGCCGTGTTGTCTCAGCAAGGCAGGCTGACCGCCGAGCCTTTGCTCTGCGCCGAGGAGAGCGCCGGCAGTTGTTGACAGAGTAATTGAACTTCCCCGTTGCCCCAGTGTCAGACTTCCTTGCCAGGCTCGTCCATCATCTCTTTCCTCCCCGGTGCAGATGATCCTTTGATGACAGTGTCATTTCTGTTTGTCCCTCTGGTGATCTCTTTCAGGATATCACCCCAGCAGAGGAGGGGCCGTGCTCTAGAAGCAAAGCAGAATTGAATTAACCCCAAAGAAACGTGAGATGAGCAGTTAGAGAAGCCCCCAAATGTTCCTAGGGACTATTTGTGTCCGACCTGTGGCCGAGCCCTCCGCAGAGGGTGTGGTGAGGGCCAAGGCGGAGAGGTGGAAGGCGTGTGTACCTGTGTTCTTGGGTGGCCAGTGTATGGCCAGTGAAGCTCGGAGCCAGGCCACTTTTACGTTTGATCCCCTCGTAGAGGGAGCCCCTGGGATGGATTAGATGGGCAGAAGCGAGATCATGCAGACATTTTGGGGAAAGCCATCCTACGGAGGGTGGATTAGAGTTCAGACCATTACCGTGTCCAGAAGAGGGGAGGCTGAGAGAGAGCAGGGGATGTGTTTGTATCATGTGCTGGTCACCTAGAGGATGGTTTGGGACACAGAGATCCAAGAATCCTGCAGCCGTATTCAAGCTTTTTCCTGTCTTTTTCCAGGAGTAAAGCGGGGCGCCATGAGTGCGAAATGTGTCATATACTATCTGTGCAGGCCATTGTATTTGGGAGTGGGCTGGGAGAGGAGATTGCTTTATTACAAAGGAGAGTTCACTGCGGGATAGAGCAAATATCAGGAAATGACTAATGTAAAAACAAAAAACCATCAACAAAACCCAAGTCATTTTAAAAAATGTAATAGTTTGCTTTTTTAGGGAGACAGTGGAATGAACTTGGAATCGTGGGACTTGAGTTCAAATCCTGATGTATCACTTGAGATTATGGGCCCTTTGGCAAGTCTCTCCTCCTCCTTAAGCCTCAGTTTCTTTATCTGTAAAGAGAGGGCATTGCCCTTGGTGATCTCGGAGGTCCTATCCAGCCCCACCTCTGAGATCCTGTGCCCCCAGACTGCGGGAGGAGTTCTGGAGGTGTTGCAGCTCTGAAAAGGAGCAACTTGAGAGCTTGAGAATTTGCTTTGGAATTTTTGAAAGATCAGTTGATTGATTTTTCTTTTCTGAGTCACAATATCATCCTTAGAACTGACTAGAAGGGACTAAGAAATCATCTGGTCTAATTTCCTTTCATAGATGAGAAACCTGAAGCCTAGCAGTTGAGTGACTGGTTCAGAGTGAAATAGTTAGTGCAAGGCAAAGCAGAGACTGTCTCCTTGCCCGTGCCCAGACAGCTCTGGGCCCCGAGACTGGACATTCCTGTTGGGTACATATTGGACAGAGGCTGTGGCTGACTGCTGAGGGCCCTCACCTCCTTCAAACATTCTGGGACTTTTTGAGCTGGGGCTGGAGACTTTCTGGGGAAAGGGTCAACTGAGTTAGGGGGGAGGAAAAAATTCAATAGCAGAAAAGGGGTGGGTGTGGCTGTGGTCCCAAGCCTGGACCTTGGCATAAGCAAAAGCTCTGAGGCAGAGAGGATAGCCCCAGTGATTGGGAGGACAAATCATTAAAAGGAATAGAAAAATGAGAGGGAGGCGCATTTATTAGACACCAACTCTATGCCATTTTGTGCTAAGAACTCAGGATACAGAAAAAGGCAAAAACACTGGGTCTGGAATTAGAAAGATTGACTTCAAATCTAACCTCGGGGACTGACTAGCTGCAAGTCCTCTCTGCCTGCTTCAGTTTCTCCAACTGTAAAATTGGGATAATAGTAGCATCTCTCTATCTCCCAGGGTTGTCATGAGGAGCATATGTAAAGTATTTTGAAAATCTTAAAAGTTCTAAGAAAAGCTACTATAATAAGAAAATTAACTAAAAAATGCTTCTTGAGGCATTCAGATTCCCAGCAGCTACTGCAGTAGTCTAGGTCTGAGGGGACAGTGGCCTGTATCAGGGTGGGGGCAGTGAGAAGAGAGAAAGGGATATGGTTGAGTTGGTGCAGAGGCAGAATCGGTGAGAGAAGTTGCAAAGATGAAATGGAGAAGATGAAATCAAAGAGAAATGTTGCAGAGGGGAAAGGCACAAGAGGTGTTATAGAGATGAAATCAACATGATATGTTGCAAAGTAGAAATAAACGAGATGTTGTAGAGGTGAAATCAAGGAGAAATATTGCAAAGGAGAAATGGACAAGATTTGCTACAAAGATGAAATCAACATGAGATGTAGCAAGGGTGAAATGGACGAGATGCTGCAGAGAGGTAAAATGGACAAGAGGTGAGATCAAGGAGAAATGTTGAAAAGGTGAAACCCACAGGTGCTGCAGAGGTGAAATCAACCTGAGATGTTGTAAAAGTGAAATGGACGAGAGTTATTGCAGAGGTGAAATCAACCTGAGATGTTGCAAAAGTGAAATGGACAAGAGTTATTGCAGAGGTGGTATTTACAGAACTTGGCATCAGCTTTGATATGGGGGATGAGAGAGAGCGAGGATTTCAGGATGTGAACTTAGGGGACTGGGAGGATGCTAGGCCCTGAGGCAATGAGAATGGGGGGAGTGTTAGGGGGAACACCTAAGACTGTGGATTTATATAGCTGGCTCCCTGGTGGAAGTCACTTCCTGGGAATTTCTTGGATCATTCTACCTGCCAGGGTTGTGAGCTAGGCGTGGACCATCCTTTCCCCTTTCCTCATATCAGGCAAAACTGCCATCAGTGCCACCCAATCAGTTTGTGCTGTCAACTGACAGTTGAAGGGGAAGGATCTTAATTAAGGCCTGTCTCATCTACCCCTGACCTGGGCACACACGGTAGGTGGTAGTGAAGTAGGTAGTCAGAAGCCCCAGAGAACACTTGCATCAGTCAGTTTATGAATGGTCTTCAGATTTTCTTCCCAGGGTATGGGTTAACATTCAGCAATTAACAGCTTGTCTTCTACATGGTGTTAAGTCTGGGTGTGAAATGGTGATCAGGGTGTGTTTTATCTGCCAAGATCCTGGAGTTCATCATTAATCCCTGTCCTTGAACAAAGAAAAGGCACTCAGAGGCTGCCATTACCACCGTCATCTTTTTTTTTTCTCAAGGCTCAAAGATGAATATTTTAAAAACATAAGCAAACAAAATAATAGACCTCCAAGGATCTGACTTAAGTTAGAAAAGAAAAGGAAATCTGCTTTAAGGCTTCCAGCTTGAGCTTCCCTCCTCCTTGTACCTCGTCCAAGATCCTTCTCCGACTCCCGTGCCAAAACGTGCATTCGGCAGTGCACGGCGTCAGATTTTACCTGCTGTTTGGACATCTCCCTCCCGTTTCTTCCAAGAAGCCCGACTATGGCAGGTCACAGGTGGAATGATGTTGGCTACAGCTTGTGGGCTCTATTGTTTGGTGTCAGGTCTAGGGACATAACCAGCTGACCCACGAGAAAGAACTAGTGGCAAGTTTCACAGCCGTCTGTAAAAAAAAAAGCTGAGATGCTATGATTCTCTTCCCCCTCGGCTACTAGCTTTGCTTTCTAGGGGCACCTCTCATCCATTCTATTTTTATCCTGCATGTTTCTGTTTATCAGTGGCACCCCCTCTGGACTCATTCACCCAGCCCCTTGCACTGGCAAGCTAGGTCCCCAGAAGGGGATTGCCATCATGTCTTCAGAGTTTGAGGGGTTACCCCGAGGGTTGCTGGAGTTTGTTTCTCATAAGTTCTTACTGGTGTGCTTTGCACTGATTCATAGCCAGACCTAATTGGCTTTTAGAAAGTGTATTTACATTGCATTGGGATCTGAAAAAGGATACTTTGAATATTTCTGTTTTTCTGCTTTTAGCAATAAAATGTATTTGTGGTCAGTTTTTGTAAAGGTTCCATAAGTTGCTGAGAAGAAAAATATCTTTCTTTCTATTTCCATTCCATTTTCTCCAGATAGTTGTCCTTATCTAGCTCAGTGGTTCTCAAAGTATGGTCTAAAGAATCCTGGGGATCTCTGAAATACTTTTAGAGGGATTTTTATTTCCAACATGGTAAATATCTATAAATCTCACCCAGATAAACAAAAACGCTTTGGAGAGATCCTCAATCATTTTTAATTGGATAAAGATACTGAAAACAAAAGTTCGAGAACCACTGATCTAGCTTATCTAAAATTCTGTTCATTTCCTTGACTTTTTTCTTATTTATTTTTGATTAGATTTATCCAGTTCTGAGAGGGGAAGACTAAAGTCCCCTCACTGCTGTAGTACTATTATCTATCTCTAACTGTAATTCATTTACATTTACAAATTTTAGATATTATTGTATTTGATACCTGAGTTCAGTATTGATTTTGCTTCATTGCCAACGGTATCTTTTATCAAAATATAATTAATCTTTTTTTCTCTTCTAATTAATCGGATTTTGTTTTAAGTTTGTCTGAGATCATGATTGCTCCCCCTGCCTTTTTTTTTTTTTTTTGCATCAGATGAAGTCTAATAAATAATATGGCAACCCTCTATTTTAAAAAAGAAGAAAGTGTATTTCTTCAGCAAGTATAGAAAGGATGGTTATTAGAGAAACAATCTCCCCAAAGTGGGCGTGTGCTCGTCCTTTGCACTCAGGTAGTGGGTTCAAGATTATAGTGATGGAAGACCCTTGTGTCAAGGGGAGAGGCCAGGCTCTGGGGACAGGAAATCCTTTTCTCCTTTTGTGGAGTCCCCAGGAGGTCCCCCTTAGTCGTGTCTTTCAGAGCTTCAGGGGTCGGTACCTCGTTGAGCTGTGATATAGCGTCTGGTTGGTCTTTGGCGTATCCCTCAGTGTATTGCTGCTGCTGTGGACACAAGCGCTGACCCCCCTGCACTCCCTAGGCCTTCTGGTCCTTGGAATGGCCCGGTGGTGACCTGGTCCTACACTTGGGTGCCTTTCCTCAGGGGACCTTCTTTTGTCCGGGACACATCTTCATTTGCTTCCCTCTGGATACATCGTCTCTCACTGACCAGAATATGGCCGTTGGGGAGAGGGAGGAGAGAGGGAGATACTGGTGACTCCTTCGATGTCAGGCCGCAGAGTCAGGATCTGAAGCCGGGTCTTCAGCTTTGAGAGGCGGATACCACAGGAGCTCCATGACACTCGGACCCAATGAGGACACGAGGCCAGATGTGAATTAGAGAACAAGGAGGCTGGAGAATTAGCTCTGAGAGAGGTCCCCAGTGACCCTTCTGAGGATCCCTTCTCCTGGCCCGCAGGCGGCAGACTGGCTCCGAGTGGGAAGGCCGGGGTGTTCCCTGCTAGAGTATCCTGGAGCTGGAGGGGACCACAGAGCCCTCCCCGCCCCCCAACATGTACAGAAGAAGAAAAAGAAGCCTTGCAGGGAGTGAGGGGCAGACCAGCTCTTCCCACTGCCTCCCGCTCTTGGCTTCCAGCTGACCCATCTGTGCTCCGTGCCGCAGGAGCCCCCCTTTCTGCCATTTTCATTCCAGCCAAGGAGCCATTTAAAAATGACCGGGTAACCCCAGAGTTTTGGGCGGCCCTGAGCCGGCCCGCAGACGTCCTCCCCTCGGTGTAGCATCCCGTGAGATTGCGCAGCACTTAGCGCGGTGCCAGGCCCGTGGGAAGCATTACGAAAACGCTCAGCGATGGTGACGGGGGCGCCTTTTCCCTCCCCCCGTGGACTTTTATGTAGATTCCCTCTCTCGCTCCTATTTCTGTCCAGCACTTACATCTTGCCTAATTAAACGGTTTTTCTTTCACTTATCATCGGACGCACTCGGGGCAAGCGTGAAATCGGAAGGAAGGAGCCGATTGAGAGATCTCTCCTTGGCGGTCGCGTCTGTGGGCGTCCCGAGCGGGCGCCCCGCGGGTCAGCAGCTGAGGGGCTCCTCTGGCAGCTCCCCGGGGCAGCTTCCCTTCCGCACCTCCCTTTGCAGGCCGCCGCCTCGCCGCTGACGGCCCCCAGCTGGTGCAGAACCCCCATGGAGATCAGAAGCAGCTGCTCGTCAGCCTGGAGGGGCCTTCGCCTTTTTCCTCCCCCTCAACCCCTGTGGCATTTAATCAGGTTTTCTGCTGTAATTTGAATGCATCTCAAGGACAGAGATACACCATTAGACACAGGCTTGATGGAGGGAAATTCGAACTGAAAGACTAATGGACGGAGGATGGGGGCCCCCCAGCTTCTCCACGGGTTAAGGGCCTCTGGTCATTTGCTGTGTGGGCTTGCCCCCCCCCATCCTGAGAACACCAGCCCCCACTGGCTGCTGGGATAGAAAGACAAAGGCAAAAATGGCGCCACTAATGGGGAGCTTCCTCTCCAAGGGGCAACGGGCCAGAGCGCCGGTTCTGGAGCCAGCAAGGCCAGAGGTCGAGTCCAGCCTCCAGCGCCTCCTAGCAGAGCGAGGCTGTGCAAATCACGCCACCGCTGGTTGCCTCAGTTTCCTCATCTGTAAAATGGGGCTGATCACTGCATCTCCCTCCCCAAGATTATTGTGAGGATAGATGAGATGCTATTCATCTAGTTCCTGGCACACAGGAGGTGCTTAATTAATGCTTGTTCCCTTCCTTTCTTGCCTCACCCCCATTTAGGGGGAGGCAACATGCAGAAAAATGTGGAGCAATATGGAGAGAAAGCCGGGGCTCCCCTTCTTTCCCTGATGTTCCCAGGTAGTCGGGGTGAATTCTTACTGAGACTTTTCTGGACTGGCCAGCAGGGATCTGTTCTGAGCTCCAGGAGCATCTCTTCCCTTTTCTAATGGAGTTCTGGGGCAGGGGGAGGAAGGAGGAAGGCCCCCTCCAAGGCAAGGTACAGCACTGGCCAAAGGGGCTCCGAGAGTAGCCCCGAGGATGTGAAAGGCTGAGCCCAAAACCCAGCCGGGGGTGGGGGGTCTGTGCTTTGTCCAGGAACCGCTCCTGGGAGTTCTGAAGGGGGCAGGGGGCCAGCTGAGGAGTGTCAGGGGGTCTGCAGGCTGAATCAGAGAGGGCACGCAGCCCAGCTGCCGTGACCTCGCCCGTGTACCGGGCTCGTAGCTCAGGAGCCGTGACTCCCACCTGGGTTAGGGACGTCCCCCAAAGAGACTCTCAGGCCATGAAGTCACTGGGCCTGCAGGAAACAGAAACTGGAGCCTCTGGAATCCCTCCCGCAGCGGGGGGGGGGACATCAGCTGCCGCCACAGGCGGCGCATCCTGGGGACTTCCTGGCCCAGATCGGGGCCAGCAGATGTCCTGGGCTGCTGGCACGTGGCCCACTGGAGGTCCCCGAGCCCTGGCTGGGTCCCAGCCCCGGAACAGCTCCTGAAGTGGGCAACTGGAGGAGGGAAGGGGAAAGAGTGGGGGTGGAAGGGAAGGAGGGAAGGAAAGAAAAGAGGGAGAAAAGGAAGGAAAAAGGAAAGAAACAAGGAAAGGAGTGAGAGAGAGAAGGAAGAAAGGAAGAGAAGAGAGAGGGAAGAAAGAATAGAAAGAAGAAGGGGAAAAGTGTGGTGATTTTTTTCTTTAAAATATAAGGATGGTTCTCTCTGGGTGAAAGCAGGTTTCTCGGGGAGGTTTTCTGGAGGCAGCCTTGGTTGCAGTTGAAAGTACTAATCACCTCAAAACGCAGCTGGCTGCTAAAAGTTCAGGTCTTTTATTGCCTCCAATACAGCCCAGTTAGCTTAGAGGCCTATCTCTGTGCTCGGTTCCAAGAGCTCTTGCAGCTTTGTCCTTTGCTTCTGCCTCTGCTTTCTTGAGCCTCCCATTCAGCTGCACTCCCCTTCACTGGGCCTCTGCTTTCTTCTTAGATATCAGAGAATGGGATTATGGGTTTTCTCCCATAGTGCTCTCTGGCCCTAAGAGCTTCAAGGGAGGTATCTCATACTAAACCCTGAAATCTCCCAAATGTGTGAACTCCAATGAGTAAAGGTGTGAACACAAGCACTGTATCAATTAGTTCTACTTAGTGCCTTGTTTCAGGTTTTGGCCCAAACATCTTGTAGGATCAGATCAGTGATACGGAACCGGGCTAAATTAGATAATTATTGTCTCTCTCAACTCTGATGACTTAACAGTTTGTAAAGATTCCAACAAAAAAGGAAGGAAGACAGGGAGGAAGCAGGGAAAAAAGGAGGGGGGGGGAAGAAAACAAGAGAAAAGAAAGGAAGGAGGAGGAAGAGGGGAGTGAATGAAGGAGGGAGGAGGAAGACAGGGAAGGAAGAAAGTGTTTAGGAAGCAGCGGGGCCGTGTGCTAAGTGCTTTATAACTACTCGCGTTGAGCTCACAGCGCCCCCATTTTTGACTTGCCCGGCGTCCCCAAGCTGGTAAAGGGTTTCCTAACTCCGGGCCCAGCGCTCTCTTCATTGCGCCACCACTTATGTCGCTCCTTTGGAGACTTCACAAAGCCAAGGTGTCTCTGGGACCGTCCTCCAGTCCTCCGGATCTGTGTCTGGCTCTGGACCCAGATGGCCTCACTGCCCGGTGACCCTCCCCCTCACTTGCCTGTCACGGCAGCCCCTCCCTGCTGTCTTGGTCCCCTTTGAGAACGAAGGACAAGCCACAGCCCCTACCTCTGGCTGAGGGAGGTCAGCCCTGCCGCTCCACGGGCCCACATCGGTCCCAGCCGATGGACGGTCCCCTAGACGGCACTAAAAAAAGCCTTTTTTCCTCCCTGTGTGTGTAGTTGGGGTGTGAGGTGGACGGTTACGATCCCCGGGCCTGCTGGGCAGCCCTCACGCGTTCCCCTGGGACCCTCGTCCTTCCTGGCGCTGACCGAGCTCCCCGAGGGACAGCTCAGGGCTGAGTTTGAGAGATCCTAGTGCAAGGAGGTGGGTGCCCGGGCCAAGGAGGAGTCAGCTTGGTTGTCAGAATGAGCTGGACCCCCCACCTCCCACCCCCCCACCCCCTGACTCTAGGAGTTCTGGACAAGGCCCATCCCCTCACCGGGCCTCCATCATCTCAGCTCCCATTCGAGGAGGTTGGACCCAGTGGTCTCCCCCAGGACTGAGAGAGAAGCTTTCTCCCGGGTCACTCCCTAGAGCAGGCGTCCTCAACGTAGGGCCATGGGCCAGATGCGGCAGCTGAGGATGTTTATCCCCCTCCCCCAGGGCTATGAAGTTTCTTTATTTAAAGGCCCACAAAACAAAGTTTTTGTTTTTACTCTAGTCTGGCCTCCAACAGTCTGAGGGACAGTAAACTGGCCCCTATTTAAAAAGTTTGAGGACCCCTGCCCTAGAGCGATGGGTTTTTTTTCAGTTTGAGCAATCCTGCTGCGGGTGGACTGAACCCTGGGCCTCCGGGCCCCGCAGCCAGCAGACCGCCAAGCCCGCGGAGGGGACGGGCAGCCCCGCTTGACTCGGCCTCCCTGTTTTGACTTGGGGCTGCGAACGAGCAGCTGGAGGCTTAGGGCCCAGCCTTTCACACGGGGGCTTCGTCTCCCAGATGGAGACGCAGGAAGGAGGAGGTCTGCGAGCCCCCGAGCTCATCCCGTGCCCCCTGTTGTTTGCACTTCCCCCGGGGGGAGCTATGAGAAGTATGCCTTTGAAATCAAACCACCTTTCCTGGCTGGAGGAATTAGACCTAAGCCCTTTGGAACCCTGGGAAGCTGTCTGGCAGCGGGGGGAGGAGGGGCCCTCCAGCCCGCCCCATCCCCACCATCTCTGGGCACCAGGAAGCATCTACAAAGGGTTAATGTGCCCGGACACTTAGAGCCCGTCTCCTGCAGGCCGTAGAACCCCTTCAGGCTGAATTAGCGAGCAGAAAAGCGCCTTCACTTTGACATGTTCCATATGTGGCGCGCCTCCCGCCCGGGATCCCGGGGACGTAACCCTGCCCGGCCCTTTGGGGAGGGGCGGAACCCAAACTCCCCTTCGGGGACCTCGGCGGCTAGTGAGTTTCTTAACCTTTGAACTGTGAAAGCTCCAGCAAGACCCCTTATCGATTCCAAGGTTAATCTCGCCTAATTCTCTGCACTGAAGTGGCCCGAGGTACACGGGGGTGTCGGGTTTGGAATTGTTACCACATTTGGGACCAGCTGTTCTCTCTGTACCATCCATAATTCAATTCAACGACCGTTGAAGTCCTGCTCGCAACGCATTCTGGAGGATTCGGGAGAAGAGACGGGCCCTGGCCTCGGTCGCCGCCCCGTTTCGCCGCAGAATTCTCGCCGCCTCCCGGGCCGCGTGGATACGTCACACGTACGAGCACGTACGTGTGGGCGGATGCCGGGGAGACGAGCCGGGCCGTTTTAAACTGAAACTCTGTGACCAAACACCGTGGGATCCGAGGCATTCTCACACTCAAAGTAATTTGGGTATAAACAAAATCAGTGCAACTAAAAGGAGAAGAAAAGGAATAGAATCGAAAACCTTTGACAAAAATTAGACGACCAACATCTAGAGGGGACGAAAAACTGTAGGAACAAGAGCCGCCCCCCAGGAAATAGGGATAGGAGTCATTTTCCAGAAATCTTGGACAAATGACCCAAAACCAATTTTGTAACTGCTTCAATCACTGATGGGGAAATTTCAGATCGAAGGGCATGAGATGGCAGTTCAGAATTATTTTAAGGTGGCAGCTGGTGGTCCAGTGGTTAGAGCATTGGGCTGCCAGTCTCAGATGCCAGCTCGGTGACATGGGGCAAACGAATGCCGTCTCTGTTTACCTTTGCTGTAAAATGGGGATAGTAACAGCCCTTCGTACATGAGGTGATTATAAAGCACTTAGCACGGCACACAGTAGGTGGTGTATAAATGCTTTCTCCCCTCATTCCTCTTGCCAAGGACGATGACAGATGGAAGCGGTCAGGGAAGGGCTGTGGAAATACAGGTGCATTCGTGAATTGCACTGAGCTTTTCTGGGAAACAGTTGGGAATTGGGGAAGAAGAGTTACCATGGGGTTGCTCCCCACTGCTCCACTCATAACCCTAGTGGCTGCCCACGCTCACAGAAGTCAGGAGCAGAAGGAAAGTCCCCGGAGCAGCAGGATTTGTCTCAGTAGCCGGCGATGGAGGCCGTGGAGGTGGTTGGCGAGAGAGGGCAAAGAGGGTCCAGGGCAGACCTTGGGGCCACAGGGTGGACAGAGGAGTGGTCAGCGGTGTCGGAGGCAGAGGGAGGTTGGGGTGGGACAGCTCGGGGGGAGCCGGTGGGGAACAGCGTCACCTCTGCAGGGAGCTCGGGAAGGAGGAGGCCGCGAGATCGATGGGAAACGCCTTGGGAAGCCGGAAGCGCCTTCTTGGTGCAGAGACCTCGCCTCGAGGGCTGCTCCGGGCCCTGCCTCTGCCTGGGCCCATCCTTGGAGGCCTGGCTCCCGCCTTCCCACCAGGGCCTGCAGAGGGCCTCAAGCGGTTTGCCCTTTGGGGAAGGTGGGATGGGGCGCCCAAGCTGTGAGTCTGGTCAGCGGCGCCCGCTTGAAGTCGCCGTTTAAGTCCGCATTCACGTGACTCCCTCAGGGACGCCCCGTGTTCTGGATGGGCAGCCCGGGCCCCGCACCTCCCGGTCCTGAGGGTGCTTCTGGCTGTGAGACTATGGGATTCGGATCCCAAATGGAAGCACACGCTTACGAAGTGCCCGCGGTACCCGGCTCTCTGCTGAGCCACGGGGACACGAAGAAAGACGGACGTCCTTGCCAGTTTTCTCTGCGGCTTCCTGGGAGGCGGGGGAGCTCACGCTGCCGATCTGTCTGCGTCAGAGGCTGGGCAGCGTGGGGGTCTGCAGCCTTAGCGCCAAAGCCGGGAGCGGGAGCGGCGCGGCGGTCGGGTGTCCCTGGAGGCAGAGTGCGCGCGGGCCCTTCTCTGCGGCTCCTCGCCGGGCCCACATCAAGGGTCAGCCGACCCCCGGACAGCCCCCCTCCCCAGCCCCAGCATCAAGCCTGCGGAGGGGGCTGGCGCACCGGCGAGGCGTGCGGGCAGAAGGAGAGCCGCCCGGGCCCGAGACGGGAAGATGCGGCTCCCAGGAGCCAAGCCAGCCCCCAACAGGAGAGAAACTGGGGCCCGGCCACCGGCCTCCCTTATAACAGAAAGGGAAACTGGGGCCCGCACTGGGAAAGCGCTCTGCCTGTGGCCACCCCACCGCCATAAGAGCTTCCCGCCCAGCCCTCCACACCCCAAGCTGCCTCCCTGCTGAGCCAGAACGAGCCTCGGGGAGAAGCTGCTTCTCTTGTCCCTTCTGTTCCTTGGACATCAGAGGCCTCCATTTTTCTCACGGGGCAGAAGTCCCGGGCCCCGCGAGAGCTGCCGCATCCCCCCTCTTTCCATCTTCTCAATTTTTCACTCGTCTTCAGCTGTTTCTGCCTCTGCAGGACCCCATTTGGGGGCTGAGGTTTCCTTCTTCCTCTCAGTTTGACAGATGAGGAAACTGAGGCAAACGGCAGTAAGTGACTTGCCAGTGCTGCGGTCAGGTTTTAGTTCAGGTCTTGTGGCTCTAGCCCGGGGCTGCCTCCTGGGCCCATCATCCTGTGCTCCCGGGGAGGCAGGGACACAGTCAGGCTGCTCTGAGCTTCCCAGGCCCGGCCGGGCCCCCGACTCAGTTCCAGACGTCCGTGTAGTTGTGATCCCACGTTCCGTTTCGTAGGGAAGACAGTCCAGAGAAATTACAAAGTGCAGATCTCGGGGAGGGAATCGCCCGATTACGATTCAGTTGGAGGCCGGGCCCGTCGTGACGGACGTGAGTCGGCGAGGAGACGTCCCCGGGAGGGGGCCCTCGCTCAGGGCGCCTGCAGGATGCCCCGCCGAAGCTGACGCCGGCCCCGGCTCTTGGGGAGGCGGCCGGCCTCTCTTCAAAGGCTTTGGGATGTCTGGGAGAGCGGCGGCTCCTAAGGCCCCTCCTGGCCCCGGATCTGTCCGATTTACCCGCATCTCCGTGGTTGTGTTTGTTCCTGGCACTTGGACGGTTCAAGTGAGTGTGGACCGGCTTCCTGCCCTCCCAGCTGTTCCTTCAATCTTTCTCTCCCCAGGCTGCTTGTGCCGGGCTGCGCGGCCCTCACGCCGGGACTCCACGTTGCCCCCGGCGCCGTCACCCTCCACTCCTCCCTTTGCTGATAGTGAAGTGCGTCGTCTTATTCTTATTTTTCTCACATAATAGGAATCTATTTTTTCTCCATCCCCTCCATAGGGAAAAAGAGAGAGAGAGAGAGACGGAGAGAGACAGAGATGGAGAGAGACAGAGACAGAGATGGAGAGACAGAGATAGAGAGAGACAGAGACAGAGAGAGACAGAGATGGAGAGAGACAGAGACAGAGATGCAGAGACAGAGAGAGACAGAGACAGAGATAGATACAGAGATGGAGAGAGAGAGATAGAGACGGAGAGAGACAGAGATGGAGAGAGACAGAGACAGAGATGGAGAGAGACAGAGACAGAGATAGAGAGAGACAGAGACAGAGATGGAGAGACAGAGACAGAGATGGAGAGACAGGCAGAGATAGAGACAGGTGGAGAGAGACAGAGACAGAGATGGAGAGAGACAGACAGATAGAGACAGAGATAGAGACAGAGATGGAGAGAGACAGAGATAGAGACAGAGATGGAGAGAGACAGAGACAGAGATGGAGAGAGACAGACAGAGATAGAGAGAGACAGAGATGGAGAGAGAGAGAAACAGAGAGAGACAGAGACAGAGAGAGAGAGATGTCTGCCATCTAACTGATAAGGAGTCGGAGCAGACTTGACCCCGGGACCGGGACTTTCTTTGATTTCATGAGACTCAGATCCCAGCCTGCGGCCCCTGGACCAGCCACTTCCTCATTTACACGGGGCTGGAGCAGATGATTGGCTCCCTCCCGGCTCATTCTCCCCCCGGGAGCGCGGTGACGGGCGAGGGCCCCGCTGTCTGACCACAGAACGTGGCGCCGGCTTTAAACGTGGCTAAGCCCGAGTGCCAGGAGGACCCCAGGCCAGGCTCTTCGTAGCATCGGCCCCCCCCCCCCAGCCTCAGTTTCCTTATCCAAACAGAGGAACCAAGTGAGAGCCAAGCATCCACAAAGTGTTTGTGGACACCTCGGAGACGTGCCCGCCGGGGCCGGGCTCGGTGCTTTGTGAGCCCAAACTCGGGCTTTATCTGCCCCTCTACAACTAGCGCATCTCACAGCACCCGGCACACAGTTGGTGCTCAATAAATGCTTGTAGTGCGGAATTCTGCTGCCTTTTATTTTTTATTCTGAATCCAATTTTACAGCCACTTCTGCCGTTGGTGGCCCGGGGACGCTGGGCTTGGAGGCAGGAAAGCTGGTCTCCCGAGTTCAGAGACGGAGACTCTTCCTAGCTGTGTGACCCTGGACGAGTCAGTTAACCCCCCGGGTCTCCCAGTTTCCTCTTCTGTAAAATGAGCTGGAGAAGGAAACGGCAGAAGGCGAACGCCTCGGGTCTCTGCCGAGAAAACCCTGGAGGGGTCGGGGAACGACCGAACATCCACACGCTCCCCGGCCCCTCCCCCGAGAAGCCGTGGCTGAGCCGCCTGGTTCCAGAAGCTCCATACTCGGCTCTCCCGGGGGCCCGAGGGGCGGCTGATCGGGGCCGGGGAGCGGCCGGGCGGGCCCAGCGTCGGGACGCCCCCCGCCGGCTCCGGGGGCTCCAGGCCCGAGCACGAGCTTTTTCCCCTCCATCCCTCACTTTAGTTCCTGTTTCCGCTCCCAGGAGGAAGGGCGGGGTTGTCTGTGAGTTGTCTGTGAGCAGCCCGTGGCGGCGCCTCAGGGGAGAGGGGCTCGGGCTCACAACCGCCCAGAATTCTGAGGCTTCTCTTTGGCTTCCTAAGGTCGCGTCCCGGAAACCAGGGGCCTGAACCTGGAGAAGGTCGGAGTGAAGCTTCACCCGGACTCCCAGAAGATCCTGGTGAACGCCAACGACGAGACCTCGGTCGGCCACATCTTCGCCATCGGGGACGTCAGTGAGGTGCGCCCGACCCGGGCGGGGGAGGGCACTTTGTCCCCAACTCCACGTGGGTCCCCGCCGGCCGCCGGGAAGGAGGGGCCCAGGCTTGGATGGGAAAGGCTGCCGGCTCTAAAAGTCGCCGTCTGGGGCCCTGCCCGGGAGCACTGGTCCCTGTGGAGGAGGGAAGGAGGGAGAGGAGGGAGATCGGCAGCAGCCCTGAGGTCCCGGGGCTCCCCCTCTGTGGGCCGAGCACTGAGCCCGAGGCCTTGGACACTCTGGCCGGGATCTCGTCCGGGATGTTCCATAACCTGCCCGACGCCCCAGGGCTGCAGTGGGCTCCCGGGCCTCCCCCGGGCCTGGGCAGCCGCCCGCCTGTGCCCGTCCTCACTGTGGCCCAGGCCCTTTTGGGGGAGGGGACGGGGGGGCGTGGGCTCGCCAGCTGTCTGGGCTCCTCCCCGGCCTGCCAGCCACCCCCTCTCCTTCCACTCTCCCTCCTCCCACCGGTGCCAAAGGGAGCCCTGGCTCCTCACCCCCAAGGATGCCCGCGGGGCAGGGGTGGCCTCTGAACCCGGGACCCGGGGGAGAGCTCCGGGGGGTCCGGGGGGGCTTCCGGCTGCATCTTCTCCGTGACCTCTCGTTCAGGGACGTCCCGAGCTGACACCCACGGCCATAATGGCGGGGAAGCTGCTGGCGCGGCGCCTGTTCGGGCGGTCCTCCGAGCTCATGGACTACGACAACGTGAGCGTCCCCTTCCCTTACGGGCCTGGTGGGCGTGGGGCGGTTCCCGGGCAGAAGCGTGGGGGAGGGTGCGCACTGCGGCTCGGGGGGGGGGGGGGCAGCCTTGTGCCTCGTCAGCCAGTCAGGGCCCGACGCCGGCCCACCGTGCCCGCGCCTGGAGTAACGCCCGCCCCGTTACCCCCTCAGGTGCCCACGACGGTCTTCACGCCCCTGGAATACGGTTGTGTGGGATTGTCAGAGGAGGAGGCGGAAAAACGCCACGGGAAGGACGGCATCGAGGTAGGGGCAGCGCCAGCCTGAGTGAGCCCTGGGGGAGGGGAGGGTGGGAGGCCGCAGCTCGTGCCAGGGCAGGGGGCTCAGGCCCGGGCCCAGCGGTGAGGGCCCTCTGTCCTTGGCTTTCCCACAGGCCGGGGGTCCCAGACTATGGCCCGTCGTCCAAACTGGCAGCTTTCCAGGGAGCGCGGCGTTTCTGAGGCGTCCCCGTTACCCTCAGTGTTGCCCCCCATGCCAGTGGGGCCCCAGGGGAAAGTGAGGGGGCGCCCTTTCACCCTTCTGAGACTCGGGAGCCCCGGCCCAGCCTTTCGGGGGATCGGCCGCATTTATCCCAGAGGCGGACGGCCTTGGCCGAGCCCGGGGTGGGCACGAGTCCCGGGACGGAGGCCCTGCCCCCTCTTGCGCCGCTCCGAGTGCCCGCCTAGGAAACGGCGCAGAGGGCAGGCCTGGCGTGGCCATCCGGCTTCCCACGTGAGGGAGCGTGGATCCGTGGGCGCGGCGAGCGGCTCCTCCCAGCCCGTGGTCACTGGTGGGGGGAGCCGCCCCGCTGGGGTCCGGCGTGGAGACGGGGCGGCCCCTCCTGCCCAGGCCGGGGGCTCGGCGGCTCCCTCAGAACAGCAGGAGGCGCTTGTATCCCACCGGTGCCTCAGACGGCTTGGGTCCCCCCAGACCTCTGCGTCCTTTTCTCCGGGCCTCCCCATCTCGTCCCGGGGAGCCCGTGTCAGGTTCCGGCACTATCGAGGCTCCAACATGGGGGGGGTCTCCGCAGGGCTCTCGGGCCCCCCCAGGACTTCCCTGTGTCCTGACCGGCCACTGCGACAAACCTCAGACCGCTTCTGGCCGAGGACTGTTATTTAAACGTGGAGATTTCTCCCCTCGGAAGCCGCGGCCTCAGACTTGAGCCGGACTTGGGATGGGCCTTGTGGACACAGACCCCTCACTTTCCAGAGGAAGAGACCGAGGCTCCGGGAGGTCCCCGGGTGGCCGAGCCAGGGTTGGGGATTTGTGCTGGGCCCCTCTATGGCCGGGGTCCTGAAGCCGGCGCTCCCTCGCGGCCGCTTTGGTCCCGCTTTGATCCCCCTCGGGACATTGGTTAGTGTCCGGCCGGGGCCACACGGGCTTTTGTTTGTTTTCCTTTGCTGACGGTTGGCGGCCGAACCGTGTTCTCTGGGGCTCGACTAATTGCTAATGGCTGCGCCCCAGGGCCCCCTCCCCCACGTCTCCGCTCGGCCCTGGCCCAGCTTTGGGGGTTTCCGGGGGGGGGCTGCACGTGGGACGGCTCTCCGGGGGTCCATGGCTGGGGGGGCGGTGCCTGGCCCGGGGCCCTCGAAGCGCCTGGGGGGAGGGGACCGGGCACCGGCGTCGGCCAGGAGCACCGGGTCCAAGCCCTTCCTGACCCCCGGGCGCGGCGGGGGCCCAGCAGTGGGGGCTCCCCTGCCCACCCCCACTCAGGATCCCTTTGTCTCCCACTTCTCTGACGGGCCCCGAGGGCCTTCGTGTCTCTGGGAGGCGGCAGCAGAGGTCGGGGCTGGAGGAAGGAGGGGGACGGAGCCGGTGGGCGGGAGACAGGGAGGGACGGGACTCACCGTGGCGAGGAGCCGAGAACGCCCACATTGGCGCGAGGCGCGGCCCACGTCCAGCTCACGGCGCCGTCGTGATCGGAATAAAAAGTTCTCCAGGAAGAATCTGTGTTAGAGGAGAGCCCCAGGAGACCCCCCCCCCCCCGGGTTGGGGAAGGCAAAACCAGCAAGGGACGGGGAGGACGTCCTGCCCAGGAGAGACGCGGCCACGGGACCCTCAGACCGGGGGAGGGGGAGGGGGGGAGCCCGGGCCCTAGTGGGTGAGCAAAGTCCTAGGGAGCGCGCGGCCCCGGGGGGGGGGGGGGGCCTGGAGGACTGGGCGAGGCCAGAGGTCACGGCTCCCATCGGCGCCAGGATTCTCGCGCGGTTCCTCAGACGGACGGTCGGGCGGCATCCAGAAGGGGCCGAGAGCCACTGGCGGAGAGAGCGGCCCAGGGGGCGCCGTCCAGAACGCGGCGGGAGGTTGGCAAGGGACCGTCTGGCGGCTGCTTCCCCGACCGTCCTTCTGTCAGTGCAGGGCCGTCCCCTCGGAAACCCGGCGCTCGGGCCTCTAAGGGCGCGGCCAGGCTGGCTCGGGGTCTGAGGCGGGCGGGCTTAAGGGTCCTGGCGGTCGTGGCGCCGCTCGTGGGTCGGTGAAAAGCCAGCAAAGGCCGAGCGGGCGAAGCCCCGTGTGAGATTTACTGGGGAGACTTCCCGGGGACGAGGCGCGGGAGGCCGTCAGACCCCGGTCTGCACCCTGGGAGCTCCTGGAGGCGGCCGCTGCCCCGAGCAGCACACGGCTTCCCCTGCCCTGCTCCTGCGGGGGCTGCTGCTAGCTACTGCTAACTAGTACTGCTACTACTACTAATTAGTACTACTAACTAGTACTGCTACTACTACTAATTAGTACTGCTAACTATTACTGCTACTACTACTAGCTACTTCTAGTACCGTTTACTCCTCCTCCTCCTAACTGCCGCTGCTCCAGGACTCTGGGGGTGCAGGCCTGTGCAGTCCCCCCGATTGTCCTTTCACTTCTCTGAGGGCCGTGCCCCGTCCTCCGCGCTCCGACACCGCCCGGTTCAGGCCCTTCTCGGCGCCCCCGCAGCCCCTCGCCTCTGTGCCCTCACCCACCTGCCCCGCTCCTCCTCCTCACCTCTGCTTCTCAGACTGTCCCTGACTCCCATGGAGCCCCCTCCCCCCGCCTCGTCCCCCTCCAGGTTGCCTGGAGCGTGACCTCCCCCGAGACGAGGACGGGCTCGCTCGGTCCCCGGGCCCAGGGGCTGACCGCCCTCCCTCGTCCCCCGCTCCCGGCCGCCATCACGGCTCGCTCCGCCGGACGCCGCGGCGTTTGCAGAACTCGGACAAGGCGCCTGGATCCCGACTCTCGCGGAGACGTTTTACCCGTTTCACATGATGTCGTGATCCCAAGAGTCTGACCCCGGAAACGCTTCCCTTCGGCCTCCGGGAGAGCTTGTGCCCGCCTGTAGCGGGAGCCGCTGGCCCGGTGCTGTCGAGGTGCTGGAGCCACGGAGGGGGGTGGAGCCGGGGAGCTGCGGCCCCACTGGGCGAAAGACCGAGGCCGGACATGACACGAAGCATAGACTGGAAAAATAGGGGAGACTGCCAGTGTCCCGCCCGAGGGGGGGCAGAGCGCAGCAGCCGGCGGGCCCGAAGGCAGAGGGCATCCGCGTGGGGAGGGCCGGCTTCTGGACACGGCACCGGGGGCGGAGAGATCCCGCTGGACAGAGGTCAGGTGTCGCGCTGCTCTCGGGGCCCCCCCCTGGCCCCTCTTCTCCTTCCGTGCTCTCCCTGTCACTCTCATTGGCTCCCGTAGGCTGGGCAGGTGATCTGCCCTCCCCCCCCTGTCCCCATCCCCCTGACGCTCTGGCCGGCCCCGGCCTTGGGGGGAGCTTGAATGCGCCATAAGAGAGCAGGGAAATGAGGCTAGAAGCTGGGGAGAAAAGTGGGGGCAACAGAGGAGGTCAACGAGCCGGGAGTGGTGGGACGGAGCTGACGGGCAGGGGGGCGGCTTGGGGTCAGAGTTCGTGCCGGGGCTGGGAGCCCGTTGGGTCGGCCGTGAGGATGCGCGTGGCAGCGAGGGACCCGGGGGGGGCAGCGTCTGGGGCTGCAATGGGGGGGCTGGGGCCCCGGTCAGGCCCCTCCGGAGTAGCCGCCGTGATGCACCAGAGGTATAAGGAGGGGCACCCGGACGAGCGGGGCCTGGAGCCCGGGCAGGAGAGAAAGCTTGGGGAGGCGGCTTTCAGACGGGCAGGGCCGGGCTTGTCCCTCGGGCCAGAGAAGAGAACTAGAAAAATGATGGCCGCGCCGCCAAGGACAAATTTCCTCCGGTGAGAGGCGGCCTCGTGGCCAGGGAGCGAGCCCCCGCCTCCGGGGCTTTTGGGGCCGTCCGCACTGGCCGGCGCCGCCTCCCGGGCTCTAGGGGCCGCTCGCCGCCCGCATGGAGGCCGTGGTCGGGGCCACACCGGGCTGGGGGCCTGAGGGTCCCGAGGCCCCCCGGGCCCCGCCCTGACCACAGCCTTCTTCCTTCAGGTTTACCACGCCTACTATAGGCCGCTGGAGTTCACTGTGCCCGAAAGAGACTCTTCCCAGTGTTACATCAAAGTGAGTGACGTCTGTGGGGCCACCTGGGGGCGTCCTCCCGCGCCTGCTGGGTCAGGGCAGGGGCCGCAGCCTGAGCCACTCCCTGCTCCAGCCCCAGGATGCTGACCCTCACGGTGCCCCCCAGGAGCTTCCGTGCCAGGGCCGGGCGGGGCCTGAGAAAGAGCATTTGGAGGGCACTGGGCGGCGGCAGGCGCTGGGTGGTGGGCATTTGGAGGGCCCTGGGTGCTGGGTGCTGGCGGGCGCTGGGCAGTGGTGGGCGGTGGGCATTTGGAGGGCACTGGGCGGCGGCAGGCGCTGGGCAGTGGGCATTTGGAGGGCACTGGGCGGCGGCAGGCGCTGGGCAGTGGGCATTTGGAGGGCCCTGGGCGCTGGCGGGCGCTGGGCGGGGCCTCCTGGGGGGCGCCTGCCCCCGGCCGGCCTCAGCGGAGCCCGCTTGCTTCCAGATGGTGTGCCTGCGGGACAGGGAGCAGCAGATCCTCGGGCTCCACTTCATCGGCCCCAACGCCGGCGAAGTCATTCAGGGATTTGCTCTCGGAGTTAAGTGAGTACAAAAGAACGTCTCCGGCTCGTCCTGAACGGTCCCGAGGTTCCGGGGCAGGGCCTTGGCAGCGCCACAGTCGGAAAGCCCCCTGTTTCATGTTACTTTTATGTAGTATTAGGCGTATTTTCAGCAAAAATACTTCAGGTCTTTGTTAAGATCCCCCAGGTTTAGTTCACGAAGATCCCGGCTTTCTTCTTCAGCCAATCTTCTTCAGCCTCCCCAGAAACCCTTTCGGGTGCCCCCCTACCCCCCGTGGCTGCCTTGGGGGGGTCCCGGAAGAGGCCGTCGTTCCCTCGGGCCTTCGGAGGCGTTGCCAGCCCGGCTTCGGGCGGGAACGCTCGTCCTGTGGCCACAAGGGGCGTCCGAGGCAGCGTCCCCGTGTGCAGGGGCACGGGCCGGGGGGAAGGAGGCTGCCCCCAGACAGGCCGGCCCCCGAGGGCCCATCGCCGCTCTCCACCGGGCAGGGCGGGCCTGCGGTCGCAGCGAGGAGGGCGGCCTCCCTCCCTCACACCGGCGGGATCGCCCCCAGAGGTTTCCTCACACAAGGGTCTCCCCCTCCCCCTCCCCTGCACGGGGGGGCCCTTGGGGGCAGGGAGGTCCCGGGGACCGAGAAAGGCCAGAGGTCGTCCCGGCAGCTCCACCACGGGCGGCTCCGACATGCGCCCAATCACTGCGTGCAGATGGCGGGCTCCGGGTGCCTCGGGCCGCCCCGGCGCTCCCCAAAGGACCCCGTGGGCCCAGCTCCCAGCAGGCTCTGCACGGCCCGGAGCCGGCCCAGGAGCAGAGTCTGGGAGGGGGCGCCCCGGCCCGGCCACGTCCCCCCCCCCGGCCTTCCCCTCGCGGTCCGGCAGGCGGACGCCCCCCGTTTGGGGCTTTTACTCCTTGAGCAACTGGTGTAAATGAGAAGCAGAAGAGGGTTAGGGGAGGCGGCCCCCAACGTGGCGGGGGGTGGGGGCGCAGCTCCAGGACGTTTGAGTGAAGCGGACCTTGAGCCACATCTTGGCGACATGTGTTCGGGGGCTGTTGATTGGTGGGCGCGGCCTTGGGAACATTCCGGGCGATGTCATCGTTTTGAACTCATGTCCAAAGTAACCACCGGGAGGGCGTCCGCGGCCGGCGGGTGGTCAGAGCCCCGGGGGGCGGCGGGGGCTGCCGGGGCCCTTTGTCAGCCCTTTCACCCGCAGGGCCCCGGGCCGCTTGCTGCGACATACGCCCGGGGGTGGGGGCCCCAGTGTGGCAGAGAAGGGGCCGACCTGCTGAGAGGAACGGGGCCCTCTGTGAAAGGGAAGTGGAGCCCCCGCTTTCCCCTGCAGCTTTTCAGGTTGCCGGGGGGTCTTGGGGGGCTGAGGGGAGGCTGCGTTGGTCCCGTCTTTGTGGAAAACACTTGAGTCATTGAGGAGAGCGACTTAAAGCGCCCGTGCCCTGTGACCCTGGCGGGGCGGCCTCCGGGTATCCCAGTAATGTTCACGGCAGGTTTTGTCGCGGTCACAGTGACCTGGAAGGAAGGCGGGGGTCCCTTGGGGGCACCGGGCAGAATGGGGCCCGGGAGGGAGGGGCAGAACCTGTGGGAAAGAGGGGGGCAGGGGAGCGGGAACGCCGAGGGAGCCCCCGGGCTTTGTCCCCGGCCGGGGCCCAGAAGACAGGCGGCGAGTGGGGGGAGGGGTGTCCGGGTGGGCGAGGGCGGCTGCTGGGGCTCCGGACCGGAGCGACCCCCAATGACCGCGGGCAGGTGTCTGGGCTTGAGGGAGAGAGGGAGGGAGGGGGCCGGGGGAGGAGGGGACGGGCGTGGCAGGAGCGGGGGGGGCACCAGGGGCACGGAGACGAGGGGTCTCGGCAGAGAGGGCCCCCTCCCGGGGACGGCTCGTGGGGTCCCAGCCCGCAGGGCCGCCCCCAGCCCCCGCTGCCTCTCTCCAGGTGCGGGGCCACCTATTCGCAGATGAAGAAGACGCTCGGCATCCACCCGACCAGCGCCGAGGAGGTGGTGAAGCTGTGGATCACCAAGCGCTCGGCCCTGTCGGCCACCGTCACGGGCTGCTGAGGCTAGGCCGCCCTCCCTGGACGAGCCCCGGAGCACCAGCGACCCGCCGCGCCCGCAGCTTCCTCTGCCTCCGAGCCCCCCACGCCCCGGAGTCCGTGCCCATGGGCGCCCGCAGCCTGGAACCTGGAGGTCAGTGGGGGCCCCGGCGAGGGCGGGGGGGGGGGTCTGTCCCTGGGTCCTCCCTCAGCATCTCCCCCCGGGAGTGCCCGCCTCCAGACCGGCTCCTGGCCCTTGGCCTCCTGCCGCTGAGCGGGCCCAGAGATCTCCAGAGCTTGCTCCCAAGTTGGGGGGCAGCCACGCAGCCCCCCCGAGCCGTGCTCCCCCTTTCCTGGCCGAGCTGCCGTGGCCAAAGGGAGAGCGCCCCCTGGAGCAGACGGGCACACTCCGGCCCGGGCTCGAAGCCCCCCAAGGTGGGAGAGCCCGCGGCCCCTGGCCAGGCCCTGGGAGCCTCCCCAAGCAGAGGCTGGGGGCCCCAAAGGGCGGGGCTCCATAGGGGGTCTGGGCGGCCTGAGGAGCCAGAAGGGGCACGAGAGGCCTTGGGGGGAGGGATGGGAGGGGGGGAAAGCGGCGCTTCTAGAGACGGAGGCCGTGGGGCTGCGGCCGGAGCCAGGCTCCCCCACCCGCCGGTCTCCAGACTGTCCAGGAGGGGGCGATGCTGCCTCACTTGTGGCGCCGGCTCAGCCTGGGAGGGCCGTGAGCACACGGGTGGGGAAGACCCAAAGGGACCCCCGCCCAACCGCAGGGCCCCCCAACCCCTCCCTCCTGGTTTCACAGCCCAGTGGGACTGCCCTCCACCGGGGCACGGAGGGGGGGAGGGAGGCGGGGGGGGCACCTTGGCCCCTCTTGTCTCCTCAACCTGGCCCTGGAACTTCTGAAGGGATCGTGGCCCAGAGACATGGGGCCGGGCCGGGGGGAGGTCCTGGGGGGGGCCTCATATGGGGCCCAGGCTGGCTGGGGGGAGGGGCTTGTGTAGAGTCCTGGGCCCAAGGGTACTCGCGTGGGGCCTGGGCCAGGGGGGCTCATGTAGGGCCCGGGGCCCGAGCTGGGGGGCGGAGATTGTGTGGGGCTCCAGGCTGGGGGGCTCGTGCGGGGCCTAGCCTCGGGGTCTCTGCTGGGGACCAGCATATACGCCTCTGGTGGCCACTTCCACGTGGCCTGTGATGCCCCGGGCCCGGCACCTGCCCGGGAACCTCTCTCTGGGAGGCCTCTAGGCCCATCCGTAGGCCGTACATCCAGGGCCCGAGAGCCCGAGCTCAGGCTCCGAACCCTTCTGGGTCACCCCTTTTCTCTGGGCTGGGCAAGGTCAGGGCTCAGGGAGCAAACAGCTCCAAGATCCTCAGGTACCTTTTTCTGTAGGGAATGGGGATTTGGGGTTAGGGTCCAGGTTCTGCCTCCTCTCCTTCCTCCTCTTCTTCCCCCCTTCTCTTCTTCTTCCCCTCCCCCCTCCTCTCTTCTTCTTCCTCCATCTTCTCCCCCCTCCTCTTCCTCCCTCTCCCCCTCCTCTCCGCCCTCTTCCTCCTCTGCCCCGGCTCCTCCAGGCCTGTCGCTGCGAGGTGGGTGAGCCGCGGGGGCCTTTGGGCGAGAACAGAGTTCCTCAGGAAGCGCGGGGTTCTCCGTGTGCGTCCCCGTCTGGCAGATAAGCTCCCGCCCCGGGCCCCCTCCGGCCGAGCCGCCCGCCAGCGTGTAGGGAAGGAGCCCGGGCCCCGGACAGCCGCCCGCTGGCCGCCGCTCCCTGCGTGGGGACGCTTGGGAAAGGGGTCCTGTCCCTCCCTTTCCCACCCGCCGCCCCGGCCGAGCGCCCTATCGCCTCCGACACACAAGCAGAGGACATCCTGAGGAAACGCCGTCCGGCTCTCGAGCGTGACACAAGCGCTTTGTCGGGGGCCTTGGGAAAAAGGGCCAGACTGAGGACCTGCCGATTCTTTTGCAGTGTTTTTCCAGCCCCGGAGCGTCCCGTCACCGGCCTACTCGCGTCCGCCACGGCGGTGGGAACGGAAGCCGGGCTTTGTTCGGCGGCGGAGACGTCGGCCGCGACGAGCGTGGACGGGACGGCCCTCGTGGGACGGCCTTCGCTCGGCACTCGCCCTCCGGGCCCTGGCGGGCGGAGCCGCGGGGCCCTCCAGAGGCCGGCAGGCCGGGGGTCCTCGTCGGTGAGGATCGCGGCACGTTCCCGCGGCAGAATTAGGATCCGGCGCTGGCGTCGCCAAAGACATTTTCTCCGATCAGAGGAAGGAAGGCCGGGGGGCTCCTGCCCCGCCCGCCTCCCCGCTCACTTCCTGGCCCGTTGCTGTGTGCTCCTCCAGGGATGGCGCTCCGCTGGGGAACCGCCTGCGTGCTGTGCACACGCGGGAGGGACGCCCGCGGCCCCTGTGTGTCCGAATGCCAGAGCATGACGAGCTGTGCAGAAACCCCCCCGGGGGCCGTGCAGGTCCGAGCTCCCCTGGCGTTCTTGTGTGTGTGACAGACCCGACCCCTCCCCAATAAAGAGGATGTTTTATTCCCCGCTGTGGCTGCTCCACTCGAGATCTGGATGGTGCTCCCCAGAGGGGCCTGGGCTGTGAGGCTGTGGGGGGAGAGGGAACAGTGCCCCCTGGAGGGGCCTGGGGTGAGGTATCAGGGGAGGGGGAACAGTGCCCCCTGGAGGGGCCAGGGTGAGGCAGTGGGGGAAAGGGAACAGTGTCCCCTGGAGGGGCCAGGGTGAGGCAGTGGGGGAAAGGGAACAGTGTCCCCTGGAAGGGGCCAGGGTGAGGCATCAGGGGAGGGGGAACAGTGCCCCCTGGAGGGGCCAGGGTGAGGCAGTGGGGGAAAGGGAACAGTGTCCCCTGGAGGGGCCAGAGTGAGGCAGTGGGGGAAAGGGAACAGTGCCCCCTGGAGGGGCCAGGGTGAGGCAGTGGGGGAAAGGGAACAGTGTCCCCTGGAAGAGGCCAGGGTGAGGCATCAGGGGAGGGGGAACAGTGCCCCCTGGAGGGGCCAGGGTGAGGCAGTGGGGGAAAGGGAACAGTGCCCCCTGGAGGGGCCAGGGTGAGGCAGTGGGGGAGGGGGAACAGTGACCCCTGGAGGGGCCAGGGTGAGGCAGTGGGGGAAAGGGAACAGTGCCCCCTGGAGGGGCCTGGGGTGAGGTATCAGGGGAGGGGGAGCAGTGCCACCTGGAGGGGCCAGGGTGAGGCAGTGGGGGAAAGGGAACAGTGCTCCCTGGAGGGGCCAGGGTGAGGCAGTGGGGGAAAGGGAACAGTGCCCCCTGGAGGAGCTCAGATGAGGCAGCGGGGAAGGGGAACAGTGCCCCCTGGAGGAGCTCAGGTGAGGCAGCGGGGAAGGGGAACAGTGCCCCCTGGAGGAGCTCAGGGTGAGGCAGCAGGGGAAGGGGAACAGTGCCCCCTGGAGAGCTTTGGGGTGAGGCAGTGGGGGAGGGGAAACAGTGCCCCCTGGAGGGGCCAGAGTGAGGCAGTGGGGGAGGGGGCTGCTCCCCTCCAGTGCTCGGCCTCCCACCAGGCCCGGATGCTGCCAGATGTCACGAACCCCGGAGTGGAGGCCTCTGGTCCGGCGTGGACACGAGGCTTCCATCCCCTGGACCACAGGACAGACGGTCCGACCCTGCTGGCCCCCGGTTCCGGCCCACGGGTTGCGGCCCGGGCCCAGGGCGCCAGTACGAGCCATTAATTTTCCAAGCAACCAAACAGAATTGTCATTGGGCCAGGACTGGCAGCCAATGGGCAACGAGAGCAAGGGAGGGCATGAGGCGCTGCGGCACTGCCCGGCTCGGCGGGGCCCCCTGGGGCCGGGGCCGGCGAGGACCCCCGGGGCCGCCCCCGCGCCGATCGCGGCCCCCGGGCCGGGCCGGACGGACGCTCCCGCGGCTCGGCAGCGGGGAAGGCTCCCGGAGGAGTCGCAGCGGGCCGGGAGGCGAGGGCGGGGTGGGGGCGGGGAGGAGCGGGCGCAACCGCAGGCTTTGTTCCCAAGTAGCAGCAGCAGATTTGGGGTAATTACTTTAATTGGTGTGAGTGCTGGATAGTCCTCTCCACTCAACGTCAGGTACCTAATTATGTTCCCATTGTGCGCTCGAGTCAATATTGTCAAGCCATTCTCCCGCTAATCCCCGCATTGAGGGTTGATGGGCCGCGTGAAATCCTCTCTTCAGCGGCTCGTCGCGGGCCCGTCACTCAGCTGGCCGGCGGCGGGGCCGGCGGGGCCCAAAAACAACAGCGCGGGCGGGACCTGCCTGTCGGGACAAAGGCGGGGAGCGAGGGCCTCGAGACACGTCAGGAGAAGAGCCGGGCGGGCGAGGGAACTCCCAGGCTCGGGCCGGCTCCCAGTCAAGGTGCCAAGCTGACGGGGGAGCCGGGCCCGGCCCTCGCACAAGGCAAATACGGGGATTAGCGCGGCTCATTCACTCTCGGCTCAAAACACGCCGGGCCGGGGTCGGGGAGGGGGGGCCCGGGCGGTCGGGGGGGCACAGAGCACCGAGGGGACGGATCCCCGGGGCCCTGACCCCCCCCCCCAACATTCAGAGCATCATGGGATGTCCCATGGGGGACTGGAGGAGACCCGGGTCCTGCCTGGAAACCGGGTCCCGGGGCGGGAATCCGTTTGCCCACAGTCCCAGAGTGACAAGAGGCAGACGGGACTTGGACCCGTGTTCATTTGAACTAGGACGCTTCCCTCCCCCCACCCTCACCTCCTGTGAGTCAGACACGAGTGAGAGCCCGGGGTTCGCCCGGATGCCCCTGCCCTGGAGGGCAGGGACTCCCCGTTGCTTCTTATGTGCTTAGCAGAACACCCGGTACACAGCAGGCGCTTCATAAATGTGCGTTGTTTTGATGGAGGCCTGAGGAAATCACTCGGACCACACGAGCAAAACTGCTGGCTTGGTGACGGGGGCGGCTTCTCTCTGGCAATGAGCCCTAAATGGGCGCTCGGGCGGCTGCGGACCCCCCAACGGTGTCCGTGGGCGTGTTTCTGTCTCGTGTGCAGGGATGCACCTGAGTGTGTGCGTGAGTGCGCGTGTTTATGTCTGCAGCACATGTGTGAGTGTCCGTGTGAGTGTCCGTATGTTTATGCCGCACTGTCCTGGTGTATCCGGGGCAGACGTGCCCGTGTGGGGCCTCCCTCCCTGGCCCGGGCGCCTGCTCTGGGCCCTCCCTCCGGAGGACGTTACCGGGCAGGGTCCCTCCCCTCCCCCCCTTCCGCCGCCCCTCGGTCCCGTTGCGTCCCTCGCGCTTCTCCAGGCTCCGTGTGGCTCTCGCGCTCAGTGACTCCAAGAGCGCCCCCACGTGTCCTACCCGCACACCCGGCGAAGACAAGAAGGGCCCTCTCCTCCCCCTCCCCCCCCCCCCCCCGCCCGGGGCTACGCGCTTTACCCCCGTGACGGCCCCTGGCATCCAGAGCCCCTCAGGCTCTCCCGGTCGCCAGGTGGAGCCCGAGCTTCGTCTCTGACCTGGGGCGGCTCTCTCCCTCCCCGCAGGGGCTGCCCCCTACGAGGCCCCTGTTGTGCGCGGGAACTACAGGTGGGGAGCGGCGCTGAGCCCCCCGAAGGCCCCGCCCCGCCCCGGAGCAGCAGCCGGCTCCTTCCGGCCCGAATCTGGGCTCACCCCGGGCGCTCCCCGGCTCCCTCCCAGAACCTCCCTGCGCCAGCCAGGGACCTGACAGGGAAAGTGGATCCCCCTGCGGGGGGAGGAGAAGCGGGAGACGGCTCGCGTTCACACAGGGCGCCGCCGCTGCCAAGGGGGAGACCTGGGAGGCGGCGTCCTGGGGGAAACGTACCAGCCCAGAGGCTTCGGCTCCAGCGGCAGCGGCGCCCCGGGGGAAACTGAGGCCCCGCCCGGGGGAAACTGGGCCCTGCCTCGGGGGAACTGAGGCCCCGCCCGGGGGAACTGAGGCCCCGCCCGGGGGGAACTGGGCCCCACCTCGGGGGAACTGAGGCCCCGCCCGGGGGAAACTGGGCCCTGCCTCGGGGGAACTGAGGCCCCATCCAGAGGGGAACTGAGGCCCCGCCCAGGGGAAACTGAGGCCCCGGGGGAACTGAGGCCCCGCCCAGGGGGGAACTGGGCCCTGCCTCGGGGGAACTGAGGCCCCGCCCAGGGGGAAGCTGAGGCCCGCCCGGGGGGAACTGGGCCCTGCCTCGGGGGAACTGAGGCCCCGCCCAGGGGAACCGAGGCCCCGCCCATAGGAAGCTGAGGCCCCGCCCGGGGGGAACTGAGGCCCCGCCCAGGGGAACCGAGGCCCCACCCGGGGGGAGGCTCGTCCAGGCCCAGCCAGGCACAAGGCCGGGTCCTCAGGCCCCCTCAGCACGTCCCACTTAGATGGACGTGGGTGATCGCTGGCTGCCGTCTTGGTCTGACAGGAAGCGCAGAGGCCGTAGGGGAGGGGGGGGGCCCAGACCGGACTTCGGCCTCTCGGGGGCCTCTTGGTCCCTCAGGTCACCTCAAGCTCGGGTGACGAATCCCAGGATTTGTCCCGCGGGCCGCGGGCCGTGTGGGCACTTTAAGGTATCCGTGGCTTCGAGTCCAGCCCAGCCGCCTACTGACTGCGTGAGCCTGGCCCGGGGCGCCTGTTTCCTCCCTTACAGAACAGGAATGACAAAGCCCCATTTTTCAGGGCAAATTCGGGACCAAATGAGGCCCTGTTTGTAAAGGGCTTTGCAGCCTTCTAAGCGCTGGAGATGCATCTGGGATCGCGGCAGCAGTTTTATTCTAGCTCACTGTGACCCTAAGCAAGTGCCCTAAACTCTGCCTGCCTCGGTTTCCTCATCTGTAAAATGGGGGTTTTGGGAGCCTTTGTGAGGCTCAAATGAGAACAATTCATTGTCATCAGCAGGAGATGCATCTGGGATCGCGGCAGCAGTTTTATTCTAGCTCACTGTGACCCTAAGCAAGTGCCCTAAACTCTGCCTGCCTCGGTTTCCTCATCTGTAAAATGGGGGTTTGGGGAGCCTTTGTGAGGCTCAAATGAGAACAATTCATTGTCATCAGCACAGAGCCGGCTCGGAACATTGTCATGGTTACCATTAGGGGATGGATGAATAAACATGATTTTACTTTGAAGCTGAGATCTTTTTTCTTTCTTTTTTTAATTATTAAATTGTTATTAAATGATTATTCTAGCTTTTCATTTACAAGGTCTATGCCTGGGTAATTGTTCAGCACGGATCCTCGCAAAACCTTTTGTTCCAACTTTTCCCTCCCCCCCCTCCAGACGGCAGGATGACCAGTACATGTTAAATATGTTAGAGTATAAATTAAATATATAAACATACGTGTCCTAACAGTCATTTTGCTGCACAAGAAGAATCGGACTCGGAATGAGTGGACAATTAGCCTGGGAAGGAAATCCGAAATGCGGGCGGACAAATAGAGGGCCTGGGGATTCTGTGGCGGGGTTCACACTCCCCTCCCGGAGTCCTTTCCCTGGGTGTCGCCGGTTCCCTTCATTACTGCTCCCTTGGCTCTTCACTGCCGGAGAGCCACGTCCGGCAGAATCGATCCTCATACAGTGTTGTTGTTGAACTACATAATCGAGATCTTTTTTTTCCTAAAAATTTCTAGAAATGCTCGTTTCCTCCGTCACCCCCGATGACGAAACTCCCTCCCACGGGGAAGAGAGAAGGCGAGCAAAGCTAAGGGAGGGGGGGTTTCTAAGGGCACGTGGGACGTTCCGTCCCCGTGGTCCCCCGCCTCCGTCCCCGGGCCTGCCGGCCAGTTGGGAAGAAGAGAAGCAGGCTCCTTGGTCGGGGCGGGGAGGGGGGAGGGGGGAGGAAGCCCAATGCTGAGCCGTGACCCCCCCCCAGTCACCGCCGTCCATGGGGGAGGGGACAGTCGCCCCGCTCGAGGTTCCCCGGATGAGCCGATGCTCCCGCAGTGAATTCTGCAGCAAGCACAGAGCAGGGCCGGAAGTTATCGAGGACCCAGGGGGGAAGAAGGAATGGCCCCGGGGTCCGATGAGACCCCGCACCGCAGGGGCCTTCGCCTCTCGGCCCCAGGGGGCGTCGGGCACACACGGGCCAGGCCGGGGCCCCGGGGCCACTTCCCAGACCTGCCCCTGAGCGGCGGCTGCGGTCCCGGGTGTGTGTCGGCCCGGCTCCGTCCCAGCAGCCCCTCATGTGTCCCTGCTTGTCTGCGGCTGCGGCGGAAAATTCCCCGCGCTCGGGCCCTCGAGGACGAAGCCGGGAACCTGCAATTAACCTCCCCCGAGCTCCGCGGGCCGGGGCGGTTGCATTTTTCAGAGATTGTGCAATGGTGTCGGGAGCCGCGTGAGGCTCGCGGACCTGGAGCCGGCCCCTTCCGGGCCTCGGTGTTCCCATAAATGAAATGGGGGCAGCGACAACTGCTTCTTCTGGAGGGTTTCTGGGGGCTATTTGGCCCAGGGGCCGGCCGTGACTTCCACTCTCTGGGTCACCTCCCTGACCACCCCCTCCTCCCCACAGAACCCCAGAGTCCTCCATCTGCCGACCCCCCTTGGAGGCCTCCCTCCCCCCCTTCCAGCGGTGAGTGCGGGGGCAGGAAGCTTCCGGCGAGGGGCGTGTGAGCCTGCTTTCCCCCAGGCCCCTCTGCCCGGCTCCTCCAAGGCCTCCCACTGAAGGGGGAGCCAGCGGGTGTCACTCCTCCCCGGCTCAGGCTCGCTCTGATTCTCTGTCTCTCTGTGTCTCTGACCCCCCCCCCCATCCCTCTGACTTTGTGTCTCTCTCTGGGCCCTGAGTTGGAAGCCCCTCGCTCGCTGGGTGACCCGGGCGCCCCGCTCTGCTGCTTCGGGCCGCAGGTTTCCCCCTCCAGAAAAGGATCTCGGTCCCCGGGGACCCTCCTCTCCTCCGGGCTCGGGGGGATCCCGTTGCCTTCTGTCCCAGTCATTGTCTGAGAGATACCTTGGAGGGAGCAGGGGGAGAGACGCAGAGATGAGAGAGACAGAGACAAAGAATGAGACAGAGAAAGACAGTAACAGAGACAGAGAGAGGAGACACAGAGAGAGACAGAGAGAGGAGAGAGACAGAGACAGACGGAGACCCAGAGATGGAGACAAGTTTCTTCTCGCTTTTTCAGGGCAGTTCTGGAGTGGGAGGGGCCTGGCCAGGGTCTCGGCCTAGGGACAGGTAGGAAGGCAGGGCAGGGCCCCCAGCTGCAGCCTCAGGAGACAAGTGGGAGCCCAGAATGGACAATGACGGGAGAGACGGCAGCCTGGCCCAGGCTCCCTCCGCTGGACTCCACTGGAGGGGGCTGGGGGGGGCAGGGCAGGAGCCGGCCAGGTCCCTCCTGGGTCTCACACAAGCCTCTCGCCCCCTCCCGGGCTCCCTGGCTGGAGCAGCCGCCCCATCCCCAAGGGCCCCAAAGCTGGAAGAGGTCCTGAGGAGTCCGGTCCCACCCCCATCATGACAGAAAAGGAAACCGAGGCTCGGAGATGGGGGGGCGCTGCCCCAGGTCACAGGAACAAGAGCCGGGTTGGGGTCGCTCCCTTCCACAGATGCTGCTCCTGCAATCAGGGAGGGAAGGGCCCGGGGGCGGGAGGGAGCCCATCTCCAGCCGGGGCCTCGAGGACAAGGGGAGTCGGAGTGAGCAAGGACGTGCCGGCCTCAGGGAAGCGTGGCCAAGGACGGTGCTCAGCGGCCCCCGGGCCTGAGGCCTTGGGAGCCGAGACCCCGCGGGGCTGCTTTGAACCCACCCATTTCTCAGCAACTCCCTAGTGCTGCTGTCAGCCTTATCTGGCTTCTGTGCAGGAGCCGCAGCGTCCCTCCCCCTCCCCTCTCTGTCTCTCTTTCTCTCACTCTCTCTCTGTCTCTCTCTGTGTCTCTCCCTGTCTCTCTCTCTGTCACTATCTCTGTCTGACTCTCTGCGTCTCTGTCTCTCTCTCTTTCTGTCTCTGTCTCTCTCTGTGTGTCTCTGTCTCTGTCTCGCTCTCTCTCTGTCTCTCTCTTTCTGTCTCTCTGTCACTGTCTCTGTCTCTGTCACTGTCTCTGTCTCTGACTCTGCATCTCTGTCTCTCTCTTTCTGTCTCTGTCACTGTCTCTCTCTCTCTCTTTTTCTCTCTCTGTCACTGTCTCTGTCTCTTTCTGTCTCTGTCACTGTCTCTGTCTCTCTGTCACTGTCACTGTCACTGTCTCTGTCTCTGTCTCTGTCACTGTTTCTGTCTCTCTTTCTGTCTCTGTCTCTCTGTCACTGTCACTGTCACTGTCTCTGTCTCTGTCACTGTTTCTGTCTCTCTTTCTGTCTCTGTCTCTCTGTCACTGTCACTGTCTCTGTCTCTCTCTGTCTCTGTCACTGTTTCTGTCTCTCTTTCTGTCTCTGTCTCTGTCTCTCTGTCACTGTCTCTGTCTCTGACTCTGCATCTCTGTCTCTTTCTGTCTCTGTCACTGTCTCTGTCTCTCTCTGTCTCTGTCACTGTTTCTGTCTCTCTGTCTCTGTCTCTCTGTCACTGTCACTGTCTCTGTCTCTCTCTGTCTCTGTCACTGTTTCTGTCTCTCTGTCTCTGTCTCTCTGTCACTGTCACTGTCTCTGTCTCTCTCTGTCTCTGTCACTGTTTCTGTCTCTCTCTGTCTCTCTGTCACTGTCACTGTCTCTGTCTCTGTCTCTCTGTCACTGTCTCTGTCTCTGACTCTGCATCTCTGTCTCTTTCTGTCTCTGTCACTGTCTCTGTCTCTCTCTCTCTCTGTCTCTGTCTCTCTCTGTCTCTGTCTCTCTCTGTCACTGTCTCTGTCTCTGACTCTGCATCTCTGTCTCTTTCTGTCTCTGTCACTGTCTCTGTCTCTCTCTCTCTCTGTCTCTGTCTCTGTCTCTCTCTGTCTCTGTCACTGTTTCTGTCTCTCTTTCTGTCTCTGTCTCTGTCTCTCTGTCACTGTCTCTGTCTCTCTGTCTCTGACTCTGCATCTCTGTCTCTCTCTTTCTGTCTCTGTCACTGTCTCTGTCTCTCTCTTTCTGTCTCTGTCACTGTCTCTGTCTCTCTCTTTCTGTCTCTGTCTGTCTCTCTGTCTCTGTCTCTGTCTCTCTGTCACTGTCTCTGTCTCTGACTCTGCATCTCTGTCTCTTTCTGTCTCTGTCACTGTCTCTGTCTCTCTCTCTCTCTGTCTCTGTCTCTGTCTCTCTCTGTCTCTGTCACTGTTTCTGTCTCTCTTTCTGTCTCTGTCTCTGTCTCTCTCTGTCACTGTCTCTGTCTCTCTGTCTCTGACTCTGCATCTCTGTCTCTCTCTTTCTGTCTCTGTCACTGTCTCTGTCTCTCTCTTTCTGTCTCTGTCACTGTCTCTGTCTCTCTCTTTCTGTCTCTGTCTGTCTCTCTGTCTCTGTCTCTGTCTCTCTCTCTCTGTCACTGTCTCTGTCTCTCTGTCACTGTCTCTCTCTCTTTCTGTCTCTCTGTCACTGTCTCTGTCTCTGTCACTGTCTCTGTCTCTGACTCTGCATCTCTGTCTCTCTCTTTCTGTCTCTGTCACTGTCTCTCTCTCTCTCTTTTTCTCTCTCTGTCACTGTCTCTGTCTCTTTCTGTCTCTGTCACTGTCTCTGTCTCTCTGTCACTGTCACTGTCACTGTCTCTGTCTCTGTCTCTGTCACTGTTTCTGTCTCTCTTTCTGTCTCTGTCTCTCTGTCACTGTCACTGTCACTGTCTCTGTCTCTGTCACTGTTTCTGTCTCTCTTCTGTCTCTGTCTCTCTGTCACTGTCACTGTCTCTGTCTCTCTCTGTCTCTGTCACTGTTTCTGTCTCTCTTTCTGTCTCTGTCTCTGTCTCTCTGTCACTGTCTCTGTCTCTGACTCTGCATCTCTGTCTCTTTCTGTCTCTGTCACTGTCTCTGTCTCTCTCTGTCTCTGTCACTGTTTCTGTCTCTCTGTCTCTGTCTCTCTGTCACTGTCACTGTCTCTGTCTCTCTCTGTCTCTGTCACTGTTTCTGTCTCTCTGTCTCTGTCTCTCTGTCACTGTCACTGTCTCTGTCTCTCTCTGTCTCTGTCACTGTTTCTGTCTCTGTCTCTGTCTCTCTGTCACTGTCACTGTCTCTGTCTCTGTCTCTCTGTCACTGTCTCTGTCTCTGACTCTGCATCTCTGTCTCTTTCTGTCTCTGTCACTGTCTCTGTCTCTCTCTCTCTCTGTCTCTGTCTCTCTCTGTCTCTGTCTCTCTCTGTCACTGTCTCTGTCTCTGACTCTGCATCTCTGTCTCTTTCTGTCTCTGTCACTGTCTCTGTCTCTTCTCTCTCTGTCTCTGTCTCTGTCTCTCTCTGTCTCTGTCACTGTTTCTGTCTCTCTTTCTGTCTCTGTCTCTGTCTCTCTCTGTCACTGTCTCTGTCTCTCTGTCTCTGACTCTGCATCTCTGTCTCTCTCTTTCTGTCTCTGTCACTGTCTCTGTCTCTCTCTTTCTGTCTCTGTCACTGTCTCTGTCTCTCTCTTTCTGTCTCTGTCTGTCTCTCTGTCTCTGTCTCTGTCTCTCTGTCACTGTCTCTGTCTCTGACTCTGCATCTCTGTCTCTTTCTGTCTCTGTCACTGTCTCTGTCTCTCTCTCTCTCTGTCTCTGTCTCTGTCTCTCTCTGTCTCTGTCACTGTTTCTGTCTCTCTTTCTGTCTCTGTCTCTGTCTCTCTCTGTCACTGTCTCTGTCTCTCTGTCTCTGACTCTGCATCTCTGTCTCTCTCTTTCTGTCTCTGTCACTGTCTCTGTCTCTCTCTTTCTGTCTCTGTCACTGTCTCTGTCTCTCTCTTTCTGTCTCTGTCTGTCTCTCTGTCTCTGTCTCTGTCTCTCTCTCTCTGTCACTGTCTCTGTCTCTCTGTCACTGTCTCTGTCACTGTTTCTGTCTCTCTTTCTGTCTCTGTCTCTCTCTGTCACTGTCTCTGTCACTGTCTCTGTCTCTGTCTCTGTCTCTGTCTCTGTCTCTGCATCTCTGTCTCTCTCTTTCTGTCTCTGTCACTGTCTCTGTCTCTCTCTTTCTGTCTCTGTCTGTCTCTCTGTCTCTGTCTCTGTCTCTGTCACTGTCTCTGTCTCTGTTTTCCTCTCCTCCACTTGGCTTTCTCCATCCCCCCTCCCCCAGCTGGGCAGGCCCAGGGTCTCCCAATGGCGGAGGTTTCTGTTCTTTGGCAGAATTTCCTACGCCAAAGGCCGTGGGGGGAGGGGGGGAGTGCATGGTGGGACAGGGCCCCCCCAAGCTCCACAGCAAAGTTTCCCTCCCCCCCAAGAGCAGCCTCCGGGCCCTCGGGGGCGGTCCCGCTGCCTGGAGGCCGAGGCTGGGCCAGTCCCACCGTTCTCCGGCCGGGCTCGGGTCAGAACCCTCCGGAGACGCCCCTCGGCCCGGCCCGCCCAGGACCAGCCTGACGGCAAAGGCGGGATCAGAGGCCGCTGGCCGGCGACCTCTCTACCTGGGAACCCTCGGAGCAGAAGTCCCTCTCTCCCCGAGAACCTCCTCCCTCCTCCCTTCCCCGCTCCTCTCTGGGCCCCACCCTCCGCCCAGCCCCCCGGGCGCCCAGCCTGAGTCATCCCGGCTCCCCCACACCCGGCCCCCCTTTCCCAGATCCAATATGGCGCCGAGGCCTGTCGATTTCCCCCTGACTCCGCCCCTTCCCCTCTGACCCTGTCCCCGCCTGGGGCAGACCCATCCCCCCCCCAGGACTCCGGCCATGGCCGCGGGGGCTCTGCTTGCCCCAAGTCTCCCCACTGGGGCCAAAGAGGTTCTCCTGTAGCTCAGGTCCAATCCTGCCCCTCCCCCCCATAAACTCCCAGAATCCCTCTGCGTCCAGGATCGGCGTTCAGTGCCCTTCCTCCCCTGCCCCGCCCCCTCGCTCCAGGACCCCCGGACTCTGGCCTCCTGGACGGACCCCCGTCTCCAGCTCTGCACGCCGGCCTCTCCCTTGTCTCCTCCACAATCCCATCCCCCTTAATCCTGCCCCCCCCCAGCCGCCCCCCTCCCTTCGTGCTTTTTCTCGCTGTCGCGCTCCCTCCGCGGGCAGGCGCTTTCCTTGCTGAGCGCGGGGGATGCTGAGTGACGCTTGGGGACTGACTGAGGGGCCGAGGGGCAGGATCGGCCAGAGCCGGGCCCAGGGAGCCCCCTTCCCCCCCCAAGGTCGGTCTGATTCGGCCCGAGGGCCTCCCCAGGAGGATCGGCCCAAGCCCCCAGCCTCCACTGACCGGGCAGCCACCTGGGGCGGGGGAGACTCCCAAAGTGCTGCCCGGGGCCGGGGCCGAAGGTGCGGACCACCGCCCCCCCCAGTCGCCCTCTGTGACAGAGACACTGGGAGACAGAGAGTCGGGCCCAGAAGGACCCTCAGCCCCTTGAGTTTTCTCGAGCCTTCCTTCTCCCAGGTGCCTCGGGGCCCTCCGGGAAATCCTGGCCGGGCCGTGGCCGGAGCCGGAGCTGGGAGCTGGGAGCCGGGAGCCGGGAGCCGGGATCTGGAGCCGGGAGCCGGGATCTGGAGCCGGGAGCCGGGAGCCGGGAGCCGGAGCCGGGAGCCGGGATCTGGAGCCGGGAGCCGGAGCCGGAGCCGGAGCCGGAGCCGAGAGCCGGGAGCCGGGAGCCGGAGCTGGGATCTGGAGCCGGAGCTGGGATCTGGAGCCGGAGCTGGGAGCCGGGAGCCGGGAGCCGGAGCCGGGAGCCGGAGCCGGGAGCCGGGATCTGGAGCGGGCTTTCCTCCAGAGCTTCTCCCCCTGCCTGGCCCAGAGCCCCGCCCCTTCCCACCTGTTGCTTTGTCAGTTTAAAAATGAAACCGCACTTATTGAGCGCTTACTGTGTGCAAAGCCCAGAGGAGACAAATGCAGCGCCCTCCTGCCTGGCAGCTGCTCCCCGGCCTGAGACAGGACTTCAGGAAGCCTTCCGGCCCCTGCCTTCAGGGAGTCCGACGGTTTGGGGGATCGGCCCCGGGTCCCAGGTTCCACCTGCCCTCAGCCACGGTCAGCAGAGTGACCCGGCAGCCGGAGCAGTGGGAGGGGGGAGGGGGGGGATCTGGGAGTACGGCATGGGGGGGGGGCACGGGGCGGAGTCTTGCCTTCCACCGTGGCGGAAGTTCATGGATAAGCCGGAGGAGGTGGCGGGAGGTCCCCCGGAGCCACCGGACCAGGATTGTGCAAGGAGGTGGGACATGGGAAGGAGAAATCTTGGGGGGGAGGGGGCACAGCCGTTGTGGTCAGGGTCCGCCATGAGGGATTCGGGCGTAGCCCCGGGCCCAGGAGACGAAGGAGGGATGGGTGGAAGATGTCAGGGGACTTGGTTAGAAGAAATGCCCGAGAAAGCTTCCTAAAACTCACATCAATCCCCAAGCGCGCCCTCCTCCAACCTAGAGGCAACAAGCATTGATTAGGCACTTGCTGTGTACCAGGCACTGTGCCGGCTGGCGATAGAAGGACAAGGGGGTCCCTGTCCCAGGAACGTGGCCGGTCCAACGGGCCCAGGATTGCGGCGTGGAAGGCGGGGGCTCCCTGGGAGGGGCTTTCGGAGCCGCCCCTCTGGCCTTCTGAGCCCATCCCCACCTGGGGAGCCGCAGAGGCAAACGGACTTTGAGACAGAAGAGCCGAGTTCGAGTTCCACCCTGAGCCGCCCCACCTGATAAATTGTCGGTCCCCGAGGTTGCCTTCTGCCACTTCCTTGGGTGACCTGCCGAGTCGTCTCTCCTTCCTCAAGCGCAGTTTTCTTACTGGTACAATGGGTGCCGGGAAAGCCCAGGCGGCTCTGAGAACCCAACGAAAGCTCTGGGCCGACGGGAGTGCGGCTGCGGGCTCACTCGTTTGCTGTTGCTGGCACCGCCTCGGGAGCTCCCCAGAGCTGGGCGACAAAGCGGCTTTTACCATTTCATCCCTCTCTTTCTAGGCAGACTGGGGGGTTCTGAGCCCCTGCCGGAGAGGGGCGACTCCCAGAGCCTCGGGTGACCGCCCTCCCCGCCCTTGCCCCCCAAAGCTTCAGGGGAACATCCTGGCTCCCTTTGCCCCCCAGAGCCTGGGGATGACTGGCCTTGCCCCGTGTGGGCAGAAGGACCTTCGGGCAGGACTGAGCGGCCCATGAGCCGCCTCCCGGCCTGACCATTGGGGAGGAGCAGACGGGGGCTCTGGCATCTGTCCACACGTGAGGGATGGTCCCGTCCCAGCGGTGGAGGCCGGGCCGGGCTCGGGGGCCCCATCTGATGTCGGCACTTTCACGCGGATTTAGGAGCCGGAGCCTGGTTCTCATTGTCTCCCGACCTCCCCAAATGCTCCCGATTTCACGGGGATTCTCCGCCTGGGGCTCACCGGGTCTCCGCGCCTCCCTCTTAATGATGCTGTCTGTCACGAGGGCCACGTGTGTGCGCTACGTGGGGTTTGGGCCGGGAGTCTCGGTGGGCTGGGGCTCCCCGGAGGAGACATTGTTGGAAACACAAGGCTGCTTATGGGGCTGCCAGTCACTGGAGGGCACCAGCTCCAGCATCCCTCGCGGGGGTGGGGGGGGAACCCGAGGTGCACAAGGCTCCAGGACGGGGAAGGCCCTGGGGCCCCCCTCCTTGCCAGTTTCCAGGGTCACCGGCTGCCCATTTGGCCCTGGAAACCCCACCCGGCCCCCATCCGGCCTTTCCTCCATGTCTGCAGTTCCTTTATTCAGAATTTCTTTATTTTCAGTGAACAGTCTTTGCCCCTCCCTCCCCCTCCACCACCCCGGGGAAGGAAAAGGAAAGGAAGATCATGGGAACAAGCGGGGGAGATTCCCTCACCGGCCACGGCCGCCTCGTTCGGCCCGGAGCCCGTGGCCTGTCAGGAGCCGGAGAGCCGGCTTCCCCCGGGCCCTGTACGATCACAGTCATCCACATTCCCACAGCCCTCAGAGCAGTGTTTCCCTCTCACTCTGCTCCGACTACTACATTGGTCCTGCTCCCTTTGCACCCATCAGCTCATCCGGGTCCTCCCGGGATCCTCAGGACGGCTCCTCCTCGTTACTCCTTGCTACAACGTGACCACCCATCCCTTCCAGGCTGCTCCAAAAAGAGCCGCCCTCGATCTTTCTGCCCCTTCTCCTCACACACATTCTCCATTTCCCAACCGATTGGGCCTTCTTCTCTGTTCCCGCCTCGCCAAGCATAGGCTTCCGGCCCCCACCCCCGGGAAGGATCCCCAGATTTATCTCGGTTTGTTTCACCTCCAGAATGGCCCGCCCATTACACTTCCCCAAACGATGACTCTATTTCCTTATCCGGCTCCATGTTGCTTTCCCCATAAGCTCCCTTCTAATCTTGAGGGAAAACACGGGCTTGGGGGGGGGGGGTGGTGGTCATGAGGGGAAAGCCTTCAGGAGAAGGGGGCTGATACAGTACAAAGGCATGGAGATGGGAGATGGGAGGAACAGAAAAAAGATAAGTTTGGCGGATAATGAGTCCATCGAGGCAGTGAGGTCATGTTGGGAAGGGCTTTCGGAACCAAAGGAAGCTATTGATATTTTATCTTAGGGTCAATGGAGTTGATCGCCTTGGGGTTGATTTAAAAGGGGAGGGACATTCTCAGAGCTTGACTTAAGGAAATCCACTTTGGCATCTGAGGTGGATGGACTAGAATGAGGAGAGGCTTGAGGAGGTCACCCAGGAGGCCGGAGAAGTGATCCCGTGGGAGCTGATGACAGGCTGACCTGAAGCGGAAGCTGTAGGAGCAGAGGGGAGGGGTCAGATTCCTGAGGGCTGTGGAGGGAGATGGCAAGATCTGACGCCCCCTTAGACACACGGGATGGGGGAGAGAAGGAAGTCAAGGCTGGATGTCGATGGCTTTGATGGAAAAAGTGAAGAGAGTCAAAGACAGGAAGGTGAAGAAATGGAGACAGAGGGAAGGTAGTAGATCAAGTCAGTGACATGAAGGAATAATGGGGGATGGACAAGGAGAAGCCAGTCCTTAAAGCATCTACAGGAATAGGAAGGTTTGGAAGAGAAGGACCGGAAGGGGAAGACGGAGGACGTCTGTTTTCGGCCTGCTGTATTTGAGATGCGAATGGGCTGGTCGTAGACCATTGATGACGTGGTCCTGAAGCTGGATACGTGGGTGGGTGAGTCATCCACAGTAAGAGGGCTCACCGGGGCGGTGGGCTGGTCATCGAGGAAGGTGAAGAGCTGGGAGAGGAGGGAAAGCAGGCCAGCCGAGGCCTGGGAAAAGACCCTCGGACCGGACCACTGGGAGACCGCCCATCATGGAGAGAGAGCAGCTTCAGCTCAAGCCGGCTGACAGGAGGCAGAGTGAGCGGGAGGAGGGGAGGTGGAGGCAAGGAGCCTAGAAAGCTCTCTTCCAAGAGTTGGGCTGAGGGAGCTGTGGATGTTAGCTTGAGGGGATGGGAGGACCTGGTGAAGGGCTGGGTTTTCTGTGTTTTTTTTTTTTCTTTTGTAAAGCTGGAGGAGACTCGTATATAAACTGGAAGGAACCGGTCCAAAGGGAGAGGTTGAAGACAAGGGAGGGTGTCGATGATTAAAGATGCATCTGTTGGAGATTTTGGGAAGGGATGGGATCAGGCATAAATGTAAGGGGATGGCCCTGGCAAGGACAGAGGGATGATGGATATAAGGGAGAGAGGTGAGGAGAAAACTGGAAAGAGCCAAAGACAGGAAGAGAAAGAAATAGAGAGACACGGGAAAGCTACCAGATCAAGCCAATGACATAAAGTAAGCTAGAGGGAGAGAAAAACACAGGGAAGGGGGGGGGGGGAAGGGAAAGAGAGAGGAGAAGGAAATCCCCCGCTCATTATTTCCCAACTAGCTGGGGGACTTTCCAGGAAGGTCATGGTCAGACCATCCAACCCCCTGGGATCTTACAGAGGAAGGAGGTAGGGACTCGCTCAGTGACCCGTCAGTGATTTGGGGGTGGCTTCCCAAGGGTGAGATGGGGTGTGGGGAGGGAGGACCCTATTACTTTGGAAACCAAATAATATTTCAGAAGGGCCGATGGGCCAAGGTGAGATCAGAAGACAGGAATCAGCAGAAGTCCTGACTCTGGTCTGTGTGACTTTGGACAAGTCACTTAACGCCTCTCTTTTTCATCCATAACATGAGACTCTCATCACTGCCGCCCTCCCAAGATGAATGTGCAGGTTAGATTCGATAATGGGTGTGGTGACAAATGGCAAAGGGCCACAGAGGCCGGCTTCTATGTCATCTGGGCCTCAGGTCCTTTTGCTGCCATTACCTTAATTTCCCAGGTGAGGAAACAGGCCCGGCAAGGGTTGGCCATTACTTCAGGTTCTCCTGTGTCGAATCCAGTGTTCGCTCTTTCGATTATTTCGTTCTCATATTAACACAAGCTGGGACCCTTTGACGGGCACTAGGAGAGTCCTAAAGGTTGTTCAAGACCTTCCCTGCCCTCGCTGAGCTCACGGTCCGGTAGGAAGGTCAGAGAGAGGGCCAGGTGGTCTATCGCTCCCACCAGTGAATCGGACACCCACCCATGGCTGCCCCTCTGCCTGACTCTCCTCTGGGGGTCCCCAGAGGGGGGGGGGCTTTCTCACTTTCTCCGGACTTCCTAGAGATCCCTGCCTCCGTCAAGCCAGCATTCCCCGGCTGTGTTGCCGATCAGACATTTGTATATCTCATATAGACCAAACCTTCTTAAACTGGATTGTACGACTGAACGTGGAGGTCGTGAAAAGCTTGACAATGGTAAAAGGTAGCAAATATTCCACCAATATGTAAAACTAAACAAGCAACCCATCTCATTGGGATGTAAGTTTGCTTTCATCTTTTCTAAATGGTCACATTACATGTATACCAAGGAATTATTCTAAAATAAATTTCTTTATGATTTATTATCAGTAAATGTTTCATTTGTTTACCTATTTCATTATTTTGTATGTACGTACAGTTTATTTTTTATACATGTATAATCACTTGAAACAGATTTTGACATTAGTCATATTGTTGAAAGAAAAATCAGAACCAAAAGGAAGAACCACTACAAGGTGAAAAGAGAATGTTCTGGTCCACATTTTGTCTCTATGGATCTTTCTCCGTATGCAGACGGCTTTTCCAACACAAGTCTATCAAATTCTCTCGGATCCCTGAACAACTGAAAAGAACCGAGTCCGTCCTGGTTGATCATCGCACGTTCTGGCTATGGGGTACTCCTGCTTCTGCTTGTTTCCCTTAATATCAGTCCATGTAAATCTTTCCAGACCTTTCTAAAAGCAGCTTGTTCATCGTTTCTTACAGAACAATAATATTCCATCACATCTATAGACCATCACTTACTCAGCCGTTCCCCAGCTGACGGGCCTCCGCTCAGTTTTCAGCTCCTCGTCACCACAATGATTTACTGCAGCTGAAGCAAAATACACTCTGTGTGTGTCTCTTTTAAATATCATATCGCTGGATTTTAGTTTCTAATGCCCTTTGCTGTCTCTTTCCATTCTATAGGTGAGTTCATCCCATTTACACTCACAATTACGATGATTAACTTTATCCCATTTTCTTCCCTCCCTATGCCCCCTCAACAGGGGCCACTGTTGTTGCTGCCCCATGTGTGGACTCCAGTTCCACTGACTTCTTAAGTTTTCTTAGACTAGAAAAATGTCTCACCCTGAACAATTTTTGGCTCTGCTGCTCCAAAATTTGATTTGAGGTCATTCCAGAACTGAGCAGAGTATTCTGGGACAGGATTATTACCTTCCTAGCCTTGGACCCAATGCCTCTCTTTCTTCTTTTTGATTTTATTCTGAATTTAATATAGGGTGGGGGGAGAAAGAGAGAGACAGAGACAGAGATAGAGGAGAGAAAGGAGAGACAAAGACAAAGAAAGAGACAGACTGACAGAGAGAGACCTAGAGAGTCAGAGACAGAGAACTCACATTGCAATATACAAATAAAACTTGAGTGTCTAGTTTATAATTTGTAGGTTCCACTCTTCCTTTACACAAACACACACATGTCTACATATAGTTTATATATAATACACACGTACATAGTTTCCTTCACTATTCCTCTCTTAAAATCTCATTGCATTTTGGCCACCATGTAATAATCTGGACTTGGCCAATGTTGCACCCACTAAAAGTGCAGTTCTGTTTCTAACCTAGAACCGGCTCAACATCCCCTCCCACTCTTCCCACCATCTTTTATTTGTAAAATCAACTTCTTGACATCAAGTCTAAGCCTTTGCATTCATGCCTACGGAATGTGCTCTTGCCTCCCCAGTTGTTTTTGGTTCCTGTCATTCAACAAGAGCCCCAACGCAGATAGCAATTGTCCTGCCTAGCTCTGTCAGCCAAGCCATTGCCCAAATCTGACAAAAGCATCCAGTAGCACCGAGCCCAGCTCAGATCCCAAACAAGTCTCCTTCTGAGAACTTCTACCACATTAACATCAAACCATAGCCATGTCTGTGGTCCTGGCCCCTTACTCAGCTCCATCTCCCCCTTACTGTTATTTATTCCCCATCTCTGTATCGTTTTCACTGGACAAACGTTGAAAAACATTGTCAAATGCTTGGCTAAAATTGAGGTTAAATTATATCTACTTCCTTCTCCCTCCTCCATATATCAGTCTAATAAGAAAGTGGCTGAACTTGTAGCTTCACTGTTATAAAGGAACTTCCAGATGAGGAAACTCCCCCCTCAGTGCAGGTCACCACCTTCCCTACAACTCCCTAGAGTTGCCTAGTGTCTTGCTCAGGGTCCCACAGGGAGTCAGAGATAGCACCTGATGCCAGATCATCTTGACTCAAAAGTCAGCTTTTTAATCATTATCCTATTCTGCCTCTCCCTGTGAGTCCAGGAAATGAACTGGATCTAGTAGGAGCTTTTCTTTGTAAAGTCAGGCTTGCGTCTGGTGACTACTGCTTCCTTTCTAAATGTCCACTAACCATCCAAAGATATCTTCTAATTTTGAGGGGCCAGGGATAGACATCCATTCAGTGTCTTTTGTTCCTTTAAAAAATGGGGGCATTTACCCTTCTCTGGACTTTTCCATTCTCTATTATCTTTCAAAGATTGCTGACAGTGGCTCTGTACTCACATCAGTCAGTCCTTTCAGAATCCATGGATGTAGATTATCTGGTTCTGGTGGATTTTGCTTGTCAATTTTTGCTGGGTTCTCTCTCACAAAATCCTCATCTACCTTGGGCATAAACCTCACTCATTATCCATTTTTATTCTTCCCTTCCTAATCCAGAGAGCTCTCTCCTTGGGACCAAAAACAATTGCAAAATAATAACTGAGAAACTCTAAGTATCCTAACTTGAGGTAAGTTTTCAAACAGAAGACAGAGGAGATCACAAAAGACAAAATAATTATTTCTGATCACATGAAATTGAAAATTTGTATACAAGCAAAATCAATGCAACTAAATTAAGCAGAAAAAGCTGTTTAATACCATTACTAAGTCTGTGTCCCAAGAGATCATAAAAAAGGGAAAAGGACCTATGTGTACAAAATTATTTTTAGCAGCTTTTTGTGTGGTGTCAAAGAGCTGGAAATTGAGGGGAAGACCATCAGTTGGGGAACGGCTGACAAAGTTACAATATATGCTAATAGAATACCATTGTGCTACAAGAAATGATGAGTAGAGAGATTTCAGAAAAAATCTAGAGAGACTTCCATTACTGATGCAAATGAAATGAGTACAACCAGGAGAACACTACATAGTAACGGCAACATAGTAACGGTATGATGATCAACTATGACTGACTTACCTCCTCTCAGCAATGCAATGATCCAAGACAATTCCAAAAGACTCACGATGGAACATACTGACCACCTCCAGAGAAAGAACTGCTGCAATCTGAATGCAGACAGGCAAACTTTTTTTCCTTTAGATTACAAATTTTTTTTAATTGAAGCTTTTTATTTTCAAAACATATGCAAGGATGTTTTTTCAACATTGACCTCTAAAAAACCTTATATTCCAGTTTTACTCCCTTTCCTCAACCTCTTCCCCTAGATGGCAAGTAATCCAATAGATGTTAAACATGGTAAAAAAAAATTTGTTAAATCCAATATAAGCATACATATTTATACAGTTATTTTACTGCACAACAAAAATCAGATCAAAAAGGGAACAAAAAGGAGAAAGAACATAAAATTCAAGCAAACCACAATAAAAAGAGTGAGAATGCTATGTTGTGGTCCACACTCAGCTCCCACAATCCTCTCTGGGTGAAATGGCTCTCATCATCACAAGATCATTAGAACTGGCCTGAATCATCTCCTTGTTGAAAAGAGCTACGTTCATCAGAATAGATCATCATATAATCTTGTTGTTAGGTAGACCTTTTTCAATTTACTTTTTGTGTGTGTTTTTTTCCTTTTTCAAACTATACCTCCTTTGCAAACTATTTCTTCTTTTACTACATTAATAATATGGAAATATGTTTTACATGATTACATATATAACCTATATCAAATTGCTTACCTTCTTAGGGATGGAGAAAGGAGGGAGAAAATTTGGAACGCAAAATTTGGTGTAAAAAAAAAGTGAATATTCAAAGTTGTTTTGTAATTAGAAAAAAAATCTGATTTTTTTCTTGTGCGCAAGATAATTGTATAATTATGTATGCTTATATTTAATTTAACACATATTTTTAACATGTTTAACATATTGGATTACTTGCCATCTAGGGGAAGAGGGAAGGAGAAAGAGGAAAAAATTGGAACACAAAGTTTTTCAAGGGTCAATATTGAAAAAAAAAAAAAACTATTGAGGGAAAATATTTATATGAAATATCTCTGATCTCTAAATTTTGTAGGGAAATAACATATATATATATATATATATATACATACACATATGACCAACAGTCATTCCTTGCTCGGTAATACTAAAAAGACATAGTTCTCAAGAGATCAAACTTAACAACTATGTTAAAGATCCCTCAAAATTACTAAAAATTAGAGGAAATGCAAATCAAAACAACTCTGGAGTTTTACACTCACACCCAGACAACTGCCAAATAGGGCGAGAGAGAAAAACATCCAGTATTAGATGAGCTGTTGTAAAAACAGTCATATTATTCAACTGTTCTGGAAAGAAATTTGAAATTATGCTTAAAATTGATTAAAATGAAAATAAAAAGCTCATCTGAAGCTCCAGAAAAAAAAATTGATTAAAATATTGACATACTTGGATCCTTATACTCCAAGGAAGACCAAGAAAAAAGATCCTTTATTAATTGCAGTTACTTTTTGTAGTTGCAAAGAACTGTGAACAAAGCAGACATTAATTGGGGATTAGCTAAAGACTGTGGTGCATGAACTGTGATCGAAGGAATAATGAAACTGAAGAATTTAGAGAAGCACGGGAAGATAATGAAAGGATACCGATGAGTAAGGGGAATTAGCAAAATAATATGCACGGTAATTATAACAATAGAAATGGAAAGGGAAAAAAATAAAACTCTGTTGACTATGTAAGTCTCAGAGAAGAGTTGAGAAAATGCATCTCCCTCCCTTCATTTGAAAGAAGGGAGACCACGAGGAAGGAATATTAAATAAGCTAAGAAGCACAGTAATTGTAGGACAGTTAGTTGGCACCATAGTGGATAGAGTATTGAGTCTGGAATCAGCAAAGACCTGAGTTCAAATCCAGCCTCAGATATTTCCTAGCTGTGTGACTCTGGATAAGTCCCTTGACCCTATTTGCCTCCGTTTTTTCATTTGTAAAAAGGAACTGGAGAAAGAAAGAGCAAAACATTTCAGTGTCTCTGGCAAGAAAACACAAACGGGGTCATGAAAAGTCGGGCTGAACTTGTTTCTTTTTCCCTCTTGGTTTTTAAACTTTTGTTATCAGAGATGGCCTTGGAAATGAAGGTGTCATAAAAATAGAGACATCACACATTTGACATTTAAAAAAACACACTTCTTACAAGAAGTGGCTCCCTGGATAGGGGAATGGAGAGAGATACTGGGGAACAGATTTGTTGTAAAAATGAACTTTATCAACAAAAATAAGATGAATTATTTTTTTTTTAAAGAAGTTGCTCTGCTTTCTCTCCATCATCAGTTTGGAGCATTCCGTTGACCCCAAGCAGAATTCCCAGCCTTCCTTTGAATTTCCTCTTTCCCTCCAAAGAGCTTTTCCAAGAATCTCTCTTATTTGTCCTTCGATTTAGCGGCCAGCCTTTGAGAGGGGGGACTCGGGACATTGTCGGGGGGGGGGGGGAACCTCATCCCGCTGGTATTTCACAGCCCCTGCTTTCATCTCCTTACCTGTCTTTCTTGGAATTTCAATGGGTGGAGGAGGTCCCGTCCCTCCACCTTGCCTCAGCTTTCTTATCGGCCCCCCTTCCCCCTTCCTCCCATTGTTCTTCCCCCAGCCTATGGATTCCCTCCTGGACCATCTCCCAGCCCTCCTGGGTCTGCCTGCAGAATGTCAGGCCGGTGATCTGTCAGCAAACACTTACACCTTTGGGCAGCTTGCTCCTTGCAGAGGAAATGAGGGAACTTTAAAAGGCTCTCCTGGCTGGGCCCGGGATGCTTTGTGCAGCATAAACAATTACCTCCTGATTTGTCTGCTTTTAAGCTAGAGATGTCACAGGAGTGGGGGCGGGGGGGGGGGGGAACCTGTACATTGGAACCGGCCCAGCCAGGCCTCCGCAGGAGGTGTAAGGACCCAAACCTGCATCCCTCAAGCGTCCCTGCTGACTTCGGCCAAGGCAAGCTTTGGGGGATGAGGTTTCGTGTGGAACAGCTCCTTTCCTCACAGGGGAATCTCCTTTGAAAAGACGGGGGGCTCTTACTCTTAGACCCATGGGTAGATTTCAGGGGGCAGTTGGGAATTTTTTCTTTGATATTTTATAACTGCTTTTCAATATCATCATCTTCCTCATGAGCCATATATTTTATGTATTTTAAAAGACTGCCAAAGTCCTGCTCCAGGAAGTCCCTATTGCTGCCATTGGGTTAGAGAGCACTTAAGGTTTCCAAAGTACTAATGATCCCATGGTGGGGGAGGGGAGGGATGCCAGAATTATTGTCTCCATTTGACAGATGGGCAAACTGAGACTCAGGGAAGCAACTTGATTTACCCAAGGTGTCAAAGAACTGGAAAGAGTAGGAATGATTTCCTGATTCTCAATCGGCATACATTTATTAAGCATCTACTGTTTGCCAGAACTGTGCTTGTTGTTAAATGTACAAAATCAAAAATGTCTTTGCCTTCGAGGAACTGGCATTCTCACAGAAAAAGGAACAGAATGAAAAAACATCTCCTGTTTTGTACATAGCAAGCTTCGTGCCGAGACCTCGCCAGGGGTCCGCGTAGAAAACTGAGCCAGTCCTGCGCTCACGGAGGACGGGGTAGCAGCGGTGGATGGAAAGACCCAGTGGTCCCTGGAGGGTAACGCTGGGAAGAAAGGGAGCCCCTGGCAGATGAGAATTGGGCGGCAGCCTCAAGTTTTATGCTTGTTTTAGGCCAGCAAAATGAAATCCAGCAGTGAGGAAGCCGCCCCGTTTCCCCGTGCTGCCCCATTCTTGGATCCCGGGATTTCCTCAGCAGCTCCTTCTCTCTCTTGCCAACATTTTTTTTTTTTCCAAATCAAAACTTTTATTGAAACTCCGGCTGCCCAATGACGTAAAGACACTGATATAATAATGTTAACAAAGGGAAAGGGAAGTGCTTCATAAAGAGAGAATGCGGTCGGAGCAGCCAAGAGGCCGGAGCCACGAGCAAAGCGGGGACTCCTGAATTCTCATTCCTTTTATCCTCCTGAGAATCCAGCTCATATATTCCTCTCCAGCTTTCAGCAGCCGCCTGTGCACATGTCTGCCAGGTGATCCTCAGACCCCCAGAGCATTGATTCTCCCCCTCCTTGGGAAAAACCAAAAACTCTCAAGATTGGCTAAGTTTGGCCCTTTCTTCTTGGGTCGCCTCCACTGTTGCACGAACACTGATAGGGGTGCTGCGTCAGGACGCCGGGCTCTGGGTCCAGCACGGAAGAGAGTCCCGGAAGTCAGCCGGCCTGCTAGGTTACAAAGGGAGCCTCGTTGGGCAGACTTGCCCAAGGTCACACTGGAAGTAAGTATTGGAACCAAGTCCTCTAACCCCTGAGCAAGGGGTGTGAACTGTTTCTCTATAACCAGAGAATAATAGAATAGAACATGTATAGAATATGATTTAATATGTGTCTAGATATACAAATGTATAATGTATATATGTATATGTGTATCTGGCCTGTAACTCTATAAACTATAATAATAACTTTAGTAGAACCCATAACCCCAGAGGCTTTTAGCCATGCTACCTTAGATTCTTTTTTACCCTGGGCCTCAGTTTCCCTTTCTGTTAAATGAGGGAATTGCAAGGTCACTTTGACTCTTAAAAAAAGTCTCATGCACAAACCACCCTGTTTCCTAAGGAGATTTTGGTCCCTGTTCCTAGGAAGGTAGACGTTGAAACTCTTAAGCTGGGGCCCAGAGCTGTGGTGACAAAACTCAGGATTTGGGGCCTAAGATAACCCCTTAAGGCTAAGGAGCAGGGAGTCATAGGAACCTCAGGGGGTCTCACTCTCAGGCTTAAATAAGTGAATTATTATAATATAGAGATATTATATGTAGTACTATTATATAGGATATACATATATATGCAATAACAGGGATATTCTGACCCTCTCTAAGCCCCTTCCCTTCCCCCCACCCAATTGGCCAGCCCAAGGATCACACATTTCTTGAGGGTCTGAGCCCTCCTCTTGTTTCACTACCCTTCCCCCCCCCCCAGGAAGTACTTGACAGTCCCACTGAACGGATGAGAGGTGAAAGCTGCCTCCCCATCAATCGTTGCCAGTCTCACGAGTGACTGTCATCAGGCCATTGAGAGCTCTGGGCTGGGCAGGGCCTTGGATGTCCACAAAGGAGAACCCTCAGGGGGAGGAAGTCAAGGAAGGCAGGCAGCTCTGAGCCTGTCCCCAGCTCGGGGGTCCTGCAGGACCCGCCCCCAATCTGCCTTCCTCCTGTCTCCATCAGAGCCTGCCATCCTCTGAGAACCTCGTCTCCTAGTTTACTGGGAAAATGGCAGCCATTCTCCACGAGCCCCTCTCTTCCCCTCTCCCTCATTGACCCTGATCCTTACCAAGGCTGACCCCTCTTCTTGCCCAGGCAACCGCACTCCCCACCTCTCCTCCCTCCCACTCCCCCTTCTCCTCCCTCCCACCGCCCCCTCTCTCACTTCTCTATTTACTGCCTCCTTCCTTTTTGCCCCCCAAACTGCCCGTGCCCCCCCATCCTCAGACCCTCCCCAACTTGGTCCTTCCCTCCCTGCTAACCTCTCTCCCCTGTCCCTCTGCCCTTTGTACCTGAACTCCTGGAAAAGGCATCACATAGACAGGGCCCCCACTTGTCTCCTCGCTCTCCCATTTAACTCCTCAAGATCTGGCTCACGACCTTGTCATTCCCCCAAACCGCCTAATAAACAGAAATGCAATTGGGTCCATTGAGAAGTTGACGGAGATCCCCTGCCCAGATCACTTCCTGATGTTGCAGGCCTGGATCCCCTCTGAGCCTCCTGGTGGAAAGCACTTGCCTTCCAGGCTTTGACCAGTGGAATGAGAGATGGTAGGCAAGCCTGTAGGATAGCATCGGGCTTAGAGTAAGGAAGCTCTGAGTTCAAATCCTGTCTCAGACACTTAAAAGTTGGCAACTCTGAGCAAGTCACTTCAGTTCTGTCTGCCTTAGTTTCCTTGTTTGTAAAATGGGAGAATGATCTCATAGACTCCAGTTATTCCTTCCACATCGCGGGGTTAAGAGATCTGGAGAATATGTATACATTTTTCTGGTCCTCCTTTCACAGCTAAGCAGAAGTCTGAATTTTTTCTTTTTCTTTTACGGGAAACTTTACCACCAAATTTTGGTCACTATCACACAATACTATACCCATATTTTATGTGTTTCTGAGTTTCTAAACTTTTTTGTGTCATTTGCAGCGTCTGCAAAACTCTCCCAGATTCCCATTTAATTTCTCATGGCGACCGGTGAAATATTGAATCATGATGAAGAAAGTCACGATGTGGAAACCCATAATGGTATATGTAGCATGTGACCAGTGTAGACCTGCCACTTTCAGTCTCAGTTTCTTCAGCAGTAAGGCTGTAAAAAAAAATAAAACCTTCACAGAATTGTGATGATGACATGAAGATAGATTTTAAGTCCTTTGCAAAGTTTAAAGCAATAGCCTCCGTTAAGTAATGGCAGTGATGATGATGATGATCTCCAAGATTCTTAATTAAACCTAAAACCGAAGAGCCCATGCTCGCCCCCTTCCCAGAAACCAGACCACTGCGGGGCACGGCCCTGGCAAAGGCCAAGGCCGGCCTTTCCGTGATCAGCACTCATCCCCGAGACGCCCGGAAAGGCGATCTCCCCGCCCCCTACAACCTGAGCATCTGCACAGAAGCCCCTTTGATGGGGACGGCACGGCCAGAAATGCCATTAGCTGCCTCCCCCCATCCCTGTCGGGGCCACAGCTTTCCGGGGGCTCCGCTCGGGTTTCAGGGCCTTTTCCATCGTGGGCTTTCCAGGACCCCCTTCCTGGCTCCTGGTTCCCAGCCAAGCACCTGTGAGTCGGGGCCTCTGAGCCTCACTGTTTAATTTAGCTTTGGACAGCAAAGCTGCATAAGGGCTGAGCGAGGCTAATCCCAAACTCTAAAGAGGTTTAAGGCACTCTGGTTTCACCTAATCCTGAAACCCAAGCCCGAATCCCTGAAAACCCTTCCACACCCCAGCAACACAGGCAAACAGAGGCGGCTTCCTGGCCCCCACCATTAACAAGACACCAGGAGCTGGAGGTTTGGGGCTGATTCCCTCGATTCAGGGGGCTTCCTGCTCCAACTCAGTGGCTGGCCAGGTCCCCAGCAGCTCTGGGGGCCCGGATGGAGCTTGGGGATGTTTGTTGGATTCATGGAGCTCTCCAAAGCCCTCCCAAGTCTGTGCCCTAAATGGCGCCCCCTCCATCTCTTAGAATCTGAGAGTTCTTTCAAAGCTCAGATCACATGCCCTCTCCTCCAGGAAGCCTTCCCTACTCCCCACACTGCCCAACTGTCATCACTCTTCCCTCGTCCAAATTTATTTTTGCATTTCTTTCATGTAACCTCGTCTTTATCTGTCATTCTTCATTAGAATGGAAGCTCCCCGTAAACAGGGACTGTTTCCTTTTTGTCTTTGTCATTTTCGTCTGACTAGCACAGTGCTCAACACCCAGTAGATAAAGTTACTAATTTTACTAATCAGTAGATTAGTAATTTACTAATTAATTACTAATAAATTTGCTATACTAATTACTAATTAGTATACTGATAAAAATTACGGAATCATAGGAATAGGGAATGTTGGGGGAGTTGTGGAAAGATAGGCACACCATTACATTGTTGGTGGAGCTATACATTGGTCTGACAATTTTAGACAGAAATTTGGAATTATATAAAGAAAACAAAACATCCATGCCCTTTGACCAGAGGCCAAATGCTTCAAGGAGGTCAATGATCAAAAAGAAAGATCCCGTACGTTAATAAATAAAGCTCCCACCAAATATTTATGGCAGCACCTTTTTATAATAAAGAATTAAAAAGTATATATATTCCTTTTAATAGGAGAATGATTAAATAAACTGTGTATGTAAGAAATGTTGAGTTTGGCGAATAGAGAGAACTATGGAAAGATTTCTAGGAGCTGATGTTAAACATAATGATGTGAAAAGAAACCAGGAAAACTACACACACACACACACACACACACACACAATGTAAGTGGAAAGGAAAATGACAGTGACAGAACCTTACAAATTGAAGGCTATGAAATTATAATGAACAAACTTGACCCCCCAAAAAGAGAAAATCTGATCATTTCTTTACACAGGTGGAGGCCTACAGGAGTGCAAAATTATGTGTAAAGTTGATATTTTCATTTTGCTGAAGTATTTTTTAAAATTCTGTTATATTCTTTGACCCAGCAGTGTTACTACTGGGCTTCTATTCCAAAGAGATCATAAAAAAGGGAAAGGGCCCTGTATGTGCAGCTCTCTTTGTAGTGGCCAGAAACTGGAAACTGAGTGGATGTCCATCAATTGGAGAATGGCTGAATAAATTGTGGTATATGAATGTTATGGAATATTATTGTTCTGTAAGAAATGACCACAGGAGGATTTCAGAGAGGCCTGGAGAGACTGACATGAACTGATGCTAAGTGAAATGAGCAGGACCAGGAGATCATTATATACTTCAACAACAATACTATATGATGATCAATTCTGATGGACGTGGCTCTCTTCAACAATGAGATGAACCAAATCAGCTCCATTTGTTCAATAATGAAGAGAATCAACTATACCCAGAGAGAGAACTCTGGGAAATGAGTGTGGCCCACAACACAGCATTTCCACTCTCTCTATTTTTGTCCGCCTGCATTTTTGATTTCTTTCACAGGTTAATTGTATATTATTTCAAAGTCTGATTTTTCTTGTGCAACAAGATAACTATATAAATATGTATTCTTATATTGTATTTAATTTATACTTTAACATATTTAACATGTATGGGTCTACCTGCCATCAGGGGGAGGGGGTGGGGGGAAGGAGGGGAAAAATTGGAACAAAAGGTTTGGCAATTGTCAATGCTGTAAAATTACCCATGCGTATAATTTGTAAATAAAAAACTATAGTAAAAAAAAATAAATGAAGATGGAAAATCATGAAAAAAAAAAAAAGAAACAATCAGCAGGATGATTTTAGAGAAACCTGGAGAGACCTACATGAACTGATATTGAGGGAAGTGAGCAGAACCAAATCATTGTACACAGCAACAATAAGACAATGTGAAGTTCAATTCTGATGGGCCACGTGGGTCTTTTCAACAATGAGGGGATTTAGGCCAATTCCAATAGACCTGGGATGGAGAGAGCCGTCAGCACCCAGAGGGAGAACTAGGGGACTGAGTGTGGAGCATAACAGTATTTTCACCTTGTTTGTTGTTATTTGCTTAGGTTTTTTTTCTTTCTCATTTTTTTCCCCTTCTTGATCTGATTTTTCTTGTACGGCAGGATAAATGTGGAAATATGTACAGAGGAACTGCACGTGTTTAACCTATATTGGATTATTTGCCATCTAGGGGTGGGGAGTGGGAGGAAGGGAAGGAGAAAAATTTGGAAAGTTTTGCGAGGGTGAATGTTGAAACTATCTTTGCATGGATTTGGAAAATAAAAAGCTATTATTAAAAATTTAAAAAAATAAAATGTGTGTTATCTGAATGAATGAATGAATGGAAGAAAATCCCTCCCAGAAGCCATGGCCCCAGAGGAGGTTAAGAAAACCTGGACCTGAATAAGATGCCGACATTCACAGTATTCAGAGAGCAGCAAATGTCCCAGACCATTTAGCTGCTCCGGGATAATCCTGATTTAGTCAAATCCCAAAAGGCAGGAAATTCAAAGCTACTGATGAAAAAAAGGCCGGGAGGGTGAGTGTGGCCATTGTCCAGGGCCCTGCAAGCCCACTGCCCCTCCCTATAAGGTTACATGCAAATAGAGTCAAGCCGGGAGTTTTATGAAATTAAGGGTGGTGGATTTTTTTTTTTTTAATCAAGCCAGGATCTCTTTGGCTTATAAGTGGCGATCGAATGACACGAAATGTTTGGGAATGTGATGGAACCTCGAACGACAAATTGCATGACCTCGATTAGAGCCAGCTGGGCTGGCTTAGCTTAGGGCTCTAAGCAGGAGGTTGGAGACGGTTCCCTCCCTCCTTCCCTCCCTCCTTTTCTCCTTCCCTCCTTCCCCACGGCTCCTCTGGCCGAATCCCATGCTTTGGGTGAGCTTTGAGACCCGTCTGGGCCAGACCTGGAGGCAGGGGTGTGGTGAGCCTTCTCTTTTATTATTCATGTTACTATTTAATTAATACTTAGTCATCGAAGCGATCTTCCATCGAGGGCCCTCACTGAAATGGTGAGGAGGCCCTGCTGCCTTGGAGGCCTGGCTGGCAGAATGCACCCACCTATTGTTCCCCCTGGGTGGGAAGATGGTGCTAAATGAAGGCAGGGTCCGGAGAGGCTCCTCCTCGGCCTCCCCAGAAAGTGTCCGAGGCCCGGGCCCATAAAGACCCTCGAGTCCAGGTAGCGTGCGGCCCCGGGAGGACGCACAGGCGCAGGTGGAGGTCACGTCCTGCAGACTCCCCAGCAGCGTGGCTGAGTATTCTGCACTCACGTGGGACCTTTCTCCACCACTATGGGGTGCGTCCTCTGGGACTGTGCAGGACTAGGCTCATCTCCCTTGCCCGGAACAGCACCCCAAATTTTGAAATTTAATTTAGTTGTCCTGGGGCAGCTAGGTGGTGCAGTGGATAGAGCTCCAGCCCTGAAGTCAGGAGGACCTGAGTTCAAATCTGACCTCAGACAAATATTTGACATTTCCCACCTTGGGCAAGTCACTCAACTCCAATTGCCTCAGCAAAAAATGATAATAATAATAATATTATATATGTATATTTGTATATATGTCTATGTGTATATATATATGTATAGGCTTCCCTTAGTCTTCTCTTCCTCAAGTGCTTTTCCTATCAACTCAAGAGCCTTGACCCCCCCAGCTTACTCCTGCCAAAGTCACCCTTGCTTCCCAGAATTCTAGAGGCAGTTAAATGAAGCAGTTAAATGACTTGTCCCGGGTCACAAAAACTATGTGTCCAATCGATTCAATCTTGCATTTCCCTGACGCTGAGCCCAGCTCTCTTTATTCTGTGGCGTGGGATCCGTTTGAAAATCATCCTAGGCTTAGGGCACATACTAACCTATAACATCCAAGGCCGGACCCAGCCCCAGCTGTAGACTGACCATCACAGCCCCGAAAAGACAGTTTAGGTGGTGTTACCTTTTCCCTTGGATGCTCTAGCAAGCTGTTGGCTTACACGGAGCTCCAGGCCACTAAAACCGGCTCGTTGTTTATTCAGACAAATTACTACCCCTCCCCCCTGCCACTCCCCTATCCTGGACTTGTGAGCTTAATTTTGGGAGCCCGAGCATCAGCTTTGTTTCCCCCATTGCCCTCTGTCGCCCTGTTAGCTCCGGCTTTCTGGCTTGTGGCGGTTACTGGGAATTCCGAGTGTCCCCGATCCATGCGTTGGTCCTGCTTCCCTCCTCTGGCTTCTTGGAGTCTTTGAGGAGGAAGCCGTCTGTGCCTTTATCCGGCCACTGGAGGGTCATTGCTTAATTCCTCATGCTCCGCTTACCCTTCCTGAATCTCCCGGATCCTTTCTCCAGCCGCGCGGCCACTTCTGCTGAAGGTCAACTCCTGGCGGGCAGGGCCCGGCCCGCTTCTGTTCTCATCCCACACAGGATGTGCTCAAACAAAAGCTTTCCACATCTTCCTTCATCAACAAGTGGCTTTCACAGAAACTCCCCGAGAACCACCCGTCTCCAGCTGGGGGAGAGCTCAGAGTCCGGCTCCTGCCTTTCCCTCCAGGGCTGGAGGAGGATGACCAGTCCACAGTCACCCAAGTCATCAGCCACAGAAAGGGACCATGGTTCTCCACCAGCCCTCAGCCCCCCAACGCCCGGGCACCAGGGCTGGACGCAGACAAGGCTCCTCCCTCATGTCCCTTCTCCGGATCCCCCTGCCTGGTCTTCCTCTCTCTCTGGACCCATTCCTGTCCCCCCCCCCCAGGTCAGGCTGCAAACTGGTCCCTCTGCCTCCAAATTCTTCCCATTCCTGCCCGTCCTGATGCTGTCACATTAATCTTTCCAAAAGACGCTTTTCATCGTGTCCCTCCTTAGCTTAAGAAAATAAGACGGTCTCTTCTTGCCTCCTGCTCCAATCCAGCCTCGGCGCTTGCCATTCAATCACTCTCCCAAGTGGCCCCACCTTCACTTCGTGGCATTAAGGGCTAGAAGGGATCATAGGATCAGAGATTCAGCACTAAAAGGCTCTCTGGAAGTCATAGCAACACTTTATGGAATAAAGAAAACTGAAAACAAATTCTCTTCCATTGGGGAACGGCTGAAAAATCTGGTATGGGAAAGTTAGCTGGGCAGTCATTTCAGTCGTGTCTGACTGCGTTGTCAATGACAAAGAAAAGGGACAATCCCAAGAGCCCCCCGCGTCCCCAGAACTCTAGCAGGTGGAGCCCCGAGAGCCATCCCAGCAGGAAGGGGCCAGGTTGGAAGGGCCTTCAATGTCAAGTATTTGATCCTGGAGCTAATGGGGAGCCACTAGAGTTTACTGGAGGAGAGTCCCCGGGCTTAAGCGTCTCACTTTGGCAGTTGCTATAATTGAGTTTATGATGGAGTGGAGCATTTTGCTCTTTGCATTATTCTGACTCCTTGTCCTTTGAGTTCTCACTTTCAATTGTTCAATAAGAATAGCAAGAATTTCTAACTTGCTTTTGTTTCCCCCTCTCCATTTTATATGTTTGTATTTTGTTGTCTTTAGTCAGAGGAAACGATAGTCATGTTTTCCACCGTGTGTACCAAGGAGCCTCTCTGCAATTTTTCTTATGTCACTTCTGCCAAGGTGGTATTGGATGCCCCTCTTAGGAGAAGAGCTACAAACGTCCCCCTGGACAGCTCTAAGCATGTACAACCCTTCTATAACTATTTCCACACTGATCACACTACACAAGAAAAATCAGATCAGAAAGGGGAAAAATGAAAAAAAGAATAAAAAGGCAAGCAAGCAACAACAGAGAGAGTGAGGATGCCATGTTGTGTTCCATACTCAGTCCCCACCATCTCTCTCTGGGTGCAGATGACTCTTCATCGCTGAACAAATGGAATTGGTTTGAATCATCTCATTGTTGATGAGAACCACATCCATCAGAATTGAGCATTGGATAATCTTGTGGTTGCGGTGTCCAATGATCTCCTGGTTCTGCTCATTTCCCTCAGCATCAGTTCATGTAAGACTTCCTAGGCTTCTCTGTATTCATCCTGCTGGTCGTTTCTTACAGAACGATAATATTCCATAACACTCAAATACTGTAATTTATTCAGCCGTCTCCAACTGATGAGCGGCCACTCAGTTTCCAGGGGAAACACTTTTTTAGCGGACATTTTTCTTCCCTTTGAGGGGAGGGTAGCATAGTGGCTATGTAAGGCACTAGAACTGGAGCCATGAAGACCAGAGCTCTGATCCTGCCTCAGACTCTTTCCAGCTGTGTGACCCTGGGCCCATTACTTAATCATGCTCAGGTATAAAATGGGATGAATTATAGCACCTTCTACCAGGAGGATGCTATTGTTGTCAGCATCAAATGAGATGATGGGTACAATGGTTTGGGACCTTACCATCGAGTCCCTTCTAGAAAACACCAGTTTTTCTGAATTACTGTTGTGTTGATACCATAATAGTAATATATATTGTATAATATGTTATTAGCATATAATAATGATGAGAATAATTCTAGGTAGTGAGCTAGTGATTGGCCCAGCAGACTCCATAATGCAGTGTTTGGAGTCAGGAAGACTCCTCATCCTGAGTTCAAATTCAGTCTCAGACATTTGGTAGTTGGGTGATCCTGGGCAAATCACTTCCCCCAGCCTGCCTCAGTTTCCTCATCTGTAAAATGAGCTGGAGAAAGAAATGGTGAACCACTTCTGTATCTCCTCCAAGAAAACCCCCCAATGGGGTCACCAAGAGCAAGACGTGACTGAGACAACAGCCAATTAGCCTCGTGGCCGATAAAGACTTTTTCCTCTCCACACGGGACAGGAAATGGCCAAGGAGTGCTTGCCCCCGAGCAGGGGATGTCCAAAAACTGCCCCACAAAGCTCCCCGTGGGCCCAGGGCAGGCAGAACGCTGCCCGGACTCTTCTGAGCTAGGGCCCTGTGGTGCTCTCATTTCCTCCCCAAATCCTTCAAGAAGTCACCTTTATTTTTCCATCCATTTCCTTATTAGGTGACAGCTTGGGAGTCTGAGTTAAGTATAGTTTTCAGTGACTTCAGGTTTTCCAGCTCAACTCTGGGTTTGGCCCAGGCGAGGGCTTAATGAAGGCTTTTCCAACCCATTTTTGTCTCCAAGTGTAGGTGCTCCCAAATGCTGGTCAGTTGATTGATTTGCAAGGCTGCGGGGCAGCTTATTCTTCCTGGCTCTTGTTAGACATTTCCTGTTTTACCAGGAGCACATCATTCCTGCCTTTTTACGAGCTACGGAAGTCTCGGTCCTCGTCTGGCCCGCCATCTTTTAACCTGACCCTCCCTTCCTGAGTCCACCTTTTTCTTCTGCTGTCCTTAAGACAGAAACGTCCCTGAGGTCTCCTTAACCAAGACTTAATACTATGAGTGACACTTTCCAGGCTCCTTCAGGCACCTGCTCTGTGCCGGTACCATCATAGGGAGCCCATATCTAGGTCAGACTGGTCTTGGGGGTTCTGTGGCACCTGCTGGGCCCAGGCCACGGGAGAGCAGAGCTCTCCTAGCAATGCCATGGGAAGGAAGAGCTGCTTTTGGACCTCCAGAGACATAGCTCTCCTTTTATGAGCTGTGGGACCGGGGTCGCCTCCTGCTTGAGGGCTCCTGTATACTGAGGAAGGCTTCTGGGAACACCTATTTCCCATCAAAGTTTGAAGGAGGGTGGTCTGATGTCTCTGGACTGCAAAGATGAGGCAGAGGGCAGAGGAAGCCCAAGAAAGCCAGGCACGTTGCAGGCAGCATCTCCCCCTCCTTCATGGAAAGGGGCTGGGGGGACATCGGGTGCTGGGACCCGCAGAAGGAGGGGAACGAAGGGGGAGTCCACTGAGCAAAACCTGGACTCTGGAAGGGGGCTCCAAGAGCACCCAGCTCCAGCCGGCTCCCCCACCTGAAAGGGGCCCGGGATCCCTTTCTGGGGGTAGTGTGATCCAATGGAGAGACTGCCAGATAGCCAGATGATCCTGGAAGGACCACTTCATTTCTCTGGGCCTCAGTCTCCCAATCTGTAAAATGGGGCCAGAGTTCAGACTCAACAACCCTAAGATCTCCTCCAGATCTAAACTATCCTATGATTGTGTCTGTCCCCCAGAGACAGAGATTTGTGCATGAAGACTCTTCTAAGGAATAAAGGGAGCACCAGTGGATGGACATCTCCTCCTCCATCTGGCCTGCCCAGCACCCGCCATTTGCATGTCTGGCTCCCCTCCTTCTCATGTAGGACCCCTGAGATCTTGCCCTTGGGTTCATGTAGTTCCCTTCCCCTTCCTCTGGGTCCTGTTCCTGGCTCTGAGGTGCAGTGAGAAGGGGCAGCCTTTGGGGATGGGCCTAAATCCTGGCTCCGCCGGTTTCTGTCTGGGTGATCCTGGGCTGGGACCCCCCCACCCACTCCAGCAGGGCACTGGATCCCCCAGAAAGCTCCTGGCTCCATCTACCTTGCCGAGGCTCTGACTTTAGGCTCCCAGCAGCCACTTGAGGATGCCATTCTCCCTTTGTGCTCCCACCCAAGTTTAATCTGCTAAATCTCCAAATCCAGCTTGTTTCTGGGGCTCCTAATGTGAGTGACTGACATGTTGGGAATACTGTCAGGAGCTGGGTGGAGGGAGGATCGGAGAGGGGAGAGGCCGTGGGCAGGAGACCAATTAGGAGGCTACGCAGGCTGGTGAGGGCCCAGGGGAGGGCGGGAGCTGCCGCGTGGGGGAAGAGGATGGAGACGAGGAATTTTGTGTGGGCAGAAATGACAGGACTTGGTGACGGATTGGATCTGGGGGGGAAGCCAGAGTGAAGAGTGAAGGATGACTCCGAGGTTGGGAACCTGGCGTGGTTTGGGAGGAAGGCAAGACTGGGGGCTGGGGAGGGTGAGACATTCAGCCGGCCACTGGGGAGGACGGGGAGCCCCCGGGCAGTCTGAGGACTGCGGGTCTGGGGCCACAGCCCACTCCCAGGAAGCCGGGTCCCGGGGAAGCGGAGCCAGGACACGTGGCTAGTTCAAAGCCTTGTACAAAGTTGGGGAGATGTGTTAGTGCCTGTGAGGACCCCCAAGAGCAGGTTCAAGGATATGGGCTGCCCAAAGGCTCACATCTAGGGGGGCTGCATCCCCATTTATGTGGGGCTTTCCTACTGGATCCCAGCGTTCCTGGAGGAACCCGCTCTTTCATTTTGATTCAGCAATTCCCTGATGGGTTACATCCCAAGGAGACGGAAAGAAGGGGCCCAACTGTACTCAAATATCAACAACAAATTTGGGGGGGTTGAATCACAGCAAAGACTTGGAAAAGGGGGTACCCATGGCATGGAGAATATCACATTAATACAATGGAATCTTGTGTCATAAGGAAATGTGAATATGTAGAATTCAGAGGAACGTGAGAAAATGTACATGAACTGATGCACAGCAAAATGAGCAGGACCAGGAGAACACTGTGCAGAACCACCACGAGGCAGCACAACTTCGCTGAACTGCAAGGGCCAGTTTTTTGTCCCAAAAGACAAATGATGAACCAATAGCTCCCTCTCCTTAAAAAGAAGAGGGGTACGATGGGTAGAGAATTTTGTATAGACCATGAGAAGCAGCCATTTTGTTTGTAGCTTTGACATACCTTTTTTTCTTGGTCACTAAGAATCTTTAAATTTTAGTGTAGTATTATAGTTATTATATTATATTATATTATATATATTTATTATATCACAATATAAAATTTTAGTATGCTATTAAAAAATAAAACTAGATAAAAGTATCCATCCATTTAAATAAATAAAACTTAAAAATACAGATGCTGTAGAATTTTGCCAGTGACCAAAGTCAAGCTCACTAGCCTATAGTCTGAAGACTTAATTCTCTTCCTTTTAAAAAATATCAGGACGTTTGCTCTTCTGCACAGCTGAGCTCTCTCCCATTCTCTACAAAATTTCCAAGATGGTGGACGAGGTATCTTGTTCACTGGTTCTTTCAATACCTCGGTGTATATTTCATCTCGTCACAGTAACTGGACGTCACCAGCAATGGCTAAGAGATCTTTTACCATCCCCGTTTTCTTCCACGGCATCAGCTCCTTAGCTGCCATTTTTTTCTTCTGTCGCAGTTCTTCTCTCTACCGATATAACATTGGACAGCTACCTTTTTGTAGCCCCAAGGCTTAGCACAGTGCCATGTATATATTAGTGTATAAGTGTTTATTGGATTAAGTCAAAGTTCCCTTCTCCAGCTTCAGTTTCCTTCCTTGAGAAATGGGGGAATTGAATACATAACACCTAAAATCCCTTCCAGCTCTAAATATGGATCCTTTTCTGCCCTGTTGTATTAATTCTGTTAGATGATATTTAATTTGATTGATCTTGACGTGAAGAAGACCTGAGTTCAACTCCTACCTCTAACATATCCTAACTGGCTGTCCAGTTGTGCACACCCTTCGATCCAGCAGTGGCTCTACAGGGCTTGTATCCCAAAGAAATCTTAAAGGAGGGAAAAGGACCCACCTGTGCACAAATGTTTGTGGCAGCCCTCTTTGGAGTGGCTGGAACTGTGCAGAAACTGGAACCTGAGTGGATGCCCATCAGTTGGGGAATGGCTGAATAAATTGTGGTATATGAAGGTTATAGAATATTATTGTTCTGTAAGAAATGATCAGCAGGAGGATTTCAGAGAGACCTAGAGAGACTGACAGGAACTAATGCTGAGGGAAGTGAGCAAGACCAGGAGATCATTGTACACACCAATAACAAGACGACATGAGGATCAATTCTGACCGTCGTGGCTCTTTGCAACAAGGAGATGATCCAGGCCAGTTCCAATGGTCTTGTGTTGGAGAGAGCCGTCTGCATCCAGAGAGAAACCGTGGGGACTGAGTGTGGACCACAACATAGTGTTTTCACCCTTTTGTTGTTGTTTGCTTGCATTTTATTCTTTTTCATTTTTTCCTTTTTGATCTGATTTTTCTTGGGCAGTGTGATGAATGTGGAAATACGTATAGGAGAGTTGTACATGTTTAACCTATAGTGGATCACCTACTGCCTCAGGGAGGGGATGGGGAAGTTTTAGAGCATGAGGTTTTGTGAGGATGAATGTTGGGAACTCCTTTTGCGTCCCCATCAGCCCCTTTAACCACTTCAGCTTTTTCTCCTTATCGGGACAAGCCCTTTTTGTCTCTTCCAAATTAAGCCTTTTCCTGCCTCCTGGGCCGAGTCCTGTGAGAAGTCACCAATCTTCTTGGTCACCGCCGACCTTTGTAGACACCTGGGGTTGCTCTCTCCGGCCTATCAGAAGCGAGCGGATGCGCAGGAAGGACTGCGCTGGTCCGGGCTGAGTGCGCAGGAGGCAGGTACCAGGCCCTGGCTGACTGATGGGGGATGAGCCTTTACGCTGCGCCATTAAGGGGCCCAGGTTCCTAGGTGCAGACGGAGCGTGGGGCCCCGTATTCCCTTGCAAAGGTTTCAGGGCAAAGAGGAAAGCCCAGGAAAGCTCGGCGGCTCAGGACGGTTAAGCCCTGTCCATAAAAGTCACTCGGCACCTCCTCAGGAGGGCCGCCAGCGCCCAGGGAGTTTCCTAGGATTTTCTGGAGAAGCTCCGGGTGGGGCCTTTAAGTGGTACCTGGGACTGAGGAGTCCCTCTTAAAGTAACAGCCATCTGATGGACAGAGCGCTTCCTCATTCCTTCCTGAGCCTGGCAGGAAGCCTCCGTGGGCAGCCAAGGCCACTGGGCTGGGACCAGGACCTCCTCCCTCGGGGGATCCAGGAAACCTTAGCACAGACCCCTCCCTGGGGGGCTTTCCCCAGCCCCTCTCCCCTCACCTGGCACTCCTCTGACTTGTCAGTGGATGGAAAGTGGGGAACTTGCTCACGTGGGTACTGGGGCCTCTCTTTCCCCTTGGCTTTGCTGCCTGCTGTCCGTCACTCAGGACACTGGCTCTCCTGTCCCTCTCTGCCCCTGGCACCCTCACTGGGTGGTCTGTCAGCCCCAGGGATTCAGTTCTACGCTGACGCCTCTCAAGTCTACTGATCTGCCTCGGCCGTCCCTGCTGATGGCCCTAGGAGAATCTGCCCTGGAGAAGGGTTAAATCCAGTACGTCCAAAGCTGACCGTCCCCCAAGCCCTTCCCGTCCTCACTCACCTATGACCATGGAGGCTGGCCTCCTGGTCTCCCTGCATTAAGTCCCCACTGGCCCTGGCCCCCAATAGCCAATCTTGAGCGTCCTTTTCAGCGATCTCTCCCCACCATGTCTCCTTCTCTCCTCTGACACTTCGGTCCCTCTGGTGTAGACCCTCATCCATTCACACAAACCAGGGAGGCAGGCAGACCCTCCCCAGCAGGCCCTTACAGTAGTAATTGCAGCACTATGTGACCCATGTCATGGCCTGCTTGGGGGGGGGGGCAGCCTTCCTGCCTCAAGCTTCTCCCACCCAAGTCTGTTCCCTCCTCAGCCACCACAGGGATTTCTCTTAAAGAGAAATAGGCTCAGACCTAACCAGGTCACCCCCTCCTCAACAAACCCCACTGGCTCCCTCTCCCCTTTAGGGTTCAACACAAAATCCTCTGGTGGTCACTCAAAGGCTTTTGTTACCTGCCTCCCTCTGCCATCTTCTTACCCCCGTCCCCCCATGAGTGACAAGGGGGCTCTTTGCACTTCTAGAAGGAGACCCTCCCTCCCCTGACACATGTCCTTCACCTCTCCTCTCCTCCTTGTCCCCACCTCCCCGATCCCTGCCAACATCCCCCCTTCTCCCAGAGGGAAGACTCTGCCCACCCCCCACCCCACTGCCCCTGTCCTATCAGAGTCTGCTGGACGACACCGTTTAAAAACAAAGCTACAATCTCTCCGGAAGAAGATGGTGGTGGGAAGGGAGCAGCTCCCGGGGGGTCACAGAAGGATGAGGAGACTTCTGGGGTGTCCTGGAGTCTAAAGGCCATCTCTAGGAGGGAGGGATTAGGCTCATCCCGCTTAGCCCAGAGGGCAGAGCCAGGAAAGAGCAATGATGGAAACTGGCCAGGAGGACAGAGGTGGGCTAGGACTGGGGAAGTGAAGGGTCCCTGGAGGAAGGGGGCTGCCTGGGGGTGGGGGAACAGAGGTTCTCTGCCCAGTGGGCCAGGGTTGGGGGGGTGTCTATGTGTGTGAGGGTTTGTATGTGAGTGTGTCAGTGTGAGTGTGTGTGTGTGCAAAGTCTGGGCCTTTAGGCTCTGATCCCTAAGCTACTGTCCAAGGGGCTGCCCTGAGGGGGGCAGAGTTAGGGGGCTGGGATGCCGAGGCCCAGGGAAGGGAGCCTTGAGCCCCAGGATTTCACGGGAGCCCCTGTCCGCAGAGTTCTGGGGAGGCCTCAGGAGCTGGGTCTCCTTCCACCATCCGGGCTCACTGGGCCGGGGCGTCCCTGCTGAGCCCTGCCCTGGTCTGAACTGACAAGGGCATGTGAACCTGAAGCAGGAGCTGCCAGGCTGCCCAGTGATGGAGGGCTCTGGGATTAGGGGGATTGGAGGCCCCCACACCAGAGAGGAGGGCAGGGCCAGCCAGCTGTGAGCCAGGAGCTGGAGAGCAAACAGACTTACACAGCCCTGTATTTACTCACCCAGGGCTAAAATAATCTCATTGTTTTCCAACTGTGAGTTGACAGCAGTTGAGATTCCACTGTGAACTTATGGAGCTTAAAGGGGCAAAAGACACAAAGGAGAAGGCTTGTTTCCCAAGCGCACACCTAGAAAACCTACAAAAGTGAGTGCCAGGTGAGCAGCAGTGTCAGGAGGGCGGGCCAGCCTGCCCGCGAGCTCCTGGGGCCCCATCTTCCAGAGCTGGGGGAGGGTGGGGACGCCCCGCAGATTGTTCAAGGCCCCGCGGGTCCCTGAGTGACTCCAGGACAGGTCACCCAGTATCTGGAGAACTACAGCTTGGGGAAGGGCGGCCAGAGGAAGAACCCATGACTGAGGGGTCTGAAGGGTGCTGTCACCCCAGGACACCCTGGAACAAGCAGAGGGCTGGGAGGGGAGGGAGGCGTTGGGGTGCACGTGTGGGCTATCCCCCATCATGGGGCTCCTGGAGCCACATATCAGCAGGTCCCCAAGCTGTCAGGGTCTCTACTAGGAGAGACTTCAAAAAGGATTTTGAATTATTCTGCTAGAAAGATGGGTTTTAGCAATCAGAAAAGAAAAAAAAATTGAAGGAATTAGAGTAGGCAATAAAAAAATAAAACTATCACTCTTTGCAGATGATATGATGATATACATAGAGAAACCTAAAGAATCAATCAAAAAACTACTTGGAACAATTCACAGCTTTAGCAATGTTGCAGGATAAAAAATCATAAATCATCAGTATTTCTATGTTACTGGCAAAACCCAAAACAAGAGACAGAAAGAGAAATTCCACTTAGAATAACTGAGGACAAATAAAATAAAATGAATACGATTACAAAACATTTCCCCACAGAAACAAAGTCAGATCTAAACAATCAGAAAAATAACAATTGTTCATGGATAGGCCGAACTAATACCAATACCAAACCTAAAACTCAATATAAAGCAGCAGCCATCAAAATCATTTGGTAAGCTGAAAAATAAAGTAATGGATCAATGGAATAGGTTAGGTTCATAAGACATGATAATCAATGACTATAGTAATCTAGTGCTTGATAGACTCAAAGACTATAGCTTCTGGGATCAGAAATCACTATTTGACAAAAATTGCTGAGAACACTGGAAAATAGTATATCATAAACACAACATAGACCTATATCTCATACCCCTTACCAAAATAAGGTCAACTGGGTGCAAAGTTTAGATATAAGGGGTGATACTAAAAGCAAATTAGGAGAGCAAGAGGCAGTTTACCTATTAGATCTTTGGAGAAGGGAAGAATTTTTGGTCAAAGAAGAATTAGAGAACATTAAGAAATGCAACATGGGTAACTTTGATTACATTAAGTTAAAAAGTTTTTGCACAAACAAAACTAATGCAGCCAAGTTTGAAGGGAAGCGGAAAGCTGGGGAAGAAAAAATTATAGCTAGTGCTTCTGATAAAGATTTCATTTCTAAAATATATAGAGAACTGAGTCAAATTTATAAGAATACAAGTCATTCCCCGATTGATAAATGGTCAAAGAATATGAACAATTTTCAGATGAAGAAATAAAAGCCATCTATAATCATGAAAAAAAATGCTCCAAATCACGATTGATGAGAGAAATGCAAATTAAAACAACTCTGAGGTTCCACCTCATACCTCTCAGATCGGCTAAGATGACAGGATAAGACAAGGATAAATGTTGGAAGGGATGTGGGAAAACTGGGACACTAATGCATTGTTGGTGGATTTGTGAAACGATCCAACCATTCTGGAGAGCAATTTGAAACTATGCCCAAAAGACTATAAAACTGTGGATTCCTCTTGACTGAGCAGTGCCAACACTGGGTCTATATTCCAAAGAGATCATAAAAGAGGAAAAAGGATTTACTTGTGCAAAAATGTTTGTAGTAGCTCTTTTTGTAATAGCAAAGAATTAGATGATAAGTAGATGCCCATCGACTGGGGAATGGCTGAATAAATTATGGTATATGAAAGTAATGGGATATTTTTGTTATATTTAAAATGATGAAAAGGTTGATTTTTAGAAAAACCTGGAAAGATTTGCATGAATTGATGCTGAGTGAAACAAGCCAAACCAGGAAAACATGCCCAGCAACAAGAAGATTGTGTAATGAGATTATGTGATGATCAACTGTGATGGATTTGGCTCTTTTCAACAATCAGGTAACTCAGATCAATTCCAATAGACTTGGGATGGAGAGAGTCATTCACAATCAGAGAGGCCTATGGGATAAGTGTGGATCAAAGCATGGTATTTTCACCTTTGGTTGTTGTTTGCTTGCTTGTTTTTTTCTTTCTCTTTCTTCCCCCTTTTGAGCTGATTTTTCTTGTGCAGCATGATAAATATGGAAATAAGTTTAGAAGAATTACACATGTTTAACTTATATTGGATTACTTGCTATCTAAGGAAGGGAGAAAATTTTGGAACACAAGGTTTTGTAAGGGTAAATGTTGAAAACTATCTTTGCCTGTATTTTGAAAAATAAAAAGTTATCATAAAAAAAGATTGTGTGATGATCAACTATGATAAACTTGGTTTTTCTCAGCAATTCAATGAACCAAAACAATTCCAATAATTTTTGGTTTGAAAGCCATCAACATCCAGAGAGAGACCTTAGAGACTGAATGTGGATCACTGCACACTATTTTCATCTCTTTTCTTCTTTTTCTTTCTCATGGTTTTTTGTTCTGATTTTTCTTTCCCAATATGATTCATATAAAAATAGTAACAAATGAATGTACATGTACAACCTAAAAAAATTAAAATAAAAAAATTTCAAAAGGATTTTGAAAATGAAGAACATCAATTAATATAGGGGCCATCATGACTTCATAATTCTGGCAACAAACATGTCCCTTGCCTCTTGGAAAAGAAATGATGGAGGATAGATAGAGGAGAAATACATTAGTATATATTAACTTTTTCTTTTTTTAAGGAAAAAAACATTTTTATTTCTTATTTTTAAATTTTTTTCATAGTACTTAATTTTTCCAAATACATGCAAAAATAGTTTTCAACATTCCAAATTTTTAATTCTAAATTTTTCTTCTCTCTCCCCCCTCCCCTCAATTTGATATAGGTTAAACATGTGCAATTCTAAACATGTTTAAACATTCACCAAGCTGTGTAAAAACAATCAGATCAAAAGAGGAAAAAATGAGAACGAAAACAAACAATTAACAAAAAAAAAAAAGTGAAAATACTATGCTTTGATCCATATTCGGTCTCCATGCTTCTCTCTCTGGATGTGGATGGCTCTGTCCATCATAAGTGCCTTGACTTTTTTCTTAACTAAAGTTCTTGGTTACGAAAGAAAGACTAATTAGAAGCAGAGGAGAGGGGGAGGCAGGGGAGTCTTTGAGAAGCAATTTTATTTAAAAAGAAAAATACCCATAAAATATTTTGTGACAGAGTGGGCCATGGCCGTCTCTTGCTCTGTGCTCTCTCTCCGCAGGGTCGTTTATCCAAGGTCTCGCCTGTCCCCTACCCCACCCCTCTGGGGCACTGCTGTTTTGTCTCTTTTCCCATGGAATTTAGTGTTATGATGTGTCACCCTAACCAACAAACGCTTGTTGGGCTCCTCTTAGGGGCAGGGCAATGGGCGAGATTCCGTGAAAGCGAATGAATGAAGGAAACCGCATTTATTAAGCCCTTCACTGTGCGCCAAGCGCTAGGCTAACAGAAGGCCCTGTTTGTTGTCTCAGGTGGATGCATTGTCTGGGAGAGCTGTGATTCCCAGAAGGCTTTTCTGTCACTCAGGGGAAGGCAAGGGGGTAAAGCAGAGAAGGTGATTGTGAGGAAGTCCAAGAGTGAAGGGGGGGGGGGGGGGCACAGGGACTTCCTCCTGGCTTGATCTCCTGACCTCCTGAAGCTCACCAGGTTGCAGCCTGTGTTCCTGAGGCAGGAGGCCTTGGATAGGGGCAGGGGGTGGCGAGGAAGAAGTCACACCAGGAGCAAGCCCTGTTTCTCTAGCCAGTCAGCGAGGTTCCTTGTCATCCTGTGGTTAACAGACCAGAACCAGGCGCTTTAGAATGTCTACACATGCTCTGATGTCTCTCCAAGGTGCTTCTCTTAGCATCATTGCAATTGTCCCAGAAACAGGATTCTCATCCCGTCCGGGTCGGGGAGTGTCGGGGTTCTCTGCACGTGTCTGGTCTCGGGACTGGTCTCAGTGGTCAGTCCTCTCTTCCGGGAGTAACACTACGATACCCCCACCTTCAGGGTTACCCCTAGAGCCCCGCTGGGAGCTCTTGGGACCTGAGAGGGGAGAATGAGCCCAGAAACTGCAGAGTATGCAAGTATAATTTGGAGAGGGGGCCCGCCATCAGGGGATTCGGGGGCCGGCTTCCTGGAGAAGGTAGAGTCGTGTACAGCGCCAAGGATTCTGCCTTCAATATCTGAGGGACTTGGAGTCGGAAGATCTCCCTTCAAAGTCCTCCTCAGACATTTACTGGGCTGAGTGCTCCTGGAAGCTGCTCTCTCTCAGCTTTATTCTCAGTTACTTAACCTTTCTCAGAAGATGCTACGAATGACATCATCGGTAAAGCAAGAGCGTTTTCGCAAGAATCAGAAGAGAAAGTCTCCTTAAAGTGCTTTGTAATCTTTAAAGCATTGTTTAAATGCTATTATTATACATGTAACTACCATTAATAATGAACAATGAAAATAAATACTAGCAATAACAGACAGCAATAAATTACCAAGAACTATTACCCATGAACATTGATGTGTCAAATATTAATCACCCAAAAAGGTTAACACTTTAAATCTCCTTCAAAGAGAGCTCCTCAGTGCCCTCCCTCTGCCGGGGCCACACCCGGGCCCAGCTCACACCCTGGATCTCCATCACTCACTATTCCCTTTCCAGACCCAGAATTCCGGGCTTCTTTTATCCTCCTGCTATTATTCCCTCTCTCCCAATGCCTCCCTCTTCCTAACCCCGTCCTCTGTCATCACGGTGACCTCATTCCCTCCCCCTTAGTATCCTCCCAGGCCAGGTCATCATGCCAGGCTCCCGGAGAGGGAGGGGGACGTTTAGGCCGCCTTGTCATTTTGAAGCCCAGGAAACAGCCTCAGGGAGGTCATGGGGAGATTGCGGGATGATCCGCAGTGGCTAAGGGACACCCTCCTCCAGTCTGCGGCCCTGAGTTAGTGTCAATCCAAAAATCAGACAGTTTGAGCACGTGCTGTGAGGATCCAAAAGGAGGCAAAAGACATCGTTAGCATCGCCTTTACTTCTGTCTTCGACCCCTTACTTGCTGTGATTATCACATCGTCAGGAGAGAGGGAAACCAAAGCCTTCTTCCCAAAGAAAGACAAGAGGGGAACAGCTGCCCCCTCCCCCGCCAAGGAGTTTATCATCCGACAGGAGACAAAAAGCGCAGCTCTTAGCACAGGGCCTGGCACACAGCGGGCATGTGCGTGCTCATTGAAGGACTGGCCTGGCTGCCAACCTTATTACATATTACTCATCACACATTCTGGGCATTCTAGGTCACATTCCTGATGTCCCTGATGGGGATGCCCCTCTCCTCCTTGGGATTCTTTTCTTTCTAGGTTTTAAGATGCTTTCTCTCTTTCCCTCCCTTCCTCTTTCCTTCCTTCTCTCTCTTCCTCCCTCTCTCCCTTCCTCTTCTCCTCCTTCTCTTTTCTCTTTTTTTCTCTGTTCTCCCTTTCCCGCTCCTTCTCTACCTCCTCTCTCTCTCCTCTTCCCTCTTTCCTTCCTTCTCTCTCTCCCTCTTCTTCCCCTCCTTTTCTCTGTCTCCCTCTTTCCTTCCTTCTCTCTTCCTCCCTCATTCCTTCTCCCTCCCTCCCTTCTTTCTCTTCTTCCTTTTTTCTCCGTCTCCCTTTCCCTCTCCTTCTCTACCTCCTCTTCCTCTTTCCTTCCTTCTCTCTTCCTCCCTCTTTCCTTCTCTCTCTCCTTTCCTCTTCCCCTCCTTTTCTCTCTCTCCCTCTTTTTTCTTTGTCTCCCTCTTCCTCTCCTCTCCTCCTCTCTCTCTGACCACTTCTTCTCTGTCTCTTTTGCTGGATCCTTCTCCAGATCACCTCCTCTCACTGTAGGAGTCCCCCAGGGCTCTTTTCCTGACCCTCTCCCTCTATACTCCTCCTCTGGGTGATCTCATCAGTTCCTGTAGACTTAATTACCAACTCTATGCTGATGATTCTCAAATCTACCACTCCTACCCCACCCTCTCTGGTCTCCAATTTTAACTGCTTTTCAGACATCTCCAAGTGGATGTCCAGAAAAAATATTAAGTTCAACATGTCTAAAACCTAACTCATCATCTTTGCCCCTAAATCTTCCACCTCCTTCCCTGTCCCAACTTCCCGTTCCTCTGAGGGCACCCCCTCCTCCCAATTCCCTCAGGCTCCTCACCGCTGCCTCTCCCATACTGGAACCTCCCAAACATGGAGTTACCCCTGGGAATGTGTGTGTCAACTTCATCATCCATGTGGATATCCCTGGAAAGTATGCTGCCAAGGTAACTGAAGGGATCAAAACACACAGAATCTTTTTGATTTTTCCCCCCTGGATATGGCTAAGGGCTTAGGACTATATGAAAGACTGTTACTGAATGAATGAAAGAGCATGTATTAAGTGCCTACTATGTGCCAGGGTCCAGAATGCATGACTCTGGAGTTTCCCTTTAGGCAAAAAGAACATAGAATCTGAGTTGTGTTCTGGGGCCCCGGCGTGGGTATTGTGTTGTTACAGAGCAAGTTTCCTCTTTGTTTTCATGCTCTGCCTCAGTAAGGGCAGAGTTGAGGTTGGTCATCCCCAGAAGACAGGGATAACCCTTCTCTTCCTGTAGTAAACCCACAGGTGATTTTTCCCTCCACAGCAGAGGAGCAAGTAAGAAAAGCTCTGGAGACAGAGGATGTGATTTCAAATCTCACCTGACACTGACATACGCCTTCACTTAGCTTCAGTTTCCCCATCTAGAAAATGGGGGAATTGGACTAGATGCCTCTCATATACCTTCAAACTCGAAATCTTTAATTCTTAACTCTCACAAGCATGTTGCATTTATATAAACCTTTATGTGGATATGTAATATACACATAAAATCCCCTCCATTAGAATGTAAGCTCCTTCAGGGCAGGAGCGTTCCTCCTTTTGTCTTTATGGGGACTCAGTTCCCTCTCCTCCATCCAGGTAACCAAAAAGAAGGACAAATAACAGAGGTAATCTTGTATGAATCATATCCAATGTCGACGCCCTGTCATTGTTTTAGGAAATGTGAGGTTCTCCAACTGAATGCGAAGGGCAGTGACTGAGGACTGAAGCCCTTTAAAAAGCTAAGCCTGCTAATCCCTGGTCACATGAACAATTTGAGTTTATCAGTTCTAGATTCAGTCAGGACACCTAGAAAGGAACAGCATTCCGCATAGGAAGAAGCTACGAGGACGACTCCTGCTAGGCCATGAATTCAGGAGCAGACCCAGGGAGGGGGGCTGAGCAGGGGACTCGATGTAAGAAAGGTCATCAGGACGGGAGGTGGTCTACAGCCATGCTCACTCTGGGGGAGAGGGAAGCTCCTGTTTATGAAGCGTGCGTGATGTTTTGTATCTTTAACCCAATCATCTTTTCCCCCCAAAATATGTATATATAGTTTAGATATTGATATGTGTACATTCATAAATGTGATGTGTTCCCCTTCATGTACAAAAATACAAAAAACTACAAAATGACATGTATAGAACCAACAATGAATGTGAGGGCCTGAATTATTCTCAAATCATAATCTAGAGAATACCTGAACAGTAAGTGCGTTAGAAATGCTTATTGACTGACGAAAAGGGTAAGTTTCCATTGTATGACTATGGACTGCAATTAGTTCATAGATTAGGGTTCCATAATATGAAAATGGACTGAATGTAGACATTTATGTATATCTAGATTTCTGGCTTTCCTTTAGACATTAAATTGAATGTCTACTTCAAGAGGCAGGGGACATTTTCTGGTTTGTTTTATTTTTGCCTTCATTCATTTTGATTTCTATAATAATATTTAGAATAAATTACAACAGTGGATACGTATGTATGTTTGGATACATACATTGATATAACAATATATTTATATATCTGTGCATAAACATGCAAAAACATAAATAGAAAATCCACAATTCTAACGACAAAATGTAGCTGTACGTGTTTTACTGATCTGTCAAAGGCTTGAAGTATTTCAAATCATAATCTGGAGAATGTCTGGGTAGTAAGTGCAGAATAAATGCTTACTAATAGACTGGAGGTGGTGAGCTCCATTGTATATTGTACTTGGTTCAGAGCTTAAGGTTCCACAGCATGACAATGGATTGAATGCATTTATGTTTATCTATACTTCTGATTTTTCCCTTGGCCATAAAATCAGTCTCTTCCTTCAGTAGTCTTGTAGCATTCCATTTTAAAAAATAAAAAGGACATCAGTATTTGATTGAACTCAACGCGGACCTTAATTTCCCAGCATCAGAGCAGCTGCCCGTCTGCTGAGCTCCTCAAAGATGCACCAGGTTTTTAAAAGGTTTCTCGAGTCCCTGACCCTGCAGGGTGGTGCCCAGGCTTAGTCTGCGGCCCGGGGTGCAGAGACAGTGACCGAGTGAGAAGACGCATGGAGCCGATTTACCCAATCATCTCAATAACGGCCTTTGCTTTGAATTTACTGGTATCTACTGGCCGATTGTTCATGCTAAGTTCATCGGGAGGGACCTGTGACCTGTCATTTTGGGAAGGATTAAGGAAGGACATTTCCAAAATGACAAACTAGTCAGTTTCTGAGGGATCCAACCCATCAGTAAGTTGGGGACCTTACCTGCTTATCTCCAGATCCAAGTACGGTGCCTGCCGTGAAATAGGGACTTCATAAATGCTCGCCGAGTTACATGTTAAAGGTTCAAGAGCAGTAACATCTACTTTCAAACGTGGCGTAGGCCCTAAGAGTGCTGGGCTTAAACTCTGGAAGATTTGCTTCTGCTTACTAGGTGAATTGGCTACAAAATGTTTCTTTTCTGAGCCTCAATGTCCACATCTGGAAAATGGGGGCAATAGTATCTCCAATACCTACCCTATGAGATTGTTCTGAGCTCAAATCAAACACTACCCTTAAAGCAACTTGTAAATCCTAAAGTGCCAGGTAAATGTCAGCTCCATTATAGATAAAATATACATTCTCATGTAAACGATGATTTATTATAACTATCCACGGCACCGATACTTATCCGACTCTGACAGTACATCAGGAAATATTCCTAAAGCACCTACTGTGTGCCGGGCACTGGGCTAAGTCCCGGAAGTACAAAGAACCCCAGGCCCTGTTTTCTATTTCATCGGGAAAAATAAATTCGGGGCAATTTGGAGGGAGGGGCACCGGGAGAGCCTCCTGGGGAGCCTCGAAAGAAGGGGTTCCTCCGCGGAAGGGGCGGCGGACCGTAGGTAGGAGGCGGCCCCGGAGCAAGGCCCCTTTGCAGTCCGGCCGGGCCCTGGGATGCAGGTGATGCCTCAATGACCCGAACTAGAGGTCAAGACCCCATCTCGAAGAGGCTTTAAGGGTCAAAGCATCTTCGCCGGCTCGCGGGCAGCCTCGGCCCCGCTGCCCAATGAGGAGCAGCCTTCGCCCCTTCCGGGATGGAGCTTCCGGCTCCTGGGAGCCACTCAGGAGCCTCGTTCTCTTCGTAATGCCTGCTCATGGGGCGCAAGCGCGTGTTAGATCCGCCCCCTCTCTGTTCTGGAACATCCTCGGGCGGCAGCCGGCGCGCATGCGCAGCAGCCGCTTGGAGGCCGGACCTTGGCCTGTATCAGTCACGGGGCGCGGCCGCAGGTTGGTACTTCTGCGCCGGAGCGGGAGGGAAGATGCGTGCGCGATACAGGCGGAGGAGGGTGTGTTCGAATGGGCCCAGTCCCTGTTCTCTCCCGAGCGCCGGAGAACGGAAGACTTCCCGCGTTCTCGGAGGAGGGCACTTCCGGCGGCTCCACAGCGGTCGCTTCCGGGAGGGGCGGAGTTGATGACGTCACATACGTTTTGCTGCTCCGTTCCGCTCTGTCTGCTCAGTCCGGGGATGGGTGAGCTGGGACGGAGCCTTCCGTGGTGGCCGTCCTTGGGCCCCGCGGGGCTGCGGGGGCTCCTTCTGCTTCATCTCCAACGTCCACTCTCAGAAGGTTTGGGAGTGGAGGAGGCGTGTCAGAGTCACGTGACCGTTTCCCACCTTCCCCCGCGTGGTGATGATCATTTTTACTAGTCCTTCAGCTTGTGGAGCCGCTAAGCATTTATTAAGCACCAGCTGTGTATCAGGAACTGTGCCTGGGAACACAAAAACCAAAGTGGCAATGTCCTGTCCTCAGGGAGCTTCCGGTCTATCGGAGGAAAGCTCGTGAACCGCCTCTAAATATCATGGGGTGGGGAGAAGGGGGTCGGGAGATATTGGGGGCTTAATGATAATAGCCCTGGTTTTAAGGTTGCCCATGCCCTTCACACGCGTCACCCCATTAAATCTTTGACCACTTCAGCCTCTGCCCCGGAAAGAAAGCCAAAGGGCAAGAATCCCAGAGTGCTGTGGTGCCTTAGAGAAAACTCTAGAAGGGGCCGCCCACCATGGACCCAAACGGGAACAATCCCGGTCCCTGCCCCCCAGGAGTCCCCAGGCGAGGGTGTTTAAGGCTCTAAACCAGGCAGTGGGAGGGGGAGGGGGAGGGGATTCCTTGCCTAGGCCGCAGCGTACGGGATAAATAGGAAATCCTTAACGAGGGAGGCCCTGGACGGAAAGGGGCTTGGACGGGCAGACGGGAATTCTAGCACCGGCTCGGAAGCGGACTGTGTGACCCTGGTCAGGTGTGCCCCCTCTGTCAGAGACAAGGGTTCACTAAAGGGCTCCTAGCGCTTGGAATGCGGTAGGCTTTATAAACGCTCGCTGTTATTAGGCTGATGGGCTTTTTCCTTTGATCCCTTTTAAGTGCTCTTAAGAGTGATGTCATACTTAAAGAGAAACCATCTGGGCGGCCTGTTGATTTAGAAACCTTCAAATGAACAAGATCTAGTTTGTGCTTTTATTTATTTATTTAAAACTTTCCCCAATTACATCTTACCCTTCTGTTCTAAGACTCCCAACACTTAATGGAGCGGATTTGTCCGGCTTTAGACGCGCTACAATCTTCCTCCGTTGATTTGAAAATGATCAAGAAAAATCTAGGCATTTTTTCCTCTGGGTGATTTACCCACCAATCAGGACGTTTCTGAGTGCGCGGGGCACGACCTCGATTTCCGAGGGAGGAAGGTGTTTGAGCAAAGTGCAGGAGGCCGTAAATCAGGGGCCTCCATCAGGGCCTAGGAGGGGGTGGCCATGGCATCGGCCTTCTGGAGAGTCAGATCCCGCAGGACGTTGGGGGGACCGGGTGCCAAAGGAGGGCATCGGAGACAGTTTGAAGATCTCTCATTTGGGAAACGTGGAGCAGAGAAACGGCAAAGAAATGAGGAAGTTTAGCAAATGGGCACACCTCGGCTTCTGACTTGGGAAGAGGCGGGCGTCAAGCTGACATCTTGTTCCGCTGAGACTGGCAGGGCCGGAGAGGCTGGGCTGGGAGAGCGTCAGAGGTGGGCAGGGGAGCTTCCTGACAGACGGACCTGGTCATCAGGCTTTGCGTGTGAGGGGGGCCTGCTGGGTACGGGGCTAAGCTAAGACTTGGAGATCCCGTGCCCACCTCTGTCTGCTTTGGGGTCCGCGAAGTCTGGGATGGGCCCCAGCCCGTGCTTTATTCGGGGAATCTTTGCCCAGGTGTTTACACGCATCCTCTCCAGGGGATCCACCCTTGGACTGAAGGCTTCCCCTAATGGTCTGCTACTGACGCCTGGGGAGTCCCTGTGAAGGCTCGGGCCTCGGCTGCCACTTCCTCCTCCCAGAAAATCTCTGCCACTTTGTGGGTGAACAACGTCGGCGAGTGTGAATCGCCCTTTGCCCACAGAGAGCGGTCCTTAGGCTCGTGGGCAGACTTGTCTCTGGGGTTTATTTGTCTAGAAAATATGAATGCTCTCAGCCTAAGTATGGCGGATGCCTTGACATCAGCAGCTCAGTAGCAGCTTTTGCACGTGGTAGTTACTTAATATAACTCATCATGTTGACTATTATGGGTGTGAGTGTGAGTGTGTGTGAGTGTGTGTGTGTGTGTGATTGTGAGTGTGTGAGAGTGTTGTGAGATTGTGTGTGTGTGTGAATGTGATTGTGAGTGTGTGTGAGTGTGTGTGTGTGTGTGTGTGATTGTGAGTGTGTGTGAGTGTGTGTGTGAGTGTGTGTGTGTGTGTGTGCTTGCGCACTGTACTGGCTCGGTCGGAGTTCCCACAAGGGAAGGATTGCCGGGGCCGGGCTGGTCAGGGGAGGCTTCACGCAGGGAGTGAAAGCGGAGCTGGCCCTTTGGGGATGGGGGCACCGGGCGGTGTGTCTCAGAGCGGGAGGGTGCCCGGCCTTCTCCCCGCTAGAGCTGGAGCTTAGGTTCAAGAGCAAGAGTGAAGCAGTGAGCAAGGAGGCGGGTCAGAAACTTGGGGCCCGATTCCGCCTTTGCACGTGCTTTTCTGCAAAGTGAGGAGATTGACTTGATGACTTCTCAGATCCCTTCTAGCCCTTAATGCCACGAAGTGAAGGTGGGGCCACTTGGGAGAGTGATTGAATGGCAAGCGCTGAGGCTGGATTGGAGCAGGAGGCAAGAAGGGACCGTCTTATTTTCTTAAGCTAAGGAGGGACACGATGAAAAGCGTCTTTTGGAAAGATTAATGTGACAGCATCAGGACGGGCAGGAATGGGAAGAATTTGGAGGCAGAGGGACCAGTTTGCAGCCTGACCTGGGGGGGGGCAGGAATGGGTCCAGAGAGAGAGGAAGACCAGGCAGGGGGATCCGGAGAAGGGACATGAGGGAGGAGCCTTGTCTGCGTTCAGCCCTGGTGCCCGGGCGTTGGGGGACTGAGGGCTGGTGGAGAACCTGGGTCCACGGTCCCTTTCTGTGGCTGATGACCTGGGTGACCGTGGACTGGTCATCCTCCTCCAGCCCTGGGGGGAAAGGCGGGAGCCGGACTCTGAGGTCTCCCCCAGCTGGAGACGGGTGGTTCTCGGGGAGTTTCTGCGAAAGCCACTTGTTGATGAAGGAAGACGTGGAAAGCTTTTGTTTGAGCACGTCCTGTGTGGGATGAGAACAGAAGCGGGATGGACCCTGCCCACCAGGAGTGGACCTTCAGCAGGGGCGGCTCCAGGGGGAGAAGGGACAAGCTCACTATGGGCATCCTGGCGCATACGCGTTAAATGCCCATTGTCGGCCAAGAGCCAAACACTTAGCACCCGGATGTCAGCCCGGGCCCAGGCCAAAATGGAGAGAGAAAAGAGAGATACAAGGACTGAAGGGTCCTGCCCACAGCGGCTGCGCCCAGGCCGGTCCTGTGCCAAGCTGCCGCCCTACAGAGAGATGTTTTCCATTTTTTGTTCATCAGAGACTTCACTTGAGATGGTCCTAGTGTGAGCATTACCCTGCTGTTTTACAAATGAGGGAACTGAGGCCCAGAGAAGTTGGCCTCCATTAGCCACGTTCCTGTTCAAAATGAGGGGAGATCTCTCAGCTCCCATTGGGATAGAGCCAGAACCATGATTTCATGGGGAAGTCCCAGGTGAGGAAAGTCCCTCTCCATCTTCTTCCTTTTAACTTAGAAAGTCTTTTGGGGCCAATGACTTGACCAGGCTCACACAGCCAACCTGTATCCAAGGTGAAACCTGAATCCAGGTCTTTTTGGCTGCAAGTCCAGTTGTGTGTCAGCATTTCTCAAACTTTTTGATCTCAGGCCACTTTACACTCTTCAAAGACCCCCAGAGAGTTTGTGTTTTGTGAGTTGTAGCCATTCATATTTATCATATTAGAGATTAAACTGTTTGTGTGTGATTGTGTTAATAGTTTTGACTTCTTGAAACCCCTGATGAGCTCCGGGGGATGTCTGTGGATTTGTGGACCACTCTTGAGAGTTCTACACTGCACCATCCTGCTAAGGTCCCTTTCAGGTCTTTTATCCTGGGATACTTTATAGGACACAACTGGACTGAAACCCAGGCCTTGGGATTGCATTTGGAGGGTTTGTACTTGGAAGACTTACATTTGGAAGGCTTGCACTTGGAGGGCTTGTGCTTGAGGGGTTTGTATTTGGAGAGTTTGTACTTGGAAGATTTGCACTTGGAGGGCTTGCGCTTGGAAAACTTGTATTTGGAAGGCTTGCACTTGGAAAGTTTGTATCTAAGGCTTATACTTGAGGGCTTACAATTGGAAGGCTTGCACTTGGAAGGCTTGTATTTGTAAGGTTTGCACTTGGAAAGCTTACAATTGGAAGGCTTGCACTTGGAAGGCTTGTATCTGTAAGGTTTGCACTTGGAAGGCTTACAATTGGAGGGCTTGCACTTGAAAGGCTTGTATCTGTAAGGCTTGCACTTGGAGGGCTTACAATTGGAAGGCTTGCACTTGGAAGACTTGCATTTGGAGGGCTTGCACTTGGAAGGCTTGCACTTGGAGGACTTACATCTGGAGGGCTTGTACTTGGAGGGCTTGCACTTGGAAGACTTGCATTTGGAGGGTTTGCACTTGGAGAAATTACACTTGGAAGGCTTGCACTTAGAAGGCTTATATCTGTAAGGCTTGCACTTGGAGGGCTTATAATTGGAAGGCTTGCACTTGGAAGACTTGCATTTGGAGAGCTTGCACTTGGAGGGCTTGCACTTGGAAGGCTTGCACTTGGAAGCTTGCACTTGGAGGACTTACACTTGGAGGGCTCACAGTTGGAAGGCTTGTATTTGTGAGGTTTGCACTTGGAGGGCTTACAATTGGAAGACTTACACTTGGAGGCCTTGCACTTGGAAGGCTTGCACTTGGAGGACTTACATTTGGAGGGCTTGCACTTGGAGAAATTGCACTTGGAAGGCTTGCACTTGGAGGAATTGCACTTGGAGGGCGCTGCCTTTGAATGATGGACAGCTCTCCTCCGCCTTCTCAGCAGACTGTGGGGCTGGGGTTTATAGGCTGACTCCTTCCAGGCTTCTCACTATTATGAAGTAGGATTAGGGGAGAAATTTAAAGTAAGGAGAGATTAGGCACTGCATTTGCTAATCTCTGCTCAGAATGGCTGCTATTTCCCTGTTCCAGAGTGGGGGGAGCACCCACCCTGCTAATTCTCCGTTCCACTTAGTTAGCAGACAGTCCAGCATTAGTCACAGGCAGATAGGGAATGGAGCATGTGTGTGTGTGGGGGGGGGAGGTTTGGCCAAGGTGCGGCTGCTCCTCCTGGGAGGGTGCGGGGAGAACCTGGCCCTTCTTCCAGCAGTGGGGTTTGACTGCCTTGTGGGTAAATACCCATAGAGATCTGTATTGGAAAACCGACATGCAGACTCAACTCTGAGAGGGCCGACGTAGATAACACAGAATGTAATGTTTGGGAAAGAAAAGGGGGAGAGACGCCCAGATAGTGATCAAGAAAGAGACAGACCGAGACAATAAGAAATGGAGACAGACAGAGACACAGAGACAGAGGAGAGAGAGACAAAGAGACAGACAGACAGACAAAGGGAAAGAGAGACAGAGACAGAGGAGAGAGAGAGAAATAGAGATAAAGTGAAAGAGACAGAGAGAGATGGAGACAGAGGAGAAAGACAGAGAGACAGAGAAACAGATAAAGATAAAGAGACAGAGATAGACAGACCAACACAGAGACAAACAGAGGGAGAGGACAGAACAGAACAGGACAGGACGGGATCACCCGTGCAGGAAGTTGGATCCTTACTGCAGGCAACAGAAGATTCTCTGACCATTTTAGGGGAGGTTGGTGAGGGGCAAGATGGACTGTGGTTCTCCAGGGAGAGGCAGCATTTAGGGGAGCCAGGAAATAGGTGGTGTACATTGGTCAAGGTTGTGGTGTGAGGCCAGCAGGTGGACCAGTGGTTCTGGAGAATTGTAGCTTCTCAATGAGGGAGGGGTTTGACTTGAGAGAAGAGCTGAGCAGTTAGTTGGGGAACTCTGTGCAAGGGGCTTCTCCTCCTGCCTCGTGTGGTCTGTGGCAGCGTGGGCCTATTGCAGAGCGCTCCGGCCCAGGCACTGTCCGGCGTGACTCAGTCATGGCCACAACTGAGCTTGGTTCCTGGCTCCCTTTCTCCTGCCTCTTCCTTTTACAGAGGAGGCACATGAGCTCTTGGAGACTTTCAGGAAGTCGTGGAGCTGGTTAATGCTGGTTACTAAGACCAAACCCAGCTCTCTGATTGCCTGCCCCATGTCTCTTCTCCACTGGGGTGTCCGCCATTTTTATACATCGCTTGCTGTGGTTCTAGGGCTCGTTGTACTGTTTGTGGCAGGGTCACAAACAGTGTGTGTCCTGGCCTGCAACAGAATATTCATGAAGATCTTTCAATGTAATACATGTTATTTTTCAGCAGTGAAACAAAAATACTTTTACAATAAAGTTGGAACGCAAAGAAGAGCCGGTTTTTTGGAGGATGACCCGCGGCAGAGCCATCATTCATATGGAGTAACACTCCCGAGTTTAAGTCTCCACTGGGTTAAAATGGGATTGGGGAAATAGTTAACAAAATGAATAAAAATATAATTACATAGCTATTAAACATACAAAAACATAAATAATGTTAACATGTGGTTTTTTTAAGTCAATAGAAGGCCACAGGGATCCTTCTCTATGGCTTAATGACCCTGTTTCTTTCTTTTTTTTCTTTTTGTTTTTTAAATAATATTTTCCCCAGGTGTAGATAAAAACAATTTTTTATTTTATAAATTATTTTTTAGTCTTCCTAATTATATGCAAAAACAATTTTTAACATTCATTTAAAATTTTTTTGAATTTTCAAATTCTCTTCCTTTCCCTTTCCATGAGACGGTAAGCAATTTGATATGGATTGTACATGTGCAGTCTTGCAAAACCCATTTCTGTATTAGTCATGCTGTGAAAGAAAACAGATCAGAAAAAACCCAAATACACGAAAAAGAAAATTTTCAAGTGAAAAATAATCTGCTTCCATCTGCCTTCAGACTCAGTTCTTTCTCTGGAGGTGGACAGCGTTTCTCTGGTGCATCCTTTGGAATTGCCTTAGATCACTGCATTGCTGAAAATAGTTACTTGATCATCGTTCAGTACTGTTCCCACTTGACCCTGTTCTCCTGGTTCTGCTCGTTTCATTTTGCATCAGTTCAGGTTTTTCTGAAACCATCCTGTTCGTCGCTGCTTGTAGCACCGTAGCGTTCCATCACAGTGATGTACACAGCTTGTTCAGCCATCCCCCGTTGGTGGGCATCCCCTCCCTTCCTGTCTTTGCCAGCACAAAGGGAACATTTTTGTACAAAAATCTCTTTGACCTAGTGGTGGATCAAAGGGTACGTTGGCTTTGTTGCCTTTGGGCACAGTTCCACATAGCTCTCCAGGACGGCTGGATCAGTTCACAGCTTGTGGCCTCCATTTCTATTTGAGTCTGACCCTGCTGGTTTAGTGGGAAGAGCTTTGGGTTTGAGTCCTGACTCACTGCTGTGTGACTTTGGATAAGTGACTTTCCCTCTATGCACTTCTCTCTCCTCATCTTCGAGCGAGGGGTTTGGACTCCGGTGGCTCTGATTTTCTGATCCGGCCACCTTAATGGCACCGGGAAGCCGTAAGTGAACCGATATCCCAGCGAAGGGACTAGGAGAAATGATTATTTTGGTAAGGCTGGAATGAAAATGAAGCCGTAGAGTGAATGGTCTTGAATTTCTCGTGAATGACTCGCCTGTGCTGGGAACATACAATATTCATTAGTCATTGCCTTTTGGGGGCATCTCTTTGTACTTGAGTGAAATTCATGAATGAAAGCAATTGCGAAACTGCTGCTTATTCCTCTGGGAATAAAGTCCTGAATGAGGCCATTTTAGCTTCTGCTTTCCTAGGCAAGTGAAAACCCCCTCCTAGGCCTTTTCTAGGTATTTTGCTAGGATTGAAGTTGCAGTAACACGTTAGTGTTTGACCCCCGAAGACACTGCTCTCTTGAATTCTCGTGTTATTACTTCATTCTTGTCAACTTTGAGGTGTAAAGTAAGACCTTGGTAAGCTATCTGGAGAATGGCAGGATCTTTCTTTTGTAAATACGCCTGCCACAAAGCAGGCATTTAATTGTATTCAGCCAGAGAAATGTCTAGTGCCAAAGAAAGCAGATCCCGGGAGCCTTAGTAACCAGCCAGCGGGCTAACAATGGTTGCCGACTATGGACTGGCAGACAGGGTCATAATTAAAGTGAAATAAATATGCCAGAGATGACTTGAGTCACTCTTGACCGTGGGTAGGTTTTCTGAAAATGGTAAATACCCAAAGGAATATGTGCTCAATGTCGTCCTAGTAGATCTTTTATGCGGCAGACCTGGCCTTCCCAGCATGCATTTCCCAGTGTCGTATTTGGCTCTAGGAGAGCATTTCTGCTCCTGCGTTAAGCAGATGGGAGATGGCCAGCTGAATGCTGGATCAGGTGTACCTGCCGTGGGGGCTCGTGGAGAATTGTCCATGGCGCTGAAGTTCCAAGGTCACGCTGGTATTTCACTGTGTTGCTCTATATAGGCTTTGCCAGGTATTAGGATTGGAACGGGGTCTCATTAATATTGCCATCTAAAAGGATGATCTCAACTTTAACCAATTTTTTTTATTATAGTTTTTTATTTACAAGATACATGCAGGGGTAATTTTTCAGCACTGACCCTTGCAAAACCTTCTATTCCAGCTTTTCTTCTCCTTCCCCCCACCCCCTCTCCTAGCTGACAGGTTGTCCCATACATGTTAAATATGTTAAAGTATATGTTAAATACAATATAGGTTTACATATCCATACAGTTATTTTGCTACACAAGAAAAATCAGATTTAGAAATACGGTAAAGGATTATTTTGGTAAGGGTGGAATGAAAATGAAGCCATAGATTGAATGGTCTTGAATTTCTAGTGAATGACTCTCCTGTGCTGGGAAGGAAATCAAAGATGCAAATGGACAAAAACAGAGGGATTGGAAATGTTATGTAGTGGTTCACACTCTTCTCCCAGAGTTCTTGCCCTGGGTGTAGCTGGTTCTATTCATTATTGAACAAATGGAACTGATTTGGATTATCTCATTGTTGAGGAGAGCCATGTCCATCAGAATTGATCATATAGTATTGTTGTTGAGGTATATAATGATCTCCTGGTCCTGTTCACTTCCCTCAGCATCAGATCCTGTCAGTCTCTCCAGGCCTCTCTGAAATCCTCCTGCTGGTCATTATTTACCAAACAATAATATTCCATAACATTCATATATCACAACTTATTCAGCCATTCTCCCATTGATGGGCATCCACTCAGTTTCCATCAACTTTAACAAGTACGGCTGAACGAGAATTTCTGGAAATATCCTGTTCTTATCATTAGTTGAATTGGTGATATATCCATTCGTTGGCTCTATGCTTCCCAAGCAAGTGAGTCAGTCAATTTGACTGGGGCTGACTTAAAAACTGGTCCTTATTCTAGATGTAGCATTTATTCTTGGCTTTCCTAGGAGAAGAGAGTGTTCCTGAGGGGGATTTTGTGTACATTGCGCTCCCATAGAAGAGTCATTTGATTGGGGACAGCAGCTGCTCTTTTCAGGGGCCTGTTCCTGTCTGTCTCTCCCTTCCAGATTCGCAGCTGGCCCAGAGAAAGCCCATTTCTGGAGAAAGCCAGGCTGGAGCCCGGGGTTGCTGTCGTCCACAAGACGGTGGACTCTGGGCCTCGTGCGCCCAGGCTCCTCCTTCTTAGCTCAAGCTGAGTTTGTTAACGCCGTCATTCTCCACGTGGGTCTAGAATATAAATGTTTGGTTTCCCGACTTTCAGAATCTTAGATATGAAGGGGTCGTGTCTGTCTCCCTCCTGGAAGCACACTCAGAGCCTCTGGGCACCTGTTCATTTCATGGGTGGGTCTGTTCGGAGAAGCAGGTGTGGAAGGTGGTCCCGACGCGGGTGCTTCTGCTAGCCGTACTCCTAAGGAGCACCTGGGGCTTGTGCAGTGGCTGAGTTCATTATGTCTTTTCATAATGTCTTACCTAATGCATCTCTTTGGATGTTAGGCTGGGTGCAGGTGGGTCTGTGCCCTCAGTTTTCTGAAAGTTTATTCTGAATAGTGAACGGGCCCCTCTCCAAGATGATATGGAGAAGGAGCTGGGGCCATGGCAGTATTGTGAGAATGGCAGACTGCTGGTAGCAAAGCGGGCAGCACGCTGCTCCTGGCGGTGGGCAGCTGGCATGGGCCTGGGCATTGGGAAGCATCCGACCAAATCCAGATGAGGCTAGTGGTGGGATGCCAGGCTGATGGGATCCAGGGCTTACTCTCAGACCAGAATCTTGGCTCTAGCACATCAGCAAGCATCCGTCATACAAGGCCTCATGTTGGTGCTGGGCACACTCAAATAGCTGCTGCCCTGCAGGAGCTTCCGTTCTACTCCTAAGAGTTTCTAGGGACCCAGAAAAGCTGCCGTATTGTTGAGGAGTGAGGATGGCTCAAGGACAGAAAAGAAACTGTAAGGTGCTGCTGCTAAGTATGCTAAGTGCCCTTGGGCTTCCCTCTATAGTTAGGATGCTGGCTACATTTGCCACATTAAATTGACATTTGTCAGAGAAAGAAAATTATAGACCAATCTCCCTAATGAATATTGATGCTAAAATCTTAAATAAAATATTAGCAAAAAGATTACAGAAAATCATCCCCAGGATAATACACTATGACCAAGTAGGATTTATACCAGGAATGCAGGGCTGGTTCAATATTAGGAAAACTATTAAAATTGACATTTGCATAGGAAGCCAGGGAAACAGGGCTCGGAAGCTTTTTCAACAAGACACCTGGGAAAGGTTCCAAAGCACTGTGGTGTGAAGGTGACACAGGAGCCGGGAGGATGCTGGGTCCGTCTTCTATGGCCATGGACTCAAAGAGTCTTTCCCAATCCTTCTTTTTCCTGATCAGCAAAGATTTTTCAGACACCTTAGTGTGGCTCTCTTGGGCCCTCCCTTTGCCTGTGCTCAGCCTTGTAGCCCCAGTGACGTCCCCTGGTTCTCTCTCCTTTTTTTCAAATGCAGAAAAATGGAATTACTTGAAGAATTCTAAAGAATTGTCCATGAAACCCACTCCTTTTTGAACCCAGGTCACTTTGATCCTTCAGAGAAACACTGGAAATGGCTGCAAGTGGGCCTCTGCCGGCTTTTAGAGTCCCTCGTCACCTAGGACCGGGCCGGTACCCACCGTGTAGCCCGTGACCCCTGGTGGTTCCCTCCGGCCTTGGGGCCATGTCCCTGGCTGTCCCCCTTTTGGGACGTTCTTCCTCCTCCTCCCTGCCTCCTGGCTGCTCTGACTCCATTTCTTAGCCAAGTCCCCTCTCTGAGGAGCCTTTTCCTTAACCTGAGCACATCAGTGTGGGAGGGCCCTTGCTTCTCCTGCCTGGCTCCCCTCTGTCCCTACGGGTTTGCCTTTGCCCCTCATTAGCCGGTGAGCTCCCCGGAAGCGGAGCCTGTTTTTCCCGGCTTTGGCCATTCTTTGCTCCAGTACGGAGCCAGGGCCTGGACGTCCGGGGCTGTTTGAGGGACTGGCTCCTGGAGGCCGCCCGCTAAGGCAGGGAAGGTTGTCAGAGGAGGGCACTGACAGGCGGGATCAAGTAAACATTGGTTTTACTCAGAAAATAAGGAGATCTGTCGGGGCATGTGAGGGGGCTGTTGTTAAACAGTTATTAATGGGGTGAGAACCTGGCCACAGCTGAAGTCAAATGATATGTAATCCCTTTAGAGGACTCGGCTCACTTATTATTCCCTAATTGCCTCGAGCAGACAGAAACCATTTCCCTCCTAAGTCTCCTTATTCAGACTTGTGGTGCTTCCTTGTTGGATGCTGACGCAGAACTGGGGCTTGGCTGCTCCGCGGGGCTGATCCTGCGTCTCACGGCTCCATGCCGGGCTGGGACGGCGTTTCGTGGAAAGCAGTTGGAGCTCTTTTCAGGGAAGGCTCCTGAGCGAGTCCCCTTGAGTGACGGTGCTCCACTCTCAGCCTGCAGACTTGGCTGCCGAGGTGGCTGCGCGCCCTCCTGGGAGCCAGGGGCACTCCCAGGGCCGACGTGTACAAGCAGAGCCCGTAGGTGTGGGCTGCTCCCACCCCGGCCTCCCTTGAATCCCCGCCTCAGACCTAGCTCTTCATTCTCCTCCGTAAGGGACGACTCCCAGGCCTGGGTGGCCATCTTTCTCTCGAGAGCCGCATTCCCGGCTGTCCCGTGGGCATCTCTGGCCCCAGCTCCCTCCCATGGGCATCTCTGGCCCCAGGTATCCCGTGGGCATCTCTGGCCCCAGCTCCCTCCCATGGGCATCTCTGGCCCCAGGTTTCCCATGGGCATCTCTGGCCCCAGGTATCCCGTGGGCATCTCTGGCCCCAGCTCCCTCCCATGGGCATCTCTGGCCCCAGGTTTCCCGTGGGCATCTCCGGCCCCAGGTTTCCCGTGGGCATCTCTGGCCCCGGCTCTCCCATGGGCATCTCCGGCCCCAGGTTTCCCCTGGACATCCCCGGCCCCACGTTTCCCATGGGCATCTCCGGCCCTGGCTATCCCATGGGCATCTCGGCCCTACGTTTCCCGTGGGCATCTCCGGCCCCAGCTGTCTCCAGCCAGGGGCCTAGTGGATATTTCACACTTGATGTGGCCACAGCACAGCCCCTTCTTCATCGCCATCTCCCCAGCCCCTTGCCACATCTACCCTTCCCTCGTTGCATTTCTATTGAAGGCTTCTCCTTCCTCTAGGCCGGGTCCTCCTCCTCTCCAACAAGCAGGCAGGTGCCTTTCTCTGCGCAGGTAGCCACCCTCCTGGTCTAGGTCCTCATGGCCTCTCTGCTCACTCGCCTGCAGGAGATGGGGACCTGCGTTCAGATCCCGCCCGCCTGAGAGGCCTTGGACAAGTCCTTTGTGCCCTGTTCCTTCCTTTTTCATGGGAGGAGCTTGGCCTTTATGGTACCCGAGGTTCTGCCCAGCCCTGAATCTCTGGCCCTCTGGTCCCCTAAGGCTCTTCCCTCTCCTGTGTGGGCCCCCCAGATGCCAGCTGACTAGGGCAGTCCAAGGCCCCAGAAGCTGCTCCTCAGGGCGGCCTCAAAAGCCCTTCCCAGCCTGCTCCCCATCGACCTTCCCTGTCATCTCTCTGGTGTGCTCGGTTCTAGCCAGCCAAGTGGGCGCCTCGCTGCTCCCCAAACCTGACATTTCCTCCTCCTCCTCTGGGCTTTGGCTCAGCTCTCCCCCAGGCCGGGGGCTGACTTCCTCCCTGTCTTTACCTCTTGGACTCCTGATCCTCCTTCCGGGTTCCCCTCAACGACCCCCTGCTCCATGAGGCCTTTTCTGGATCTCCTTCTCTTCTTGTATTCCTGGTGCCTAGGACAGTGCTGGCCCAAAGTAGCACTGCATGATTGCTTTTGTTGACTGACTGACTGACTGACTGAATGCACCTTTGAGTGAAAACTGTTCTGTCCCTGCTAACTCCACGGCCCGACCGGCCCAGGACCCTGAGGGATCGCATGTGAAAGGTCAGTGTTGTCTCCTGAACCTGAACTTTAGAGGGGAGAGTGGGTGTAACCCCTCAACATTTGGTTTTTCTAATAATCCATTATAAATCTGCCATCCATGAATTCCTCTAAACAGTTTATGAGGGGCATAAACTGACATCTGTTCTCTCTCTCTCTCTCTCTCTCTCTCTCTCTCTCTCTCTCTCTCTCTCTCCCTCTTTCCCTCCCCCCATCCCCCCGTCTCTCGTCTGTCTCTCTCCATCTCTGTCTTTATTTCTGTGTCCCTCGGTCTCTGTCTCTGTGTGTCTCTGTTTCTATCTCTCTCTTTCTCTTTCCCTCCCTCTCTTCCTGCTCCCTCCTTTCTTCCCTTCCTCCCTCAAGCAGAACAGCCAGTAACTTCCTCGCTTAGTGATAATTTCATCCTTCAAAGGGCAGAAGAACAAGCACGAGGAAATTCCATTTTTGGAGCTGACTCTCACTAATTGAGTTGCCAGGGTAGAAAAAGTGGAACCTCCAGTCTCAAGGTTATGATAGTGAAGGGGAAGAAATCCTGGCAGAACCTGCCGTCCTCCCCCACCAGCACCAAGTTTGTGGAAAACAGATTTTGGAAGGTTTAGGGGAAAAGAGCTAGGATCATCTGAATCCCCTGGGGTGGGGGAAGCCAGCCAAGGAGAGAGGAGATCGGTATCACTGGATCCAAGATTGGGGGGTTGGAAGGGGCAGGAGCCGACACCGGGGCAATCCCTCATCTTAAAGATGAGGAAACAGGGACTTAGCCCGCTCAGGTGGGACGACCCGGCTCTTCCCGACTCCAGATGCGTCCCCGTCTGCCTTCCACGCTGCTTCTCTGCTTTCAACATGCTGCTCAGCAATGAAATTCTGAGGACACAGAGGGAAACAATTCCACTGAGGAGGGAAAATGGGATTTTTAAGAAGTGACTGATGTGTGGGTACACAGGAAACTCACCAACCAATTTATATTTCAAAAGGAAATGGCCAGAAGAGCGAAGCAAGGTGGAAAAACAGAAGATGGGAACCAGAGGTTAATCTGGCTTTATAAAAACCAGTGTTAGGGCAAAACTATTTATAGCAGCTCTTTTTATTATAACGAAGAATGGAAACAATGGGGTGTCCGTTGACTGGGGAATGACCAGCCACACTGTGGCCTTCGCATGTGGTAGAATATTATTCTGTTATAAGAAATGAAAAAGAAAGACCTGGGAAGGATGGACTGATGGGAGCAGAAACAGGAGAAGTTTTTACGAGGACACAGTAAATGTCTGGTGAGAGATTCGAGATGCAAACAGGGACTTTGGGGATACAACCAGCAGGGGAATGTGTTCACATATGTGCTATAAAGCTTTGGTTTTTTCTTTTCTATTTTTTTTTTCAAGGACACATAGACAATAGAGAAAACTAATTTTTTTGTTCATTTGAAAAGAAAAAAGAAGTGAGAAAGTCACACTGTATTATTAAAACAACTCAAATCTGATTTGTCCAAAGAAGTCTTTTAAATTAAAAATATTTTTATTGATGTCTTTTATTTTTGCATTACATCAGACAAATGATTCATGCTGAAAATGGGATTTGGTAGAGGAAAGGATCTAGACATAGACACAGTAATTTTGTATAGATGTCAAGCTGATATCAGTCATTCATCCTAAAAAGAGACTAAAAAGTGCCTTAGCAAACACGTGACCCGCCAAGAGAAAAGATGTGGCATCTTTAGGCTGTACCACTGTAAGATGTAAGCTGATTTACCACGTCTTTCAAGGAAGGATGATGGGAGATTGCGAGAAGTAGCGCCTAAAAAAATTTGAGACAATTGGTCAACAAGTATTAGGTGCTTACTGGATGCCAGCCTCTGGGCTAGGTGCTAGGGATACAAGGATCCTCACTGATAATGAGCTTGCCTTCTGCTGGGGACATATGAAATAGGTTTTGTTAAGTAGGATTCAGTCTAAATAAATAGGGAATGATTAATAGAGAAGAAGCAAATTAAGAGGGATTAGAAAAGGCTTCCTGTAGGAAAGGCATATAGAAAGTGCTTAATAAATGCTTTCTTTGTGTCTGTCCCTTGTCCTCTGCCCTGGTAGGACTTCGTCTAGAGCATTATTTTGAATATCGATAAGTTGGAGAGTCTGGAGGAGGGTGGCAGCATGGTGGAAAGCCTTGACTCTGTAGCATGAGGGCAATTTGAAGGAGCTGGACAGATTTAGCCTGGTCAAGAGACATGTTCTGGCAGGGTTGATGGAGGGACATCTTCATGGTTAAAGCTGTGGGAAAGAGGAAAGGGGTGCCTCAGGAGCAAGTGAGCTCCCCGGCCTTGGGCTCAGGGGATCTTGGGCAAAGAATTCCCTTTTTTTGGTCCTTGGTTTTCTGACAGATCTATTTCCTCACAAGTAAAGGATTTCCATGAGCAGAGCAGAGAGAGGAAGCTGCCCCCACATAACTGCAGTGGAATTTGGGGGTCAGGCTCCCATTTCCTATGTAAGAATCAGTGATTCTCTGTCAGACTCTGCTGATGCTAGGGTACCACGTCAGAACTGTCTTACAGTTCTGTCCAGAAAGATGGCGTGTGGTGGATCTATGGACTCCAAACAGATACTGGGTAATTTTCTTTTAGGAGTGAAGCAGCTAACAGCTGTGGGACTCAGGAAAGAGTTCCTACAGAAGGTGACGCTGGAGCCGATTTCGGGTCAGGGAAGAAGGAGCCGGTGTGGGGGACGGCCAGTGAAAAAGGCCTGGAGAATGGGAGATGGATGTGGCGGGAGGGAGAGGAAGGAGGCCATAGGAGACGTGGCTAGGCCATAGTGGCTTTGAGTCTCAAAGGGAAGAACTTAAAGTATTAAGCCTGAGAAAGCTTGGGAGGCCAGGCCCGGAGGGCCTAGGAAGCTGCTGGATTTTAGCGGTGGGGACATGACCTGATCTGATTTAAACTTTAGGGAATGACTTGGCCCTCCTTGTCCGGACACTGATTCGAGTGGGGAGAACCTGGAGGAGTTAGGACCTCGGGGAGCGAGGGGGTGGTGGCTGGGAGTGGAGAGAAGAGGTGGATGAGGGAGAAGTTGCAGCAGAAGAAATGACCAGATTTGGCGGCTCGCAGAGACTTGCGGGGGTCACCAGCCACGTGGAGGCAGGGTCTGAGTCCAGGGCCACGGTTCTCTCTGTTGCCTGTCGTCTCTCTCCTCAGTGTTGCCCACCCACCCCAGTTCTTGTGTTTAGTGAGGAACAGTGGGCCTTGGACATGAAGCTGACACCCCCAGGACCTCCTCATTTTGGTGAAAAAGGATCCAGAAGTAGTTGTGCGGGGGCGTCCCCTTGGCAAAGCAACAGAAGGGAGAATTTGTGCGGAGGGGACTGTGGGAAGTCGGGTGCGCCGGGGCCCGGCCTCGAGGATGCAGGTTGGTCCAGTCGTTCTGGAGCAGGAACCTCCTCGCTGTGTGCGATCAGAATGTCTGTCCTCCGCCAGGAATCCGGAGCCGTGTTTTTCCTGCTTTATTCCATCCATTTACACCGGAGGCTCTCCACCCTCTTTAAGTCCCACTGACTCTGGCTTGTCATCCCTTATGACAGCACAGGTTCTGAAGGCTGAGGAGGGGCAAGCCCTGTGGAGCTCAAGAAGGCCCCGAGACCAGCCGTGTCTGTCTGTGATCAGGAAGCTTGATGGTTTTTGTCACTAATTAGTTGTGTGTCCTCGGATGGGAGTGGTTAACTCGGGCCACCTTCCTTTTCTCACGTGCCCCATGGGAAGGTCTTTCCATTCTAAGACTCGTCTCCTTGACATTGTGCATTAGTGGTAGAAACAATCTTTAGGAATCTGAGAATCCAGACTTAAAGTGGAAGGGCAGCAGGATGGAACGGGGAGAAGAAGGCAGAATCGCCCTTTCCCTTCCGGGGACCTAGGAAAGTACTGGCGACTCTGTCCCTCTGTAAGCTTTCATTGAATGAATACCGATAAAGGCAATTATTCCCAACAAATATCTTCTAGATATATTTGGGTGTGTGAATCCAGGCAATGGGTTTCAACTAGAGTCTGGAGACCCGGATTCTAATCTTGCCTTAACCAGCTTTGTGACTCTGGGTCCCTTCTCTTAAGAGCCAGGATTTATTTCTCCTTAAATTTGCACTTTTCCCACTGATTACCTGTTATGAGGAAAGCGTTTTGTAAACCTGTAAGCCCTGTGTAGTGGCCAGTGATGAATGCCTATTGTTTTGAGGTGAGATCCTGGTTACAGACCTGCTCTTGGGGTTTCCTATGAGGTATCTCTATTGGAGACTAAAGACTAGCTCAAGTATAGCCCTAGAAAAGGGAAACCAGATAGTGAGCTGGCCTTGAAGAGGCCTTGAGGTGCAGAGGTTTAAGCCGGAACTGTCTGGGAGCCCCGTGGGGGAGGCTCCTCACCTGCCACCAAGCCCGGGCCTGGAAGAGCTGGGATCCCAAGGGGATCCTGGAGCCATGGAGGGCCAGGGCCTTGGATTTGAAATTCAGCTAAAAAAAAAAAAAGAGATGGCACGAATGGGTGCAGTAAAGCAGGAGTCTGTTATTTCAATCGATTTTTATTGATAGCTTTTCTTTTTACTTCATTTAGATTTTCTCCTGCACCCTTGCCCCATCTCAGAGAGCCGTCCATTATAATGAATACTTTAAAAAAACAAGAGGAAGAGAAACCGGTCCAGGAATCATCTGACATTACATGCTGGCCACCCCCCGGTCCCAACGATTATTTGTCAAGGACCTCCCGTGCACTGGGCGCTGGGCGCTGGGCAAGGCTCTGCTGAGTGAAACGCTAAGGCTAAAATCCTCCCTCCTGGGGGAGAGTTTGCATTCTAACGGGGGGCGGGGTGAGGGTGGAACAAGGGCACGGAAAAACAGACACGGCCTAACCGTGGGCTTGGGTTTTCGATCATGGAGGAAGTCTTTATTCAGAATGCTGCTCTTTCTTTTTCTTCAAGAACCCTGCAGGAAGTGACCTGGCTCACTGGGCCTGACTTGCCGGTAGAGAGGAGTAGAGATGCTCCCCGGGGGGACGGGGTGCACCGAGACGGTTTCTGTCTCCGACCACGAAGAACCGAATATAAAGTCCACAGCACAAGCACCGGCCAAGTGGTTCCAGCCTGGGCAGTGGGAGTCGCTGAATTTTGATATTGGGAGAAGAATTCCTCTTAGAAAAATGAGCCAAGAAGAAAAGCAATGGTGACTTTTCCTGTTCAGACATCTGGAACAGCTGTTTCTTCCCCCCTTGAATGAAAGAAGGGGCTCTGCACCCGCGTAAGATTTAAGAAGGTACAGAGTGTGACCAGGGCATTAAGGCAGAAGGCCATACGATCCGAGCGTATCTGTCGGCGCTGGGATGGGGAGAGCCCTGGTCACGAGAGGTGCTTTGCTCTCCCCCCCAACCCCCCCACAAGAGAAAACAAAGACTATAAACTGGGCAATAAATCTGCTTTATGGTTCACAGGAGAGAGGGCGGAGGAAGGCCCTTTGTGTTATCTTTGTTATCCAGAGATGGAGGAACGCTTGATATACAGCATGGGAGCCTCGGATATTAACCTAATGATACTCAGATGGATTAGACTTCCACAATTTCTTTTAGCTCCACAGTCGGCCTGGCTGGGGAAATGACTACCTTCTGGAGGCCTTATTGCTGTTGCCAGGAGCTCTAATATGTTAAGGCTTTGTGGAGCGAGCGCCTCGAAGACCCTCCGAGTCCATCCGCTCCCTGTCCCCGACAGACTTTCTGGGGCTGCTTCTCTGTGCCAGGAGGGCCTTCAGGGCACGCTGCCTCCCCCCCCTCTCGCTTTGTCATGGCCAGACTTGGAGGCCCGGAGCCTCCCCCCGGACGTTGATGTTGTTACTACAGAGTTGTTGGGTCTGCCGTGACTACACATAGTAGGTGCTGAGGAGTTGTCTCTTGCAGAGGGGCTAACTCAGGTTGAGGGTAACCAGTGGGGGTGACAGGGGTGTCCACCCCAGAAGGCAAAGACTTGGGGATGGGCAGATGAGAGCAGTTTGCTCCAGCGGCCATGAATGGGCTCTGGGCCCGACATTGGGGATACCCGGGTCACCGGGTCATCCTGACTCGTCCTGCCGCCAGACGTTGGTGATCCTGGGGGACTCTGCCTCGAAGTCCATTTCCCTCACGAGTCCAGACGTGACTGCAGGAGGTCCTTGGTCCTCTCCGGAGAGCTTTCCTACCTCCGTGGCTTTGCCTGAGCGGTTCTTGTTGCCTTTTCTTGGTGTATAATTCTGATTATGACACCCAAAGGTTCAACAGTTTCCCACCTTGTATACGATGAACAAATGAATAAAAAGCATTTGTGAAGCACTTATTATATGAAAAATAGGAGAACACAGTGCAGGCTAGCCTTGCTCTAGAGGAGTGTATGTTTTAATGGCAGGAGACATTTCCAGCTGTCAGTTACAATGCATGGGTGTGATGTTCAAGGCTCTCTTGTCCAGTCCCCATGGTGTGGTGACAACGTAACTTTTCTCGATATATTCGATAATTCATCTGCCTTTCCCAGTGAAACTGGGCTGACCAGCTATTCCTTGACCTTTTCCTGCCCTCCCCGGCCCATTCCCCGGGACTGGAATGCATTGCCCTCTCATCTTGCTGATAAAAGCCTTCTGCCCGTCAGGGCTGAGCTCCCCTGGGCACCCCCCCCCCCCAGCTCGTAGGCTCCCTCTGCTCTCTTTCCCTCTGGTTTCCTAGAAGCTCCTTCGCTGATCCTGATCTCCTTTATATTTGACTTTTGTCTTAGCCCCTGACACACTCCCGAGGACGGGGACTCCCTGTGCATATCCCAGCACAGTTCGGTCAATATGCAGTAAAAGACCTATCACGTGCCGGGCTGGAGCCTGCCCTCTCCCGCGGAGAGAAGCATCGCACAACTGGGTGAAGGTCTCTGTGCATGTAGGTCCTCATACCCACTGAAGGCACGTAGACGAGTCAGCACTTCTGGGGCTGCCGCTTGGGGAGATTCTCTGGAGGGGGAGGCGGGTTCGAGGAGGGCCCAGTCGTGTCTCCCCTTGGCAGAGAAAGTGCTGCTCCTGACGGGGCTACAGTGGAGAAGTGAGGCTGGAAGCGGGTGGCGAGGACCTCCCTTCCCTCGCGCCCTGGAGATGTGAGCACTTTAGCCGCCTTCCTGGAGCTGGATTCGTCCCGACATGGTCACATGCTACCTTCTCCCAAGGCCCAGGCGGGAGCCACCTCCTCTGGGCTTCCCACAGCTGGAAGTGATTTCTCCCTCCTCTGATCTCCTCCAGCGCTGGACTTGTCCCGCTCGCTCATATGGCACTTATCACCAGCTCAGACCCCTCGCCTAGAAGGAATTTCTCTCCAGGTAGGGGCCGGATCCGTCGCCTTCCGGAGTCTCTCTCAAGTCGGAAACGTGGTGGACTCTCAGCCCGGCCCGGGATCAATAAGTGACCTCATGTCATTGATGCTGTCACCTGCCGTCGCAGCCCCCCGGGACCTCCCTGATATCTTCACATAAATTGCTGTCCAGACACACCTCCACCCACATTAGAAACGGGAAATTCTTCAAAAAAGAAAAGCAAGTTATAGCAGGAAAGAAAAAGCCAGAAAAATGGCTCCCAAGGAGAACGTACACTTAACCACTAAATAAATTGTGGTTGAACCGCACACCCATCAAATTGGCAGAGATGACCCCCCCCTCCAAAAAAAAAAGACCGTCGATGGGGGTGGGAAATGGGAGGACAGGCACACTGATGCATTGTGGGTAGAGCTGTGAATGGCTTCAGCCATTCTGAAGAGTCACTGAGCTTAGGTACCCGGTGGCTGGTCTCCCAGAGAGATCGTATAAGAATATTCCTAGGAACACTTCTCGCAGCCAACGCCCCATGGAGATTGCCCCCGATCGGGGAATGGCCGAGCAAATTTTGGTGTGACTGGAGTGGAATGTTATTGGGCTGTGAGAAGTGATGGAAAGAGGCCAGATTCTGAGAGAGCTGACAAGATTTGGGTGACCTGAGGTAGAGCCGGGTGGGGAGGACCAAGAGAGAATAAGCAGCGAGAGGGGGCCGTGTCCCCCTGAGGTAGACTCGGAGGTTTTCCTCTTCCTGTACAGTACCGGAGAGTGGACTAGGCTCTCACTTGTTCCAAGGGAGGGATTTATTTTAGAGGGAGGGGGCGAGATGTGGGGAAGAAGGGAGGCTGATGATTGTGATGCAGGGGGAAAAGATAGAAAAGGCAGAGCCGAGATCAGGATACCGAGGGCAGCCTAGAACCAGGAGACAGCTTTGGTCTAACAAGTGGAACTGAACTAAACGGTGTCTTCTGAAAAGCAGCCCGCCCCCTTTTTCTGTTCTTGTCTATGGAAATGTTTGTATTTGTGGCTGTTTGTAGAGTAACAAGAAATTTAAACAAACAAGCAAAAAACTATGTGATTGAACCCCCTGGGGTAGAAACTTCTACATATTCTGGTTGCGTCTCATCTTCTCATCCTGCGGTGGAGGCTCTGGACGGGGTGGCTCTGGGTGGGTGACTTGTTTGTCGGGGGTCTGGGCAAATCCCCAGGAGGGGAAGCAGAGGGACCTACCAGCATTGATGTGGGGAGTCCCAGGGGGAAGGCTGATCCCAAGTCCATGCTATTGTATTTGAACCAGCATTGTAGGAACTTTCTGGATCCTGACTGTTTTCCAGTGTGACACTGGAGAATTTGACTGACCCTGCAGGCCAGAGGTTTAAAACTTTAGACAGCTCTGTGGATGAGTGAAGCAAGTTGAGATGTAGCTCTAGAGGAGTCGGGTTCCCGGCCTGACTGGGCCTTTGCTGGCTTTTGGCAAGTCACTCCTCCAGTGAGTAAAATTTAGGTGCTTGGCGTCGTTAAGGATGATTCTATCAGGTTCATTCTGTCTGTAAAGCTCATGGTGGTCTCTGAGTTAAAATGTTAAATTTCTCCTGCTTGGGGGATGTTTCTACACTTTCAATCATCTCAGAACACCGTCCCCTAGGACATTTTGTCAGATGGATATTTTATGGCTGGAAAAGCAACCACAGTTTGCAGAAGCTAGGATTTACTAGCCTACCCAAGGGCTGCCTAAGAAAAGCGGACACATTTGGGGGCTGTGGGAAAGCCAAAACCCCTTTTCTTTACCTGAGTTGATAGTAGAAATGAGCTCATAAAGTCAGTGCCTGTGTTCTAAATAAAATAAAATCATTTGTTTAATTTTTATCTATTTCGTGAATCCTTTAATATTTTGCTTTGTTTATTTCAGCAAACAGCTATTAGACTTCTGCTATGACTGAGCCAGCTGTATAAACAATAAAAGTAGAATACTTAGGGTTGGGAACAGTTTGGATAAACAAAAATCTAACTCTTCATTCAGTAAGTTTTTATTAAGGGCCTTCTATGCATGAGGCCCTTAATAAATGCAGCAGCAGTGGGGGATTTTGTCCAACTGTCTTCTCTTTATCAGAATTAAGGGAGGCATCGAACAGAGATATATTCCTTCTAGGGTTGTTTGCCATTTCCATAGAACATGGCCTCTGGACAGGATTCATTCATTTTAAGTGGGAGAGGCTCTTGTGGATATTGTAGGGCCAAGTTCATCAAACCTGTGAGACTTCTTTAAGTGAGATCCAGGACCCCTTGAAAGAGATCCGCATTTAACCATCCACACGGGAAACACCAAATGGATGATGAATGTTTATTATGTAGTCCATGACAGAGAATTGTCTGAAGAGCCTGTTTGGTCCATCAGTGTTGGATGGTGCTTCAGAGATAGCTGGTCCAACCCCAACCTGAATAAGAATCCCTTCCTCCTCCTACAGAATTAGGAAGGCTCCCATCTTTCCTGAAAAATCTCTAGGAAGGGAATTCTAACATCTTCATGCACTAAGTGAACTGGGCCCATTTCTTTTCTTTTTGTATCACTGTAGACAGCTGGTGTAGAGTTTTGATTCTTGGATTTTCCATATTTCATTTTGTTTCATTTTTACCTAACTTCTCTTAGCACCGATAAGTTCCTGATAATGCTCCAGAGCTGTAATTACTGGAAACCCAACAGCTGATGGAAAGGTGTTTGGTGCTCCTGCTGATGGCCCGAGAGGTCTCATTGGAAAAGGAGCTGGGCCAGTCGTGGAGTGAGCAGGAAGAACCTTGGAAGGGCCCTTCACTGGAAGGAAACCTCTCCTAGCAGATTTCTCAGCTGCTGGCTCTCTGCCTTTTCTTCACCTCTCTGATTTTTCTTCACCTTTTAACGTCGCTGATTACCCCTTTCTTGTTGGACCCTCTCTCTTCCCTTGACTGCTCTGGGGTTCTTAATAAACGTGCTCAGGAAATGCTTTCTTCTTTCTTTCATCCTTTGAGCTTCCTGACTGCTCCTTTTCAGTCTCCTTTGTGGGATCCTTTTTCTCCCCACCAAGTGTGGGTGTCCCCCAAGGCTCCCTGAAGCTTGTTACCCTCTCTCTCCTACCCTTGGCTGTGATGACCTCATCAGCTCTCATGCATCCACTTATTTCTGCTTCCATTTCTATACCTCTGGTTCTGATTGCTTTCCTACATTCTAGACCCTCATTACCACTTGCCCCCTGCTCATCTCCATCCACATAACTGGCACCTGTCCCAAACTCAGCATGTCCATAGTGGATCCACCTCGCCCTTCCTGGATTTCCCCCCACTGACCACCTCTGTAGTGAACACCCAGGTTCAAGGCCTTATGCTCTAATTAGGTGTTTCTTGCTTCTTCAGTCAGTCCACCGGTGGCCACGTCTTGTTGCTCTCACCTCATCCCTCTCTGTCTCCAGAGCCCCCACCTTAGTTCAGGTTCACCTGGACTATCACACCCATCCTCTGGTTGGATCCTTTCCCTCAGTTCCCGGCTGCGCTCTCCGGGCCAACCTTTTCAGCTTAAAGATAGTCCACAAATGCAGATATGACCCTGTTCCTGCCCTTCCCCTTCTTCTGCTTCTCAGAGAAGCTTCATTCTGGTATCTGAGAGTCTGCAAACCGGCTCCTCATCTTTCCTGGACTGAGTCTGTAGCCTTCCTTTTTACACGCTGTTCTGGTCAAGCTTGTTCTCGGGCAGGGCCCTCTGCTGGGTATCTCACCTTTTGCCTCTGCACAAGTGGGCTCCCATTTCTGGCATGTGTTCCTACCTTTTTCGTTTGGGAGGCTTCTTAGAGTCCTTGCAGACCCAGCTCTTTCCCCAAGCTTTCCCCAAGCTCCCCAGTTGTTTTTACCCTCTTAAAATTACTTTGTGTCCACTTTATGCCATCCTTCTCCAAGTAGAATGTGAGTTGGGGGGTATGGCATCCTGGATTGAGATAAAAAAAGGGATGTTAAACTGCATTTTTGAGAGGGGGAAACTGAGGCCCTCAGATTCCCCAAGATCAGTGGCCAAATTCAAATAGAGACGGAGTGTCTGCATATTGGTTAGGAAACCACAGATTAACATTGTCCACTGTATTTCGCGTTATTTTGTGCAATATTTCCCCATTGTGATGATGACTGTGGTTCAGGCTGCATGGAAAGGCTGCACACAGCCCATGGGAGCAGCGTCTCTGCCCTAGATCACAGAGGGAGGAAGTAGCGAGCCAGGATCTGAACTCAGGCTCTGGAGAGTCTCCCCCGGGTTGTGAAGAAGGGATCCAGGCTGTGACGGTCATTGTCTTGTGGAGGTCACTCATTGCTGGGGAGATGGTTGTCCAGGATGCATTCCTCCTTACCAGGGAAGACTCTCGGTCGCTTGAGATGGGATTGGGTTTGAACGCCTTTTCCAGGGGCTTCTAGAGGATTCTAAATTGTTATCTCTGTCTTCCCTTCTCTGCTGCAAGCCCAGAAACAGCTCGAAGGGAGACTGAGGCAAAGTGTTACCAAGCCAGTAACACGTTAGCCAGTAACTTCCAGGATGTGACGAAGGTGTACAAACGATTTAAAAATTATTAGTCTGGGGAGTCTGATGAATGTCTATTCTATTTGGTACATAAGCATTTGATTTTGATTTGACCTTTAGTAGTTTAGATTATTTGTCCATGATACTAAGGGCTTTTAATTCTACTGTACTTATGAGTTTGAACCTTGAATATTCAGCCTTTTTTTTTGGGGGGGGGACATTCAGGGTTAAGTGATTTGCCCAGGTTAGGGGTCTGAGACTGGATTTGAATGCCTAACTCCCAGGCTGATGCTCTGCCACCTCGCTGCCCCTGAACACGTAGCTTTTGCACCAAGTTCTCTGACCCCGAGACCTGAGACACTATTGCCCTCAGAAGTCTGGGAGTCCATGAGGCCTGTGTGTGGGAAGGGGCTTAGAAGGGTTTCTCAGCTGCTTACTTTGAGGTTCCTTCTGGGTCTCCTGGGGGGTTCTGGCTAGCTCGGGTAAACTGCCCCCCCATGGGGATTCTGAGCAGGAACTTTTTCCGGATTGTCTCTGGATGTCCAGAGTAAGGACGTGGTCAGCCTTTGTGGGTCACCTTGTACCTAACCACCCTGTACGCCTCCGTGGGAGCCTCATCCCTACAGGGCTGGCTGCCTCTTCTCCATTGGGTTACTCAGCTTGCTTTTCCTTCTCTTCTGCCCTCCTCCCCTAAGCTCCCCCCCATGACTGCCCTTCAGATAGCTAAAGCTGGCTGTCTTACTCCCCTCCCCCCGTGTTCTTCTTCAGACACCAGATCTTTCAGCCACTCCTTGGGGGGCATGATCCCAGGGGAGCCCCCGGTCTCCATTCATCCCCACAGAATGGTGAAAGAAGGCTTCCCAGGAGTTGAGGAGTTCCTTTATGGGTGATCTATGAGAAGATACAGGCAAAAAATGCTCTGAATGATTGTGTGCCCTGCCTGGGTCTGTCTCCCCGAGTGCAGGGAAGAGTCCCCAGCATCTAGCCCAGAGCCTGGTACCTAGTTGGTGCTTAATAAATGCTTATTGATCGGTTGCTTGAGAGACAGCAGTCTGGGCTAAGAAGGCCGTGGGAGCCTTCTTAAGAAGGCCAAGGTTTTTGGCCATGGATACAAAGGATGCTGTCTGGGGAGAGGGTTCTAGCTGGAGGAGGGAGAGCAGGGGCAGACCCCCTGCTCAGGAGGACTCTTCAGAGTTATCCATGTAAGGGTTAAGATGGCCGCAAAGGGAGCAGGAATAAGGCAAGAGCAGGGGGATGTTTGAGGGAAGAGCATCCAGAGAATCCGGGAAGGGGAGTCAGTGGGATGAGAAGAAAGGGACCAGTTCTCTGCAGAGGAGACGAAGGGGGTTCGCCGGGATCATTGGGAGTGGGAGGGGCTGGGCCCAGGCCCTTTATTTGGGGTGGAGATTAGGTGCCGGGGGTGCCAGGTGCCAACCTGGACAAGCCCCACTTAGGGCCTGGCTGGGGATTCTGGCTTCAGGGGGACTTGGGCCCGAAGAGGGATCATCAAGTCATCATTCGCTTCTGGCTTCACATCTTGGGGAAACACCTGCCAAAGCTGGAAGCGCCACGATGGCTGCGGGTGGAAGGAGGAGAATCCCGCTCCATCTTGTGCTGTAGTTTGCAGAAATCAAAGTCATTGGAATGTTTGTTCACTGGGATAGTGTGGGATCAGGGAAACTCTCACAAGCCTTTGGAAATGGGAGAGGTCGGGGGGGGGGGGGTGTGCTTGAGAGCCGGCCACGGTGAGCTGCTTGTCGAAGTCTAAGAACTGAAACAAAGGTAAAGTCCAGGGTGCTGATGGAGGGAGGGTGGAGGAGCGCCATGGGCGGCCTGGTGTTGGAAGTCCAAGGAGGAAAGAGCATCAGGAAGGAGGGCGGCTGGGCAAGGTCTGACCCCCGAGAGCGGGAGTGGGGGCGATGGCCCAGGCCCTTTATCTGGGGTGGAGATTAGGTGCCGGGGGAGTGGGCAGGTGGGGAGCCACTTTGTAAGGGTGTGCCGGGAAAGGCTCCAGGCGGCTTCCATCTGCCTTATCCCAGCTGTGTGCTGGGCAGTGTAAACAGAGGTGCTTAACAAATGACTTCCATCCCGGGGATGCTGGAAAAGCTTCAGGCGGCTCGCTGTGAACTGCGCTTTACCGTTCGGGACCCGTACACAGATATATTAAACGTTGTATTTCTTTCAACTTATTCACGGTCGCTGACGTTTCCTGATAATTTATTGGGCTTTAATGCTTTTCTCTCTGATCTCTGTTCTCTGTGCTTTTCTTCATTAGTTCTCCCCGCTATGGAATTTCAGAGGGTGAGCCCACGTGGGGGAGTTTATCGGGTTCTGTTCAAGGATACCTTTTGATGAAGGGCAGTTGGCGGGGGAACAAGGACTTCCAGCTCTCAAGTGTGATGGCTGCAGGAATGTTGGCGGCAGGCCACGAGCGGGATGGGGAAGGTGGGGTCTGGGCCCAGGGCTCCGTGGGATCGTGGGGTGTTCTGGTGCCTCGGTGCGCCAAGGAAGTGATTCTGAGTTGTCAGGGGCTCTGCCAGGGAAGGGGCTGCTCTGGGAGGGCCTGGCCAACCTGGACAAGCCCCACTTAGGGCCTGGCTGGGGATTCTGGCTTCAGGGGGACTTGGGCCCAAAGAGGGATCGTCAAGTTATCATTTGCTTCTGGCTTCGCATCTTGGGGAAACACCTGCCAAAGCTGGAAGCGCCGCGATGGCTGTGGGTGGCGGGAGGAGAATCCCCTCCATCTTGTGCTGTAGTTTGCAGAAATCAAAGTCATTGGGCTGTTTGTTCACTGGGATAGTGTGGGATCATAATTACCATCTCACAGACTCATTGTTAGGGAAGTCCCTTCTAAATCTGCAGTTCTAGAGAATTGGGAAGGACAGCAAGACAATAAAGGAGGGTCTGTCAGAAGTCAGGTGTGTGACCACAGACACACACAAACAGACACAGGCACACAGACACAGATAGACAGACAGACACACACACACACACACACACACACACACACACACACACTCACACACTCACACACAGACACACACGCCCCTTCCAGTGACCTGCTATCTGGGGGACTTTGCCCATCGCTTGTGACATTGCTGAACTTCAGCTTCCTCATCTCTCTGTGAGATGAGGGGATTAGCTCCTACCATGACTTCCACGGTAAATGTGTGTCCAGCTGTGTCCAGCACATTAGCCTGCAGAGAGACGAGTGGAGAGCTCGGAGCCATTATTGTCAGTTCCTCGGCTAATCCACCCTAATTGAATTCTTCAGAATTTGTCGAGCACCTCCTGTGTCCCAGACGCTCTGCTGGGTGCCAGGCCCCGTGTTCCGGAGGCAGGTGGGTAGCACAAGAATTGTCCCAGGCTCCTGAAATCTGCACTTGTCTTTTGTTCTGGGCCGGTCAGATGCCCAGCAGGTCTCACCCAGGCTTTCTGGGGGATTTGTGATCGCTACGGCCACTCTAAGTGCTCTAGACTTGTAAAAGCCAACAGTCCTAGGAAGAGACCTCTCACATTCAGGGGATGAACTTCCAAGTTGAGTCAAGGTTACTGGTGGTTTCTAGGGAGATGATTATAAGCTGTGACTTCCAAAAGTAGAAGGTGTCCCCATTGTCTTTAAAGGTTTCATTTTTGGCAAATGAAAAATGTTTCCTAAACAAAAGGAAAGAATTCTGGTTTTGGAAATCATCATAAATTTACCAAGTATGGAAAGGGAAAACCCAAACTCCTGGGTTAATTTAATCCTGACTAAAGCTAATCTGTGTTCCCAGAGTTCCTTTCTTTCTTGCAAAAATAGGGGATTTCAGTGATTTTAGCACAGCCAGTCTCCCCATGTTTAATATCTCAGGGATTCCCGAGACCTTTGCGGGGGCGTCTGTGAAGTCAAAACAATAGTTGAAATGAAATGAAAGTGTTTTCATTTCGAATATGATAAATTGATAATTATAAGCTGCATAAAAGCTCTTGGGAGGGGCCCTCAGTTTTTAAGAGTGTAAAATAGTTTTTAGACAAGAAGAAAACAACTGTTGTCTGAGATCGTACTGATGGTCTCAGGAATGTCCGTGGATTGGAGCTGCCTGTCTGTATTCTTAGTGAGAACACTCTTGTCATGGGAAGTGTCTGATCCCAGAGCTCCAATAGCAAAAGGCTGTCCAGACATTTATTTATTTGTTTTTGTTGATTGACAGGGATTTATTTTCTCTCCTTTCCATCTCATCCTTTTCCTTTTTCCCCCCTGGAAAAAGAAAAGCCTTTGAATAAGTGTGAATATTCAAAGAAAATAGACCTTCCCTTATTGACCATAAATGAAGTCTGTCTGATTCTGATGATTTAGTTTACTGGGACTCTGTCAAGAGGTGAGTCTTCGTCACTGGCTCTCTAGAATTATGGCTAATCATTTCATGAATCAGCGTTCTTACAAAAGTGTTCTTTTTTATAGTGTTATTGTATAAATGGACCTATTGATTCTGCTCACCTCACTCTGCATCAGTTCAGATGGGTCTTTACATTTCTCCAAACAACTCTGAAGAAGGGTTCCCTGAAACCCTCCTCCTTCACTTCTTATAGCACAGTAGGTTTTTAATACAATCATATGCCATACTTTGTTTAGCCATTTCCCATTTGATGTTCACCCTATTCTCAGTTTCCAGTTCTATGTAGTCATTAAAAAAGAAGAACTATTAATATTTTTGTACACTTAATTTCTCTTTGCCTCAGTTTCCTCAGCTGTAAAATGGGGATAATAATAGCATCTACCAACTAGCTGGGTTGTTGGGAGCATCAAATGAGACAGTGTTTATAAAAAATACTTAATACGGTATGTGCCCAACATGTAGTAGGTGATTAATAAATGCTTATTCCTTTCTCATATTCTTCCCCACTCTCCAAATAGAACCATTACTGCTTTGATCTCTGAAGTCACCTACAAGTCTCATTGTGGTATTACTGGGTCAAAGGCCACGCAGTTTAGTAACTTTGAGGGCATAGTTATCGGGAGTCATTTGTGAATATTGTTTCCTCATTTCAGGAGAGAGGAGGAAGTTTGTTTTGTTAGAGCAAACAATGATCATTATTACCAATATAAGAAGCATTATATTAGTTATGTAGAAGGCATTATAACTCCTAATTTTGGTTGGTTCTGAGCAGGTTTTGTTTATTGTCAATAATGATATCTACTTGGGTGCATATGTCCACTTTATCTCTAAAGCCCTAATGTAACAACATTGGTGGATGTGACAAATTATCATCCTCCATTGGAATCTTTAAGACATGTTCCTCAAGCAGAAATGAAGGCTGTTTATCTAAAAACCCTCTCACCACATCCTCGAAGGTGCTGTTGTTAATAAGATACTGCACATCTGGCACATGGCGGGTTGTTGTTTTTCATGCTCGAGGAGGAGCGGAATGAGACCGCTATGTTGGGGTCAGGGTACCGCGTGTCTGACAGTGGTGGATCGGACCACTGTGAGCTCAGGAGGCTCGTAACACTTTCCTGAAAAGCATACAGAAACTCCTGCATATTTGATGGCCAGAGCAATTTGAAGAGTTTTAACTTTAATGAATTATGGTTTGCAGAGTTACAGAATCTCTGAATGGAGTGGGACCGATGGGGCCACTGAGTTCAAGCAGTACATGAGTGGGGTTCCCCTATGGCATTCCCAACAACTAACCTTTAAGTGAAGAGCACAGAGTGGGGGGACGCATTTCCTCCCTCCAGAGCCAGCTCCTTCTTCCTCTGGCAGGCCAAAATCTCTGGCCAGCTTCCACCCTTTCACCTTCCTTCTGCCCTCTGAGGCCCAGCAGAATGCGTTAAATCCCTCTTTCCCATGACAGCCCTTCAAAGAATGGAAGACAGCTATTCCATTGCCCCAGAGTTTTCTCTTTTCTAGACTAAACATCCTGCGTTCAGTTTAATTAAACATTTTTTTAAAGTAATTGACATTTTTTAAAAATAGCCATAAAGTGAAAACTTTGGAAACCATTAAAATTTTTTCTTCTTATTATTAACAATCATCAACAAACACAAGCATTTCAGCTTAACCAAAAAACAATAGAAGAGGTTATATAAGGAACTGAATCTCATTACTTAAAATGAACACAAGAATAACAAAACGGCGCTCATTTTTGGAGTTTTCTTGGTGTTATCCTATGCACTTTAAAAATGTTTTGTCGATTTTTTTACATATGCTAATAATCCTTACTTACCCCCTACCCTTCAAGTAGAAGTCCTTCTTTGTAATAAATGAGTATCCTTAAACAAAACAACTCCACACATTGGCCACACATGAAAATGGATGACTCGTTCTGTGCCTTTGGTCCATCTGTTTGCCCAGAGGTGGACTGTGTTCTTCAAGTCAAGAAATATTTGTTGTCAGTCAGTCAGTAAAGCGTTGGAGAAGAGGATGTCCAGAAAGGCTTCTTGTAGGGAAGATTTCTGGTGGGGTTTGAAGGAAGCCAGGAGAGTCTTTGGGTCCAGGCAATAGAAGGGAGATGGCCAGTCAGGTCAGTGTCCTTGGCTTGCAATGTGGCGTGAGCAGTAAGAAGGCTGGAAAGGTGGGCGGCAGCAGGGCTATGAAAGGGGCAAGCAGGAGGGAGACGCCTGGAGTCTGTGAGTAATGGGGTACTGTAGCGAGCCTTGGGTCTTAGGAAGCTCTGACAGCCGAGCGAAGGGTGGCCTGGGACGGAGACTTGAGGCAGAGAATCAGCTAGTCGGCCATCCTGGTTATTGAGGTGTAAGAGAGGCTTGCAGTGGGCGTTGGCGGTGTGAGCGAGGAGAGAGGCTTTGGAGGCAGAAGCTTGGGATTTGGCCTCTGGACTCTGGAGGATGAGAGTGAATCTCAGGGATGGATTCTGGGCATGTAGGGTTCTCAGCAGTTACGGAGAAGCTCTGAGGGGAAGAGGCTTGGGGAATGGGGAAGATGGTGAGCTCAGCGTGGTACACATCAAGTATAGCTATCTATGGGGCATTCCATTTGAAGTGTCAGGCGGATGGATAGAGCGGGGTTATGGAGTCCTACAAAGAAAAAAGCATCAAGGAGAAGAGGGGGATCGAGTGTCAGAGACTGCAGAGAGGTCAAGAAGGATAGGGATGGAGAAAAGGACGTTACATTTGATGACCTAGAGATTACTGCATGGACAAGATAGTGGGGTAGCAGAAGGACAGTGTGCTGCCTCCCCCAAACTACACGACACAACCTCTCCTGCACCCGGATCCAGAAAAGGTTCTAATCTTTGTCCTTGTCAAGAGACTGAAGAAAAAAATCCACAGTGAGTCATTTTTCCCACCCAGAACAGTGTAGGGATATAGACAGAGAAGCTTGAGGATACAGGATGGAGAGCAACCAGGAGTGTGCAGAACGTGTAGTGCTGGGGGAGGCTGTGCACTCAGACAGCTGAAGAGGGGAGGAAAATGATCTCTGCCAATGACATGACAGTATACTTGGAACATTCTAGGGAATCAGCAAAAGTACTGATTGAGATGGTTAATAGTTAAACCTGTAGACTATAAAACAGAATCTCAAATATTAACTTTTTCAATTCAAACCAGGAAACATTTCTTAAGCACTTACTAGATGCCAGGCACCCTGCTTAGCATTGGGGATACAAATGGAAAGAAAGTCCCTGCTCTACAAGAGCTTACCATCTTACTGGGGAAGGCAACATACCCAAGGAGAGGGTGAGCATGGAAAGACACCAAAGGGTCCCAGGCTCCAGAATATCTTGTTCTCTGGAGTTGAAGCCAAGGGGAGACACTGCAAAATGATAATCTACCTAGGTAATACAGCAGATACAAAAAGGAAAACCTCATCCAACTAATTGCAAAATGCATGCAATACCTTGCTCACAAGATGTAATCCTGATACCTAGGCTAGGGAAAGAGAAAACACAGATGGAGAAATATAGTCCAATATCATTAATGAGTATTTACTCATTAATAAAATAAAGTCCTGTCGGACAGACTTTAGTAATTTACAGCTTGTGTAAATTCAACTGCAAAGTTCTTTAAAAAATAAAGAACTTAAGTTGATGAAAGAATATTCAGTTTCATGCCTGGACAGTGCTAATACAATAAAAATAACAATACTACCAAAGTTAATTTGCCTTTTTAATGCTATACTAGTCACTTTCCAAAGCAGATACGTTATTGGTTGGTGGTTGTCTTTGTTCTTGAAGAAGTCCAAAATGATATTGTATTATGGGCAAGGTGCAGTGTGTCTGATTGTAGTTGGTCAGAAAATGATAAAACACTACCAAAGTTAATGCTCTGGTATTTGAATTCCCAGGGGGATACTTTATAGGATTTGATTAAATTATTATATTGGAAAAATAGAAGATCTAGCATATGAAAGGAATGGTGAAAAGAAGTAGGGATGAACAGCCCTTTAAGAACACCAGCTCTGTTATAAAGCAAAAATTACCAAAAAATCATTTGGCATTGGTCACAAAATATAGAAATCAATGGAACAACCCTGTGTTTGATAAAGCCAAAAACAAATTACCTAGGGAAAAATTTTTTTATTTGGTATAAATTGGTAGAAAAACTGGAAAGCTTATTAGCAGAAATTAGGCTTACTCCAGCTTTTATACTACCCTCCATAACACATGTGACCTTAATAATAAAGATCATGCAACAAAAAAATAAGAAGAGAAGATGATCACATGTCTCTCATAGTTATGAGTAGGAAATGTATAATTAACAAATGAGAAAGAGGTATTTATCAAAGATAAAATGGATAACTAATGACATGAAATTGAAAAGCTTTCTGCACAGCAATATTAATGCAATAGGAAGAAGGGAAGTGGTCAAATGGGGAAAAAATCTTTGTATCAAATTTCTTTGATAACCGTTTGATATCCAAGTTATATAAACCATGTATATTCATACACACATATATACATGTAAATATAATATGACTATAGGCATTTGTTGATAAGTGGTCAAAGTAGATGAACAAACAATTCTCAAAAGAAGAATTTCAAAGAATGTACCACCACATGAGAGAATATTCTAAATCACCAATAATAAGAGAAATGCAAATCAAAACAACCCTGAGGTTTTACCTCACATCCTGCAAATTGGCAAAGATGACAAAAACTGGCAGTAGTCAATGCTAAAGGGTTTGTGGAATGATAACTATAGGCACATTAATATATCATCGATGGAGCTATCCCACGGTATAACTATTTTGGAGAGCAACATGCAATTATGAAAATAAAGTGATTAAAATGTCCATTACCTTTGAATACTCCAAGAAGCCACTGATAAAAAGAAAGTTTCCATATACAGCAAAATATTTATAGTAGCAGTTTTCATGATAACAATGAATTAGAAACAGATGTCCATCAATTGAGGAATGGTTAAACAAATTGTAGTACATGATTGTGTAGTAATATTACTCTGCTCTAAGAAATGCTATCAGTGGTGAATACAGAGCAGCAGAGAAAGAGCTACATAAACTAAGGCAGAAATGAACTCAGCAGAGCCAAGAAAACAATATACACAGTGATCACAATAATATAAATGGAAAAAACAGGCGCATGCCAAAATTCAAAAGTGAATGTATCAAAATTCTAATAATCAAGCATGACTTGAATGAAGAGATAAAATATCCCAACCCATACCTTCATAGGAGTAGGAAATCCACAGAGCTGGAAAACTACACATTGTTCATGTTTTCAAAATTTTTCAGTACAATTATCAGCTGTCTTAATTATTTATCTTTTAAAAAATGTTATTTCCGATGGCTCTCTGGCAGGAGAAAGATTACTAGGGATAACTATGATGATATAAAAAACATGACATAACAAAAAAAACTTAGTTAAAATATTGTTTTATAGTCGTATAGCTCCCTTTAAATTCTCAAAATTTAGTTCTCTAGATTTTTCTTGCCTTCTGTGTTTGCATTTCAAAATCCCTAATGAGCTCTTTTCTTTTCATCAGAAATGCTTGATAAAATGCTGTATTAAGAGTCCATTTGCCATACTCCCCAATCCCCATCCCAGGGATTACATTTAGCTTAGTAAGAAAAATTTGTCTTGGTTGTTAATCTGTATCTTGTTCCTTTTAGAATATGTATTCCAAGATCTTCTTTCATTTATGGTAGAAGCTGCCAGGTTTTATGTGATTCTAACTATAGTTCTTTGAGGCATTTGAACTCTTTTCTGGAAGCTTGTAGCATTTTTTCTTTGCTGTCAGAACTCTGGATTTTGGCTAATATTTCTAGTACTTTTCAAGGTTTCATGCAGTAGTTGAATTTTTTCTTTTCCACTTTACCAACCAACACAAATAGATCTAAGGAAGTTTTTGATTATGTTTTCTTGAAATATAGGATTTAGGATTTTTAAACTCATAGGTTGCAGAAAGTCCTATAATTATTTCCCTTTGACCTAGCCTTTTGATCAGGTTGGGAGTATTTTTGTTTGTTTTAAAAAGCAAGTGTCTAATGTTTTTTCTATTTCTTTTAGTCTTTTCATTTTGTTCTGATATTTCTTAATGTTTCTGAAAAAATTGATTTCTACTTGGACTGTTCTGTTTTTCAAGAAATCCATTACTGGCTTAAGGTTTCTGTCCTACATTATTTATTTTCCTTTCCTTTCTTTATTCCAAATCTTGCTTCATTTTTTTTTCTTGTACTTTATCTCTTCTAGATATTGATGTAGTTCTTGTAGAGCTCTTTTTTTTTTCTTTTTAGTCTTCTTGCTATTGTTGTGGAATTACTTTCTTCTCCTAGAAAATGTCTGAGTCCACAATCATTCTTTATAATATTTATTTATATATTTTTATATTATTTATATATGTGCACGCACACACACACACACAGATATTTTTATTTTCTCTTTGGCCTTAACCCTAGAATTGGGGTTTGGTGCTCAGTCCAGGCTCTGCTACTTGCTTTGTTTTTCTTACTCCTTCTCTACCACAACTCAAGCCACCTGGGTTTCTATGTCACCTCTGCCCTTCCCGGGCATATCCCTTCCGGGATAACCCCACCTCCAACAAGATTGTTGAGGTCCAGAAGGCTGATTCTTCAGTGGCTGTTTTGGTTTCTCAGGACAGAATGCAAAGGGATCTTAGAGCCCTTGAGCCCAGGGTGTCTGCCACAACTTCATGGGTTGCTTCCAATGTCCCCTACAATGGATTTCTGCCTTCCATGAAGCTATTTTGAGAAGGCTTCCACTCTTCCTTCCTCTGGATACAGAGCCTTACATGCCATAATTGTCTGTCTCTGAAAGGATTACTTACCTGTTATGTACTATTCTTTAGGGACTTCCGGCTGGTTGTCTGTGCACTTCTGGTATGAAGAACTCAAGATTTTCTCATTTGATTTCTTGATTGTTTTTGATTCTGGTACAATTTTTAGATTTTGTTTGCATGTAGAACTGAGTTGTCTGTCTCCATTCAGAGACAGCAAGTTTTGGGTTTGTTTTTCTTTGTTTTATATTATCCTGGTTTAGATATAAGAAATATAATTGTTTAATAGGAGTAGTTTTTATTTATTTATTTTTATAGCTTTTTATTTACAAAATATATGCATGGGTAATTTTTCAACATTGATCCTTGCAAAACCTTCTGTTCCAAATTATCCCCTCCTTCCCCCATCCCCTCCCCTAGATGGCAGATAGTCTAATACATGTTAAATACGTTAAAGTGTATGAGAAATACAATATACGCATACATATTTATACAGTTATCTTGCTGCACAAGAAAAATCGAATCTAGAAAGAAAGAAAAAAACTTGAGAAGGAAAACAAAATGCAAGCTAACAATAACAGAAAGAGTGAAAATGCTATGTCATGCTCATTTCTCATAGTCTTCTCTCTGATGTAGATAACTCTCTTCACTGAACTTACTGAACAATTGGGACTGATTTGAATCATTTCATTGTTGAAGAGAGCCACATATAGGAGTAGTTTTTAACATTTTTGTTAATATTTATGCTTCTTTTAGTATAGGGCTTGACATATAATAGATTTTTAAATGCTTGTTGATTGAAATAATTTTTAATAGATTTCTTATTCTTCATCTGTTCTCCTTTTTCCTTCTTTTCATCTTAGTTTGGTTTGCCTGTCTTTTTTTGGTCATATTAACTAATGGATTATCTGTTTTATTAATCTTGAAAAACAACAACTGAGACAGATAAGTAGTGTAGTAATTATCTATCTACAGAGCACTGGCTCTGGAGTCAGCAGGACTTGAATTCAAATGTGATGTCAGAGACTTACTAGCTGTTGACCCTGGACAACTCGCTTAATCCAGATTGCTAACCCTCCCTCCCCCCCCCCCCCCCACACTAAACCAAAAAACCACCTAGTATCTATAATTAATTTTTATTTTTTAACTTTATTTTTATTGATTTTCAGATATTTTATTTTTGTGTTTATTTGTGTTTGAGTTATTTCATAGTTTTTTTTAAAGTGTATTCCTGATTCATGCTGTTTCATTTCTCTTTTATTGGTGAAAGTATTTAGACATGAATTTTCTCTTAAAGACAGCTTTTCTGCTTGTGCATCCCACAAATTGTTAATTTTTTTTTCTACAATGTATTCTTTGACCAACACGTTCTTTAGGATTATATTATTTAGTCTCCATTTAAATCAATTTGTTTTTTTCAAATTCTTCTAGATTATCATTTTTTTAATGTTATGGTTAGGAATATGTTTAATCTCTGTACTTTTCTGTATTTGCTTATGCATTTTTATGCCCCAAAACATGTTTACTTTTTGTAAAGGTACCATACAAAGCTAAGAAATAAATATACTTTTTATTTGTCACCAGAGGTCTGTCATTTCACTTTCCTAAAATTCTATCCAGATTTTATATTTCTTTTTTTTATTTTTTTGTTAGATGTGTTTAAGTCCGAATGGGGTACGTTAAAGTCCCCAACAATTATTGTTTTGCTATCTTTTCCTGTTGTTCAATTAACTTTTTATTTAAGTGTTTAGATGCTATGCCAATTTGTGTGTGTGTTCATATATGTTTTATTGACATTATTTCATTATCTTTGATGTTTTTAAGCATAATATAGTTTTCCTGTTTTTCTCTTTTAGTTATCCCTTTTCTTCTTCCTCTCTCTTCTTGCCTTGTTGAGATTAACTGTCACTCCTGCTTTTTTGCATTTACCTGAGGAGTTCTATTCCAAGTCCTTATTTTAACTCTGTGTGAATCTTTACATTTCAAGTATTCTTGTAACTAGCATATTGTTGGATTCTGTTTTGTAATCCGTTTTGCTACGCTCCTCTGTTCCGTAGGTGAGTTCATCCCATTCACATTCCTGGTTATGATTGTTAGGTGTAGCTTTCCCTCCATCATATCCTATTATGTTTCTTTTATATTTTCAAGAATTTGAAGGGCGTCATGTGGATGAGGGATTAGATTTGTTCCCAGAGGGCAAGACCAGGAGCAGTGGGTGGGAGTTGTCACAAAGAGGTGAATATAGACTTGGAAGAAAGAGATGATTTCTGACAATTAGCTCCATCCAGTTATGAGACAAACTGCTGGGGAGGGGAGGTTAAGGGGCAGCCGACCCCCATTAAAGGCTGGACAGCTACTGGTCAGGCACAGTGGGAGATGAGTTCTTTCAGCTTATGGACTGACTGGATGCTCCTGAGGTACTCCTGCATCTTTCTAAATCTAGTGGTATCCTCTTAGTCCTTAGCAATTTTATGGAACTATTGAACACCCCCTTTTTTCAATGATTCTGTCCCCCTATGTCTATTTATTTATCACTTATTCTTTCATTTATTTAAGGTGATTCTTACGGAGTCCAATGATTTTTTATTTTAGCCTAAAATTGTTTTGCAGGTCAGTTATTTTTGATAAGAGGCGATGGCTTGTTTTCTTTATAATTTTTTCAAACTTTTGGCTTTTATTTTAGTATTTCTGGTCACCTCATGGAATCATTGATTTTTGTTCTGTTTTCAAGCTCTATTACTTGAGTAAGGTTTTGTATCTCTTCTACTGAAGTGTCCATTTTCCTTCCAAGTCTTTGTTCCAGAACATAATCTTTTAATGTGTATTTTATACATTATTTATAAAGTATATACATATATATTTTTAACGCTTGCTTCATTTATTTTAATAGTATTTTATTCTTTTCTACTTATGTTTGAAGACGGTTTTTAACATTCGTTTTTTAAAAAATTTTGAATTCCAAATTTTCCTCCTTCCTTGCCTCCTCCCTAAAATGGAAGCTAATTGATATAGATTATATATACTCTTGTTTTATTACTCACAGAAATTCTAGTTGAAATCGTAACCAAGGCTCTGTTTAAGGTTTTACTTGTACATTGCTTGTGAAGTGATTCCTTTCTTTTGAGATTCTTTCTTAAGCAAAACTGAATCTATACTATTTCTTTATCTTCAAGGTTATCTTCTGTTTGCTACTTTTTCCAAGCTTGGTTCTTGAATTTGGACTTGGGTCAGAACCTGGCTCTGCGCATTTCTGAAGGCGATGTCATGGCCTTCTTTGGTTCTGATATGTATTACCTGGGGACCTGATGCCACTTAGATATAAAACACTGAGTTCTTCAAGAACCTCAGGGGCCCAGCAAGCTGCAAAACCAAGGCCTCAGTTTGAAATTCTTTGATGCTGGCTCAGGTGAGGGAGCTGTAGCCTTGCTCCTGAACTAGTCCCAGCCCCTGTCAGAGTTCAGAGCAAATCAGCTACAGACTCACCTGGTCTTGTTTCCTGCACCGGGTACGCAGGTGTACCAGTCTTCATCTCCGCAGCCTGGGTAGGAGACTTAGTGACCCTGCTGCAGGCTTGTCCCTGGTCCTGAGGACCCCGATGCAGACCCCAGCACCTGTCCCAGTGTGTGGGCTGTCATGACTGGACCCCCTCTCCAGCATCCCTGGGCCTGCCTAGGCTGAACAAAGGCACCACCGTCCCTTCTCTCAATCCCCAAGGAGTCAGATGTGGCTCTCTGGGGCTGTGAGAGAGCGGGGGGCTGCATGCTGCCTGGCTCTGCTTCCTGGCCAGCTCACTCTCAGGGTCTTTAGCCGAGGTGTCTTCCTTGTGCCCCCTCAGGCTGTGGCCCCGGGTCCCTCCTGGGTCCCCTGTCTAGTCTTTCCCAGGGATCTCACCGGCTCCCTTGGATCCCAGGATCGGTTTTGAGGATGACACCCAGCTTGTCCAGCCCTCATTTCTCTTCTGACGGCCGGTCCTGTGTTGCTGTTTAGTTCTGGACAGTTCCCCCCAGATGACCCATCCAAATGGACTCCCCATTTCCCCGTCATGCTCCTTGAGGACACAAGCCAGGTGTTTCCCATCTTCTCCCTCTCCCCTATTGGCACCTGCAGACCTTTGGCAGAGAGAGCTGGGCCCAAGAACAAGTCCAGCCTCAGACTCTCGTTGTGTGACTGGACAAATCCCTTAACCTTTTTGCTGCCTCACTTTCCTCGAGTGCCAGCGTCTATGTGAAAGCTTTCCTGATCTCCCACCCTCTCCATACCTCCCGATATTTTCTCTGGCTGTCACCCATCCCTGGAGTGCTCTCCCTCTGGGTCTCTCTTCTGGGATTCCCTGGCCTAAGTCCCTCCTTTACCAGAGGCCTTCTTCAACCTCTCAATTCTAGGGCCTTTTCTCTGCTGATTATTTCCTGTTTGTCCTGCTTGTAGCTTATTTGTGCACAGGTGAGCTCCCCTTAGAGCGTACGGTCCCTGAGGGCATCCTTTGCCTCTTGGCTCTGCAGCCCAAGGCCTGGCACCCCGAGAGGTCTCGGCTTTCTTCAGAGCTGGGTTTGGGTGCTGTCTCTCCTGTGTTTCTGCTCTCTTCCCCTGGGCCTTCTGGGCCCGTATCCCTCCTAGGACCAGATTCAATCAGTTTAGGGAGAAAGCATTTTCCTTGGCCCCAGAGCCTGAGGGTCCTGCCCCTTTGGAGGCCAGAATTAGGAGGGAGCAGGGCCGGGACGGCTCAGCAGCTTCAGAGTTTGTTTTCTGAATGGCTTCTGTTGGGGCTGGTGACCCACTCGCTTTCTTTTCATTTATATTTATATTTCAGTTTTTAATTGCCCTTTGCCCTTGGTCTCTTTCACCATTCCAAGCCAGCCTTAGGGAACCATTGGCCTTCTCCCTCGGGCTTTCGGGCCCAGCTCTCACTCCGACTGTCGAGAAGCGTCGTGATGCCCCGGAGAGTGCTGAGGGACTTGGGGTCTTGGGCGGTTTTGGCGAGTCCCTTGTTTCCCTCTTGGTGTGATCTTTCCCTTGTCTCTCACACGAGGGGCTTACATAGAGCACCCATCTAAATTCCTTCTGGCTCTACATCCTGGCCCCCTTCACACTGAAGAGACTCAGACCCCCTTGAAACTCTGCCCTTCTGCCTCAAGTCCGTGCCTTTGTCACATCCAGTCATGTATGATTCTCCATGACCCTATTTGGGGTTTTCATGGCAAAGATTCTGGAGGGATTTGCCGGGTCCTTCTCCAGCACATTTTACAGTTGAGGAAACTGAGGCAGACAGGGTGAAATGACTTGCCCAGAGCTAGTGAGGATTTGAACTCACTGTTCCTGAGCCCACTTCCCTTGGTAGCCTAAAACCTCAGGGACTGTGGGAACCCTTCCTTCCTTGTGCAGCCTCAGACCCGCCTCTGCCATTAAGACTCCTAGCCAGATGAGGGAAGAAAAGCCCTCCTGCTGTTTCTGCCCTGGTGGCTCACCGCTGCGGGCTTCCGGAAGGCCTCAGGCCCTTGCAATGCTAGAAGGACCTCGTCCTGGTTCGTTAGCACTCAGTGACCGTAAAGTCCAGGACTGGCTGTTTAACGTGGACATCTCAGAGGAACTTCACTCCTTCCCTCACTTTTGAAGCCGTCATCCTTATTCCAGCTCTGAATGCATTGCTTAGACACTGCTCAGAGGAGGGCCCAGTGGGGCAGTTTCCAGGGCACACGCGGATCCCATGTGTTTCCTGAAAAATCATCTTTGATCTGCAGTGCCAGGAAGCATCACATCCGACGCCCCCTCCTCAGGCTGGCCCTCGGCTTCTGGCTCCCCCTTACCACCACCCCTGTTCCTAACCCGGGTCCCTCCACCCCATCCGCTCTTGTCTATGGGAAGGGACTCCTGGGTAACAGGATGATGGGGCTGAGAGCTCCCATGTCCACCCTCCGGCTCCCACCCCGATTTTATATCTGAGGAAACTAAGCAGGCTGGCTTTTTCTGCCGTGATTCCTGAAGCCGGTGCTCCCTTCCCCACTTTAGGGGCTTCAGGGGGTTTATTACTGACCACCCCGAATGGATTGGACATGACTGAATCCCAGCCACTACAAGGACTCCTGGACAGGAACCATGATGAGCGAGGGAAGGGTCACCACCCCAGTGCTCGCCTCCAGGCTGATGCACCAGGAGCCAGTCTGAGTGGCCTGCGGGGGGGCCCCGGACTTGGCCGGACCCTGAGCCGGTCATTGGCCCCCGGACTCGGCCGGACCCTGAGCCGGTCAGTGGCCCCCGGACTCGGCTGGACCCTGAGCCGGTCATTGGCCCCCGGACTCGGCCGGACCCTGAGCCGGTCAGTGGCCCCCGGACTCGGCCGGACCCTGAGCCAGTCAGACGCTCCTCTGCCTGTGTCTTAGCTCCCTCATCAGTGAGACCTTGGGCTGCGCGGGACCTTTCTCGTTTCCTGCAGAAGGCCGCCTTTCAGACGTGGCGCCCCTGGCTCTTGTAGTGCCGGACACCGGGGCTTTGGAAGCATTGTGTTCTGGGAGGGAGGGAGCAGACTGGAATCTGTGCCCAAGGATCATGCCTTTAAGCCTGGAGTAGGGAAGACTTAAGTTAATGGGGGCCAGGAGTGCTGTCTCCTGGGATTTGAAGGGCTGTCATGGGATTAGACTTGTTTTGCTTAGCCCTACAGGTCAGAACTAGCGCTAATGGGTGGCGGTTACACAGACACAGATTTCTGTTTGACATAAAGCCGGCCTTCCGAACAATTGGAGCTGCTGAAAAGTGGAGTGGGCCGCCTCTCGGGCTGGTGGAGTCCCCGGCCCCGGGCTGGAGGGCCACTGGTGGAGGATTTTACAGGAAATCCCTGTTCTGGGATTCCAGTGTGAGCTGGAGGACTTTAGGGTCCCTTCCAGGACCCCCAGCTCTGTTCTCCCTGGCTGGGGCATGTGGTCCTAGGAGCATGGGATGGGAGGGGTCTCAGAGACCACCTTAGGATCAAGCCCTTTGTTTTCTGGAGAGATCTGATTGTAAAGGGAAGTGTTCAGGGATACCTGGAGGATTATCCTTCAGAGGTATTATAAAAGGGATTCTTGTTCAGGCACAGATGAGAAGGGAGAGCCCCTGGGGTCCCTCCCAGCCCTGAGACGCCCAGGTACTCTGCTCAGCACGGCTGCTGTGGGCTTAAAATGTGCTCCTGCCACCCATGGAACCTCCCGCCTCAGGGAAGGGCCGTCTCCTCTGTGGGCCTTCCAAGGATGTTTCCTGTGGACCCCGGGTATTCCTTCAGCTCCTGGAACCCTCCTTTACTGTCCTCTCCCCCCACATTCGCTAGAAGGGGGATTCTTCTCAGGAGGCGGAGCCAGGAGGGCGGAGGAAAGGCAGGGACTCTCTTCAGACCCCTCCAAACCCCTTTAAATACTAGCTCCAAACACAGAACCACAGAAAGTCGGAGGGAAGCAGTTTCCCAGCCCGAGACAACTTAGGAGGTCGGCAGAAAAGCTGCGGCACCAGAGGGAGAGTGGAGCGCAGTCCAGCTCGGCTCAGGCCTGGCCCCAGCAAACCAGGAGCAGGCCCGGGCGACTGAATCAGGGGCAGCAGGGGGCTTTCCCGGCCTCTCAGCCCCCAAGGACTGCGAGCTGGAGGAGACTTAGGGGGCCCCCTTGCTGGCCCCGGGGACAGGACTCTCCATTGTCTGTCCTGGATCTGAGTCAGGTTCTGGCCTTAGTCCCAGGGCGAAGCGGGCTACAGGAGCAGGGACCCTGGGCACAGTTGTAGGGCGGACAAGGGGGTGGGTGCTCACTCAGGCCAGGAGAGAGGCAGAGCTAAAAGCTGAGAAATGGCCCCAAAAATGAGCAAACAAGACAAAATTCTGACTGTGGAAAGTGCTGTGGCCATGAGGAAGGTCAGAGCACCCTCAGAAGAGGAGAAGCAGACCTGCTTGTACCTGGACAGGTCCTCATCGCCAAGTGACGGACAGTGGGTCCCTCCCGGGAGCCTTGTGGGACAAGGAGCCTTTGGGGCAGGGAGCTCTTGGGGCAGACTCTCAGCTCTCAGACCCAGCCCGGCCTGAGAAGAGAGGGCTCCATTCCCAGCTCCACAGGCCGGCTGCCTTCCTGAAAGCCCCCCACCGAGGCTCCCCCAGGCTCTTCAGGCACAGCAGCTGCAGCGGATTCTCAGATAACATGAGCTCAGTCTTCCTGGCTGCCGTCCTTCCATGGTCTCCAGCCTGGTGACTTGTGGCAGCCAGAAGCTCACCCAGCATCCCCCGGGTGGTATGACCATCACCCCCGCCCCGAAGTCTGGCCCTGGCACCTCTCTCTATGCACCCCGAGATCACAGGCCCTTTGGAGGCATTGGATCAGTCATTATTAGGCACCTACTGGGTGCCAAGACTGAGGACATAAGGCAGAGAATGAAGCAGTTCCTACAAGAAAAGGAAGAATACCAGCATGTGTAGAAATATAAAGAGAATAAATGCAGGGTAGTTAAGGAAGGGGAGAGACGCTGCAGGAGCCGAGAAGGTATCAAGAAAGGCTTTGCGGAAAAGATGGTGTTTGAGCTGCAGCTTGGAGAGAGAAAGGGATTCGAATCTCTTGGGCTGAAGGTGAGAGGGGGGCATTCTAGACATGGAAGATGGCCCCCAAAGGCACAGAGAGGAGCGATGGGGTGTAGAATATGAGCAAAAGAAAGCTGGCCCAGATAGACTGGGTCACATGTTATGAGTCTTGGAGTAATTATGTCTTCTTTTCTTTTCTTTTTTAAATTGTTTTTTCAGTTCCAAATCCTTCCCCTCCCTCCACTTTCTCCCCCACCCACTGAGAAGGCAAGAAATACGATAACCCGTAACATGTACAAAGTCATGCAAAGCATTTCCACATTAACCGCCCTTGCAAATAAAAGCAAAAAAAATAAAGAAAAAAATCTGCTTCAGTCTGCACTCAGGGGCTATCCCTTCTTGTTCTGTTTATCACAAGCCCTTTGGAACTAGCGCGGAGCTCTGTGTTCATCAGAGTAGCTAAGTCACAGTTGGTTATAGTTAAAATATTGCTGTTACCATGGACAGTGTTCTCCTAGTTCTGCTCCCTTCATTTTGTATCAGTTGATAAAAATCTTCTCAGGTTTTTCTCTTTTTAAAATTATTTTCCCCCAGTTATATGTAAAGACTTCCCAGATTGTTCTGAAAACATCCTCTTCATTATTTCTTTAGTCCAGAGGCATTTCATCACAATCATATTCCACAACTTGTTCAGCCATTCCCCAGGCAAAGGCTTCCCTTTGATTCCCAATTCTTTGTCACCACAAAAAGAGCTGCTGGAGATATTTTTGGTACCTATGGGCCCTTTTTTTCTTTTCTTTGATCTGCTTGGGATACAAACCTAGTAGTGGTATTGTTGGGTCAGAGGGTATAAAGGTTTATAGCCCTTTGGGCAAAATCCCAAATTGTTTAAAGTAATAATGTTAGTGGGACCAAGGAAGATAGATAGGTCTGAATTACTTGGGGCTTTAAAAACGAAACAAAAGAGTATAAAATTGATCCTAGAGGCACTAGAAGCTACTGGAGTTGACCGAGAGTCCGAGACCAGTTAAGAGGCTGGTAGAATAGTCAAGATAAGAATTAATGAAGGACTGAACTAAACTTGTATTTGTAGGAATAGGAAGAAAACATTGAACCTAAGGGATTTTGTGTAGATTAAAAAGATTTCTCAACTCATTAGATATGGAGGATGAGGAAGGGTGAGGAAGCCAGCCTAATTCTGTGGTTATGCACCCAGAATATTGAGAGAATGTTGATGCTTTCGCTAAAAACAGGGAAATCTGAAAGAAAATAGGTTTTTAATTATTTGTTTTGGACAGCTTGAGTTTGAGATGCATTCCCTCTGGTGTATGCTCAGTAGGTGGTTGGTGATGCAGGACTGAAGATCAAGAGAGGCATTGGGGCTGTATATCTTTATCCATATAGATATAGATGTAAATAGAGATAATTAAATTGATGAAAATAAATGAGATTTCTGAGAGAGAGTAGAGTCAGAAGAGAGGAAGACATAAGATAGAACCTTGGGGAACACCCACAATCAAGGGGCATGATCTGGATGATGTCAGCCAATGTGACTGAGAAGGAGTGGTCACGCAGGTAGGAGGAAAACCAGGAGAGGAGGATGTCTGAAGATCCAGAGGGGAGAGGGTGCAGGAGGTGAGAGTGACCAGTTGTGTCAAATGTAGCTGATAAGTCAGGAAGGTACTTATTCAGAGATCACGTATGGTGTTTGATTAATTAACCATTTGATGCACCAGCTCCAAATTCAACCCCATGATTTAAAAAAAAAAAATGGATGGTATCCAAATGAATGTCCAGCCACATCTCCTCCATCTTGGATTCATGGCACTGATTTCTTTTTGAATAGAATTGGAAGATGACATTTATCCCTATTCACTTTTATTTTATTAGCTTCGACCTCAGGCCTGTATGACCTCTCTTAAGAGACAGGGCAGAGAAGCAGAAGTGTTCATAAGCATTCTCTTAGCTCTGTGATCTTGTTCTGACGCTGAAGGAATTGAATTCTACCTAAATCCCAATCTCTCTGCAAATAGACCAGAGAGAAGAAAAAAGGAAATGATCCCTAAATGGAAGACTCGCTGAGAGGGACTGCTTGGAATTGTGGATAAAAGCGGCCACGTTATTGTGAGTCCGGTCCAAGCAAGAAACATCAGTCCAGAGGCTCTTTGGTCCTCTCATGTTGAACACATGCAAAAGCCTCATTTTGGAAGTAATTGCTACAACAAAGTATTACAGAAGATGGAAAGGCAGAGAAATTCTGTAAAGAACTTGATGTAACATGTCAAATTAATGCAACATGCGGTTGAATTCTTGATGAATGGTGCAAAGGAAAGGATGACAAAATCAAGATTCAAGAGTGAGAAATGTAAGACCAGAGGCTTTGGGGCTTGACGTAAAGGGCTGAAACTCTTGAGTTCATGCACTGGGGTTAGACAACTGAGCACTTAAGGCTAATTACCAATTGGACAATAAGCATATGCTTGGAAAATGGCCCTTCCCACTATCCTGTGCTGGCTCGATAATTGTTGTATACAGAGAATTGTAGAAGGGATTAGAGGGTGGAGTAAGACAAGCCAGGGTCACTTCTGGGTGGGAGATGAAGAGGAGAGGTCGTGGAGATCTTGTGTCCATCCAATTCAATCCTACCTCTAAAGACCAAGAATAAAGTCCAAGGACTTTTGCTTATCCCCACTCTGGCTGATTCTAAGGTATCCAGGGAGCTAACGCAGTCATCACAGCTTGAACTGAAGCATCGTCCCCCCCGTAGAGATCAAGTATAGAATGAAGAAGTCCTTGACAAGAGGAGCACCACACAGCATGACTTTATAATGCTTTAAATGATATCTTAACAGCCAAGAAACAACTCATTGTAAAGGTAGGGGCCATTCCCAAATCCGTTGACTTTACAATCCTGCTACCGACAGGAATAAATAGAAAAGTTAACGTACAACTTCGGGAATTCCTAAAAGGTATTAAAAGATATCATGTGAAAACCAAGTGTTGATTCTGGAAAATGGCTAGGAGTTGGATGAACAGACTTCAAAACCTTAGAACCATTTCCTAAAGAAGTTTAACCAGTGTAAAATAGTCACTGTGATGAAGAGACTAAAAGAATTTGGAAACCACCTCACTCAGCGAAACCCTTCATCTCTTTGCCAGCAGAGAGTTGACAGCCAAGAGAAACACCAGTTTAGAACATAAACTCATTTGTAAAATGTTACGGATGGAGAAATGGTGGAAGAATAGGGCGATGTTGACTCATAGAATAGCAGGAGCAATGGAGGGAGAAATGGGATCAAAGAAAGCTTGGCAAAACACCTAAGCAAAGTCTCCTCAAGGACGTTTAAGGCAGAAACCAGAAGGAGGACAACATGTAAATGAGAAGTGGAAAAAAAAGCAAACAGTATATCTCTATTTTTTCATCATAAACTCTTTTTTACCAGCAGGGACAGTGGAGCTGCTATATTTAGACTCTGGCATCACAGGCTTAGGTCCTGCATGAGAAAGTAGAAACCAGAGCAAATACCCACACATGATCTGGGGCCATATGGTTTTGTGGGGATTGGGGGAGCAAGTTTCAAAGCGTCTGAAGAAGGGAAGGATTCCTGGAAGAAATGCCTTATTACTCCCAGAAGGCAAGTAGAGAAATGTCAGATTTCCAGTTCCACCAAATATTTACAAGAATAGTCCATCAGCTCTCATGTAGTAAGTGCCTACTATGTGCCAGTGACTGACTGCCGGGTGCTGAAGATATAGAAGAAACGTAAATCGGTCCCTGCCTTCATGGGGCCTCCACTTCATTGGGGGTAGGATGTTATATGTAGTAGACACAGAATTAGTTTGGGGAGGGAGGGCAGGGGCAGCCGGGAAAGGAGTCAGTAAAAGCTTTAAGCAGATGGCACTGGAGCTAAGTCCTGGCAGTCCACAGGTAGAGGTGAGGAAAGAATGAGTGCGTTCCAAGTGTGAAGGGCAGCCAGAGCTAAGACTGGGAGGTGGGGAATGGCACCTGGGTCCACTCTCCAGCTCTTGGGTTGGGCTGTATGGGCAGGAGGGTAAGTCACATGACTATTAAGGTGTGTTTGGGGCCAGGGGAGACCTCCAGAGCTCCCCTGCAGGAGTTGCACCTTAAGCCTTGAAGAATATTGAGCTGTGGAATTTATCGAAAGGGGAGGCCCGTGGTCACGTCTCTGCATTAGGGAAATCTCGCTGGCAGCTTGTGTGGGAAGGATTAGAATAGGGAGAGACTTGAAGGAGGGAGACCACTCAAGTTAGAAAACTATTGCAACAGCCTGGCTAACAGGAGTCTACACTGGGGAATGGAGGGCCCTGTGGAAGGAGAAAAGAGGGAGAGTTAGGTGGAAGAGACCTCGCTTGTCAAATGGGGAGCCTAGGGGAATGGTGGGGCTCTCAAGGGAAACGGGAAATCTTGAGAGAGGGCGGGGGGATGGGTCTTGTTATCCCCAGAATTCGGCATGGCACCTGGCACGCAGGAGGCATGTAATAAGTGTTTGTGACTGACTCCCCCCACTGCTGTCTCCCATCTTCCCCTGTAACTCTACTTTTCCAAGTTTCCTTTCACAGGGGACTTCCGAGCTATACTTTTATGCTACCTACTCTGTCTCTCTGAATGGGTTTGCCATTCCAAAGCTATAGTGCCATAATAAGTCTCATCTCTTTGGTTTTTTGTGGTGCCTTGAAGTCACATTTTGATTTTCATTAATTCAACTCAAACAAGAATTGGCTAAGCACCTACTATGTGCCAGGCACTGTGCTAGGCACTGGGGGTACAAAGAAAGGCAAAAGCTGGTCCCTGCACTCAGAGGGGCTGCAACGTGTAACCAAAAATAGAGAGACAAGATAAACTGGAGCTGATCAAGAGAGCTCAGGCCCCAGTGTAACGGGGACTGGGAAAAGCTTCTCGCAGAAGGAAGCCAGAAAATGGTGGTCAGGAGGGACAGAGTGCTCGGCACGGGACACTGCCAGGGAAGATGCTTGGGGTCTGGAGGCGGTGTGTCTCCTTCAAGGAGCCTCAGGGATGCCCCTCTCCTGGCTCAGAGGATGTCAAGAGGAGGAGGGCACGGGACTGGAAAGGGTGGGGCGGGTGGCAGTCGGTGAAGGGCCTTAAAAACCAAGCAGAGGGTTTTGTCCTCGCTTCTGGGGGTACTAGGAGCCACCGCACTTTATGGGATGATGGGAAGCTTTAGGAAGATCTGACACATGAGTGAAGGATGCACTAGAGAGGGAGGCCCGAGGCAGAAGACCGACCAGCAGCCGGTACCGTAGACCAGCGGGCACTGCGGGGGCTGGGAGGTGGAGGGATCTGGGCGTTTTTGTCACTCGAACCTCTGGGCGACTATCTCGACAGTGTATCAGTGACCACCGTTAGTTATTCCCATCCTAGTGGAGAAGCCGTTTCAGATCATAGATCACCCATTTTCTCCCCTCCTCCACTTCCCTTTCTGATAGAATTCCTGTCGGATTAGAGGTTGTCAAGATTAATCCCCTCTGAAATATGAGCTCCGTGAGGTTGCTGAGAGTGTTTTTGCCTTTTGTTGTACCCCCAGAGTTAGCGCAGAGCCCGGCACACAGTAGGTAGTTAGTTCGTGCTTGTCAGATTTTCAGTTCCTCGGCCTTCTGGTCAGACTGCCAAGACTCCAGACAAGCACACATTGACCTGTTCTCATTGGGCACACGTCCTCCCTGGCCAGCAGTCTGTCCTTCCTACGTTTTAGGGTCTATGTCATAGGCTTTTGGTCTACACTGTCCTGGAAGTTACCTGCTTTGGACGGCTCTTTGGCTCGAGGCCTTCAGGTCTTTGACCTGTTGTCTCTCCTGTCTCCCTCTTTCCCCCCATAAACAGTCGAGCAGAGCCTCCCAGGCTGGCGACTCCAGCTCCCTTCTCCCCATTGGGCGCATGCGCTCCGGCCTCAGGACTCACCTTGCTGAGCCCTCTCGCCTTCCCCGGCCTGTTGTTCTCTTGGCTCTGCTCCTCGCGCTTTCTTCTCACCCCCTGCAGGAGGCCTTTCTCGGCCCCGTCCAGCTGCTAGCGGCCTCCCCCATTATGGCTCTGTATCTTTTGTGTTTATTTGTAACTGTATGTGGATACGAGCTTACCGTCCTCCTTTCTCTCAGCCCAGTGACTCTCCAGCCTGCCTTTCTGCTTTGTGACCATCTCGTGCTCAATAGACGGCCAGCACAAAAAGGGGTCGATGCTGAGTGGACGCGCCTTTTATCTCCGGAGAACCTGACTGCCTGGGGTGAGTCAGAGAATTTTGCCACCTTTCTCGCAATGTCCTTTTCCAGGCCCATTCATAGTTCCGCCAAGAGCACGTCTACGTGCCTGCTCTCCGGTAGCCCCTCTCGTGGGTGGTTTCTCCAAAACAAATTCACTAGCGATGATTATGACTGGTTTTTCCATTGGACAAAACTTGAAAACATTCAACAAACATTTGTTACTCTCAGCCCATCAGGCTCCAAGCTCAGGGCTGGGGGCTCTATAGGCCAGATGCACTAGGCTGGAGTTGAAGTCCTCAAAGGAGATAGAGACCCCCCCAGTGACTCACATAAAAAGATTGGGGATTCAGTGCTCAGCCTCTTAGTGCCCTAGGCTGATATCTTTTCTGCCCCAAATTGCCTCAAAAGCCCCCCCCTCCCCGGCCTTGCTGTTCAGTGGGGCAGACCTGGGACCCCTGGGCTCCTGGACTTGGAGTTAGCTGGTCCTAGTTCCTGCAGGATCCTGAGCAGAAAGAATTCCCTTTTCAGCCTCAAACTGGCACCCTCCATTTTACCTCCCACTAGGTTCCTATTGGAGGGTGTCACCAGCTAATTGGATGACGAACCTTTCATATCTTTTGTAATCTAGCTGCCAATTCCATCTGTTTCTTAACATCCTCAGGATAACATCATCATTCCGGTACACCTCTTTGTCCTATGGTAATAAGGCCGGAGTCGCGGTGCCATCAGTAATTCCTATGGCTCAGCTGCCAAGGATGACCTTATTCTGAGGTGTTTGGTGGTCCTCTCCCTTAGCGGTGGTCAGCACCTCTGGGCAGGAATCATTTTAATATGCCCTTAATTGATTGGGCTGGCACAAGGCCTTTCCCCAATGAGTATATAAATTTTAATTAACAATGATGTTTGGAAAACCCATCGGTATCTGTGTTTCCAGGGCGCTCATGTCTTAACGAGTGTTATGTCTCAGCCTTCAGACCTGACTGAAATGACAGATGGCTGCTGGTTTGTGCCTTGGCACTCGTTTTAAGCCTTGGCGCTCATGGAGCCACGAATGCAGCAGGGGGTGGCAGAGGGAGGTGGCCATAAAAGGATACTGTCCTGGGCCCGAAATCATGAGACAAGATGTCATCCTGCCAGTGCCTTCTGCTTTTCTTCAGAGTCTAATTGCCCTGCCATTCTCCATGCTGACTCCCTGGTTTGGGGACTACCGCTGTTACCGAACTCTGCCGCCTTCCGTCTCCCGGGGAGTCTTCTGAACTTGAGATTCTGGCAAACTCTGATCGGATCCTACGTGGCCTCCTTGCTTAGGGCCCACCGATCGCTCTGTACCTTCTGCATTTCTCTTGCCTCTCTGCAGCCGTGGGGCTGAGGATTTCAGGAGCGTGGTCAGGTCGGTCAGCCAAATGGGGAGAGCAGTGCCCCACATTAACTTTAAAATGGGGCACATTCATATTTGTTAAATAACAAAAACAGTTATATAGCTCAAGTGCATCCATCTTCATGGACCCCTAGGATGTTAGCACAGGATGGGACCCCAAAATTTCATCTGCCACTGGTGTCAAATTCATGTTGGCTTAGGAGACCACAGATGAACATTCCCTGGCTTGAATTGCATTTTTAGTTGTTTTGCTAAATGTTTCCCAATCTAAAGTTAATCTGATTTGGCCGAGCTTGACACCTTTTATCTGCTGTATCCCTTGCATTTAACAGATGAAGCAGCCCTGCCGCCTTGAAACCCGCGAGTCTCCCCATCCTGAACAGAACATTACTGGTCTCTACCATCTCCTCAAGCTATGTCTATATGTGTCCTGTGTCACTCTTCTCTTTTTTAGACTCCTAGAAACAGCCCTCCCGCTTCCTCTCCTCTCCTTTGTTGCTCAGTGGCTAGCATCTGATCCCATCCTTCCCCCAGGACCGCTGCCTCCAGTGACCAACAGTTTCTTAATTACCCTGATGATTTCCAGTCTTCATCCTTGTCCATGATCCCTCCGCTGCCTTGGATGCCGCTGGCTATTCTCTTCTCCTACCTCTGTGACCACCCCTGCTTGGTGACTATTACTCGCTCTAGACCCTCTCAGTAATTTCCTGTACTTTCATCTCTCTTCAGATGACCCCCAGCTCTCCATATCCAGTCCCAGCCTCTCCCCCAAGCTTCTGTCCCATCCCTCCACTGACCATTGGATATTTCAGGAGACGTGTAGAACTTTCCCCTTTCTGTGAAACCTTCCCTTTCTTTCTAACAGTTGAAGGTACTGCCATTCCTGTGGCCTCCCAGCATTATCCTTGTCTCACCTCTCAGAGTATCACACCGGCTTTCTCCCCGCTCTGGCCCATCCTGGACGTGGCTGCCAAGGCCATTTTCCAAATCTGACCCTGTCACTCCCTGTCAGTTAACTCCGTTGGTTTCCTGTTGCTGCTCGGATCAAATACAAAATCCTTTATTTAGCTTTTAAAGCCCTAAGCAGCCTGGCCCCTGCTTGTGTTCTAGCTGTGTCGGATATAAGGCCTACACAATGTGGTCCAGCCTTCTGTCCATCTCCCACATATAATATTCTATGCTTTTGTACTGGCTCCATCCCATTCTGGGAAAATACTCCTTCCTTACCTCCCCCTCTGCCTCATAGATTCTTCTTCCTAGAAGATCCAGCTCAAACCCACCTTCTGCGTAAAGTCTGGCCTGTTAGTCCCCCTCCTCCCAATGCTTGTGCCCTCCCTCCCAGATTGTCTTTGTGTATTTATGTATGTGTGTGTATATATATATATATACCACTTTATATTTGTGTGTGTATATATAGATAGATATATATATATCACTTTATATGTCTATATGTTTATATTATCAGGTCATAGTCCTGTGAAATTTATATATATATGTGTGTGTGTGTGTATACACACACACACACACACACACACACACACACACAGAGTTATATGTACATTTATCTCACTTTTTAGAATAGAAATGTCTTATAAGTGGGGATTGTTTTATTCCTCGAACTTGTGTTTGTTCCATAGTGCCTGACACCCAGGAGGCCCTTAATAAATACTAGCCGATCGCTTGCTTTCTTAATGACTGTTCTTCCTTTCTTGGTCGGAACGGACCTAGTGAGTGACGTGAAATGCCACGTGTAAGTTAAGTAAGGTCAGTGATGTTTGCAAACCCGGCAAGAGAGGAAATGCCCACTTTCCTATTGGTTTGGGGTCTTCCACCTTTAGACAGATTCATGTGGTTCTTTCTACTCCTGATTAGGGCTCACCTCCATTGGAAAAATCAAGGAAAGAATTCTCCTCCTCCTGTGTGTAAACGCCGAATTTCCCGAGCCCCAGAAGGGCGGCGCGGCGTCCCTGGGCCTTACCGGACAATGCAGAGGTCAATGGTGTGGCGCTGCCGTCTCACGAGTTGGGTGTGTTTCTCGGTGCATCCCTGGAATTCCTCTGTGGGATCTGCATCTTTGAAGCTGATGCTAAAATTACTGCCTCGGCTCTTCCAAAGGCGGATACTGATGGAAGAGTCAATGAAATCGAAGGTCGCCAGCCTGGGAGGCGTTGAAAGATACCTGGCTATGATACTATTTCTGATTTAATAATGCGAATGGGAGGCTAGCCCTTTGTAATAATTAGGACTAATTACTGAAGAGGTGTTGACAGATGGGCTAAGAGGAAACAAACTGCCTTTATCCAGTGGCTTAGAGTCAGATTACCAGCCTTGTGTTATCTGTTTCTCAGAAAGGAGAAGCTTCAATCATTCACTAAGTCTTCAAAGGGGAAAAGGATCCTGACAATATACGGGATTTGCAAAGGAGCTATGAAATACGTCTTTGATTCAAAATAGCGAAATTAATCCGCCATAAATTATTTTCTTTCTAAAGTTTGAATTATGGATGGTGAATCTGCTTTGAACTCTCAGATGCATTGATTAGGCACGACTGGCAGGTTTTTGTTGTCGTTTTCTCACCGAGTTCTCGTCCTCCCCGCGTTCACGCCGGAGAATGGGGCCGGGGCTGCTCCTTGCACGGGCTTGGCTTGAGAAGCGCCCGGGATGGGGCGGGAAGATGCCCAGGACATTTTCAGTGCTGGGAGCTCTGACTTTTCCTGGTTGCATCTTTGCCAAGTGAGGATTTCTGTGAGACCAAGCAAATTCAACACTGGTGCCTGAACAGGAAAGCACAGTGTATTTTTATTGGCAGTGACTATCATTTATCCAGTCTTTTATGATCATGAGCTGCAGGTAATGAGATAGGAATCTTTAATATCTCAGCAGGCTTGTACTATTTAATTTGTTTTCTTAATCTGGAGTTTAACTTTTTCTCATACATAAGCAAGCGTGCTTGAGCTCCTTCTGGAAAGGTACCGTATAAATCTTGAGCAGTGACAGCGGCTTCATTCTTTGGGGAGGGACTTCTGTTCCTTGGCAGGACCGTCGTGACGGCTCATCAGCGGTTTCCATTCCTTCATGCGGGTGCCTCGAGTCCGCCGGCCCAGACCCCAACACCGTTTCCCTGGTTAGCTCACGGGAAGGACTCGTTAAAGACATCCACGGGTTAATAACCTTTAAACGGAGAGAATATTTTAGGAAAGATTGTTTTAAACCTGCCCCAGAGAACACCAACTGGCTTTCAGATGGGCCATATTTAAGTGTGTTGATTTCCCTTTGTCTGACCCCGGCTGTTCTATATGATGGTAGAAGGAGCATAAGTTAGCTTGGGAATCAGGGAGCCTGGATCCTGGTGTGATACAGCTACTGCCAAGCCGAGTGACCAGGGACAGGTCACTTCCCTGCTCAAAAGATTCATGGAGTAGTTGGGAGAAAAGTATTTTGTGTGTCTTAGAGCAAAGTAATAATCTGATCTGATGTGGAAGTTGTTATCATTATTTCTTTTGGAAGAGATGGAGATGGTTAATTGCACAATGCACTCTATGAGCGAGTGTGGGGCTACGTCTTATCAAAGTTTTGTATGCAGGAGGTGCCGCATAAATGTTTTTTCTTGTGTTGTTACCCATGTGTTACGAGCACGGGCTCCTAGGCTGTGTGTTTTTTTAAGTTATTTATCTTCTTCACAGAGGGGATGGTTTAATGAATAGTTAAATATTTATACCAGTTTTACTGTGCTGTAAGATTGTTGTGCTTTGATCTGGATTTTCTGGTTTGAGATAATGATGCCGGGAAATGTCTTCCTAATGAATTTGGTCAGAAAATGACATAGCTGGAAGAGCTGCCGAAAGATTGACTCTCCACTTCCCGCCAGTGCCAGAGGCAGGACAATGTGCGGCTGTTCCCAGTACATTCCGAGGCTGGGAGTTCAAGTTCAGGTACCGTAGGACACACCGTTCCTGCTTCAGAATGACGCTGTCCAGCCGGCATTGAGTTTCAGTTGGCCTTTGATATCGGTTATGGCCCCCGTGCCCCCGGAAGAAGGGAGACAGAGATGTGAGAGATGCCCCGGGCCGGCGGCCCCTCGACATCATTTCTCGCCAGTGATTGGGACGTGCCAGACGGGAGGACGCAGCGGAGGCTGTGTGGACAGAATGACGCGGGGATGACAAATCTCCCTTCGGACGGCCCTTTTCTGTTGTCTTGCTACATCTGCTTCCTCTTAGGCTGGTCTCGGGACTTTCTGTGGGGGAGTTGTTTCTCCCTTCACATGCCCACGTTGGGAGTGTGGAGAATTTAAAATCTGCACTTGGGAGGGCAGTTCTCTTGGAGTCTGGGATCCCAGGGGCCCAGGCAGTCTGAACATTGAGGCTGGGGCCCACGCAGTCTAAGCCTTGGGGCCTGGCAGTCCAAGTGTTGGGGCTGGGGCCTTCTGAGCAATGGGGCTGTCAGTCCGAGCCTCAGGGCCCAGGCAATCCAAGTATAAAGGATAGGGCCCAGGCAGTCTGAGCATCAGGGCTGGGACCCAGGCCTTCTGAGCTATGGGGCCCAAGCAGTCTGAGCATCAGGACTGGGACCCAGGCCTTCGGAGCGACGGGGCCCAGGAAGTCTGAGCGTCGGGGCTGGGACCCAGGCCTTCGGAGCGACGGGGCCCAGGCAGTCTGAGCATCAGGACTGGGACCCAGGCCTTCGGAGCGACTGGGCCCAGGCAGTCTGAGCGTCAGGGCTGGGACCCAGGCCTTCTGAGCTATGGGGCCCAGGCAGTTCGAGCCTCGGGGCCGGGACCCAGGCCTTCTGAGCGACGGGGCCCAAGCAGTTCAAGCCTCGGGGCCTGCTGTATTTGACGGGGCTCCTCTCACATGTCTCTGCAGCACAGTTAGGCCTTTAGAACTGATCTGCCAGCTGATAACTTGACTTATCCAAATAACCATTTCCTTCTATTTGGGCTTTGTCAGCCAAAGCATGGTGTGTAAAGTAGCATGCTCAATTGAAAAATAATCACAATTAAAGGAAAGCACTTGATGTAAACCAATATATGATGCTGGAGGGGGAAGTAGCCAGGAAGCCTTTTTTCATATCTCGACACTGAGTTCAACATCACAAAGTACACAGAGAAAAAGATAAAACGTAAGCCAGAAATACTTGATTATATAAGAATTTTATTGTTATAGTTGGAGGTAGTTGGGTGGTCCGGGGGAGGGAGCAGAGTTCCCGTCCTTCCTCAGACACTTCCCAGCTGGGTGAGCCTGGGCAGGGCAGGTCCCTCTGTGCCTCAGTTTCCTCACTGATAAAATGGGGATGATAATAATAGCACCTGCCTGTCAGGATTATGGATGGAATGACCTCCATGAAGTGCTCTGCAAATCTTAGCATCCCATAAATGCATACTGGGCTTGTTCCATGACTACGTAGCCATCAGTCTCATCTGCTCACTGCTCTGTGGTATACAGAGACATCGTCTCGTCTGATTGTTGCCGACTCAGTGAGCCACGTGACCCGAGGAGGGTCAGAGTCTGAAGCCTGAAGAGCTCAGTTTTTAAGCCCAAGGCCTCCCAGTGACTCAGTGAGAGTTAGGACTAAGTCCGCACTGCAGTTCCTGAGTCCTTGTGGCCACATCTTGGACATGCTTCCAGCCGGGGGCCAGGACACAGCCTTTGGAGGCTCCTCGGCTCCTTCAGCCACCTGGGTCAATTTCTGACCCACTTTGCCCCCACCCTCACATCCCCCCCACAGGCTTAGGAGATTTGGGCAAACACCTATTAAGCACTTGCTGTGTACCAGAGCCTGGGCCAGGGTGCTGTGGCAGAGTGTTAGGGGGCAGCTCTGGGCATGGGGGCTCTGTGTGAGTCAGGTGTTGGGAAAGCTCGCCTCCTCTGGCTGTGGACAGTCGGAGGGAAAAGTGCAACAGAAGGAAGCACGGAGCCCTTTTCTTTGTGTAATCCTTCATACTTTGTAAAGGGTTTTCAGGCCCCGCTCGGCCCGTGAGCCCCTGCAAGGTAGCGAAGTGTGTGCTCTGCTGTGCCCGAGCCCAGACTTCTTGGTGTCCGGGGCTTCTCTACCTCTACCGAGAGCCACGGGGATGAGTGAGGAACACCAGCCCAGCCATGTGCCCCTCCTTGTTGTGGGCCCAGTTTTCCTCTTTCCTATTTGTCAGAGATGGGCAAAGAGGAGGAGGAGAAGTGGGAAAGGGAAGTAAGGGGGACGGAGAGGGCTAGGAGCAGGGGATGGGGAGGATTCCCTCAAGGCCCCCAACACTTGGAGAGGCCAGGAGTCCTAGGCTGCCTTTGCCTTTTTCTCCAGTAGCTTCCTGCCTGCCTGAAAGCCCCTTGTACTTGGAAAAATTCATTTTGACAAACTTTGAACCAATGTAATCATTTAAGCAGGAATGTCGCTCCACAGGGAAGCAGTTTTCTTGGGATTTCATCTTTCCCCGTGGTGTTTTCAAATCCACATCCCAGTAATGTATCCGGCTTGTTTTCCTTACTAGATTGTAACCTTCTGGAGACCACACAGGGCCTTTGATTCTACCTTTGTGTCCCAGAACTTAGTAGGAGCTTTAATAAATGCTTGTTGGTTTGAACAAAGTTTGAAGGTCTCTGGGAAAAGGCATCCTGCCCAAGCAGGGTGTGTCTACACAAGTCTCTGTCTGCCTGCAAGGGCGGTTCTAGCAGCTGGTGAGGTTTGAGGGTCATTCATTAACGAACATTTATTGAACACTTAATCTGTAAAGAATGCTGGCCCGAGGTGGGCACACCAGTGTGGAAATACCTACCCAGTCAAGTCTCGTTTGGCTTGTGGCTGGCCAACAAAGGGCTTCACACGCACTGGCTTAGCAGCTAATGGAAACATATACATTTAAATCTTTTTAGGAAGTTCTCCTAAAATCTCTCTTTAGGGGGCAGCTGGATGGCGCAGTGGATAGGACACCGGCACCGAAATCAGGAGGGTCTGAGTTCAAATCGTGTGACCCCAGGCAAGTCACTTAACCTCGTTTGGCTTGCAATAAATAAATAAATGAATCAATCAATCAATAAGTAAGTAAGTAAGTAAATAAATAAATAAGGCCTCTCTTTAAATCTTTCTAGAAATCTTTAGATTTTTTCCCCCCTTCTTTTTAACCAGTGTCCAGAACAAATATGTGTTTTCCTGGCAATTTACAATCACCTCAGAAACTGTGGCATCTGACTGCAGGGAAAAACTTTCTCATCTAAATAGCTCATTTTACAAACGAAGTCTGCCAAGGTTCCCTTGTCCCCACTCACACAGTGAACAAGTGGCAGGTCGGCCTAACCCCTGGGCCTTCTGGGAGCTTTGGTGCCCTCTCAGAGGGCAGCTCAGGGCTGCCTCCTGCATGCTGCCTTGCCCATTCTGCTGCCCCCTTCCTTCTCTCCCAAATTGTCCCCATGGCCCCCCCTCCCATGTCCCTGTGGGGCTGTTCCCCATACCCCCATGGAGCTGTTCCCCACCCCCCTGTGGGGCTGTCTCCATTCCCCCATGGGGCTATCCCCCATGCCCTATAGGACTGTCCCCTGTGGGACTACACCCCATGCCAGGAAAGCTCTCCCTCCTCACTCGCCCCTCCTAAGTTTTCTAAGTTTTTTCGGCTCCCATCAGGCCAGCCAGGGCTCAGCCCAGAGCCCATCTGCAGCCACAACTGTGCCTTCCCATCCGAAAGCCCTCCTGTCTCCTCTCACTGCCCTGTGGGTACCTGTTTGTCTCCCTGTTGGATTGTGGGCTCTCGAGGGCAGGGACCGTTTGACCTTTCTTTGTGTCCCCAGCACTTGGCATAGTGCCCGGCACCCAGAAGGCCCGGTTTCACTTGACTATGCTTCTCCCTAGAATTCCAAAGTTTTTCACTGTTATTTTCCTTTATGTCATCAGCTTGTGCTTTTTCAAAGTATCTTTTCCTCTTGGTTCTCTTCTGCTCCCTTCACTCTTCTCACCTTATTTAAGTCTCCAACTTTTTGCAAATTCATCGTAATTTCCATAGTACAGTAACATTTACAAACCACAGTGGTCAAGCCATTCTCTGCCCTCAGTGGGACTAACAAGTGCTACGTCTCTTTCTCTCTCTCTCGGCTGGCCGCCCTCGTTGGTTCTCGACAAGTCCTGAATAAGGGACTTGAGAATACGTGAAGTGGGACTGGCCTCGGTTTTATAGAGGGTTTCGGTGGCGGGCCCCGTGTGCCATGCCTTCGAGCCCCGCTGTGGGTACCCCCAGTGACTTGGTGGCGACCCTGGGCTCTCAGACCGCCCCGGGGGAGGCCGGGTTCTGAGTGGCGGCTGCTGCCAGACTGGGCCCTTTCTGCAGAGGCCCCGCCTCCGTAGGCCTTGTAGGGCTTTAGCACCGACAGGTATGAAAACTGTCCCCAGACGCACGGGTGGCTGCTGAGTGTTCCTGGTGGGATAAAGACCAATGGACAAAATGGTCAATTATTGGGCACCTGGCCGCTCCAGGTGGTGGAGAAAGCCGGAAGAGGCTTGGAACGTCGTGGGTGTGTGCAAGTTGGCCATGTGGGTTACAGTGAGAAGAAAGGGCCTCCCTAGAGCTAGAGCCGACGCTGGCAGGATGCTTTCCTATTCCCACAGTGCTCTCTTCACAACCATCCTGGGAGATGCAAGGAAATGGGAATCCTTTGGGGCAAAGTTATTGATCTCTGCCATAACCGAGATGTGATGGAGCCAGGACTCTGGACTTCCACGTCTGACTCCAAGGCCAGTTTGCTTTCCCAGAAGTCAGTGTCACTAAGCCCCAAGTAGACTGTTGTTTTTCCCAAATAGGAGGCTTTGGTTTTAAAATTTTAGGTATATGGCAAACTCCTAGCTGCCTGATGTAGATTATCCAGATAATAGCTTGCCTCGATATGGCTTGGAGCTGCGGTCACCCAGATAGTGTAAAGCCCTTGGTCAGCAGGGAAGCGTTCCAGAAATGGGCTCTTCTCTATGATCAAGGCCACGGATGTAAAAGGAAGCTCGTCTAGACCCTGGGAGCCCAGAAGGCCCGGCTCTGAAGGCTCATCTCCACTTTAAAACAGTTGCAGAGTGACGGAGATAAATCCTAAGGGCCTCTGGTGGGATCTGCCTCATTTCTCACCCTGTGGGGCACAGTTTTTCAAGATTTCTTACTATTTGTTTCCTATCAGAGGCCCGGGTTTTTTTAATGGAAAGAAATGAGCTTCACTTTGACATTTTGAAGAACAAAAATAAAGAAGTTCTTCTGTGTGGATTAAGTTGCATGTTCCTTTGCCCTGTGGGAAGACAAGACAAGAGATAGAACAGACAAATAAATAAAGCTGGTGTTGTAACTGATATTCCAGAATTAGGCATTGCGCAAGAAGTGGGCAATCCGAAAGCATCTATGCTGGCCCAGGGCCAAATGAGATAGCATAATAAGATTATGCTAAATTAGATTAATAAAGAATAATTAGACATCATAAGTCAAGTAATCATAGGATATTGTCATGGGAAAAATATGTAGCTAGAATTAATTAGTTTTCAAATAAAGTGTTTATTTTAATTGCTTGGAATGATGGAGTCTTTAATTGCTAATGCATCATTTTGGCCGGAGCCATTACAGTTGTTGTAGCAACTTGAGGAGTTTGTTCTCTGGAGTTTGGGGATAACAATGGAGGAGAATTTGATTTCATCACTTTGAAATTACCTTATTCCTAGTAACAGCAGTATTCTTTTGGAATGGTTTGGTACGTGAAAGCCAGGATGAATTCTGGGAATCCCTGCTGGAAAAGTGAGCAGGGAGGTGTTTGAGAGCACAGTCAGCCAGCCAGTCCGGCCTGGGGGAGGAAGGGAGCCCTGCACGATGTCGGGGAGCCCGGGCCTCGAAGGAGGGAGGCTGGCCAGACAGGCCCCACTGCCCACCAGCAGGGCAGCACAAGCCAGTGCCTGGTCCTGGGCTGACCGATTTGCTGCTGGATCGCAGATCAAGGGGCACATTCGAATGTGGCCCTAATCCTAATGGGCATGGCTTAAGGGAGATCCTGTGGGAAGCTCTTTTCTGCCCCTTTGTGCCATCTCTGGCCTCCCAGAAGCTTCGGCCTCTGCCCGCCTGTGCCCTCCTGCCCCATCCTGCCCCAGCCGGACGGACGCCGGCGCCTTCTTGCTTGGAAGGACTGCACGGCCCAAGTGTGTGCCTTTTCCCTTGAACCAGGAGCAGCTTAGCCATAATGTTATCAGTATGTTTCACCAGGCAATTAATGGCTTCATAAGGCCAGACAGCTGGCTCTCTTAGAACTTAATCTACAAAATCAACCTGTTTATACAGTGCTGCAATTTTATCGGCTGAAGCCCCATTTCCATGCAGCCTTAGCCTGATATATGGAAAGCAAGTGCTGGGACACACGATCCCGAGCACGGAGGGGACTTGCTCGAGCTCGGGGCCCCCGTCTGGGGCTTTAGCACAGCGGCCCCTTTGGCCCTTTGCAACGTGTTTACGAGGTAGCCCCCACCGGCCGGTGTTTTAACTGCTCTGGAAAAGGTCAGCCAGCTGGTAGCTAAAGGCAAGTGTGTCAGGCGGAAAACTCCAAAAAGATTATCCATCTGACACTTGGGAAGTATTAGAATGATTAATGTTTACGTTCATTTATGGGTTTTACATATTGATTAATAGCTTTGGTTTCAGCAACTAAAAACATGGAAGTGGCAATGAGATCCATATGTTTGACTCACAGGGTCCCAAATGAGAGCTGGGCAATTCTTAGTTTGCTTTGCATTTAGATTTTGGATTTTCACAGAGAAAACCATGCCTTCAAAGTCTTTAAAAAGTCCACACTTTGGAATGTTTCTTAGCATTCGGGCAAATGAGACATTTTCCCCGGGCGGCCGGTTCTTTGCTGACACGCTTTGGTCGGTCAGGAACGGTGCTGTCTCCGTTGGAGATGGTTGTCAGGCGAGTAATGTTCTCCGGGTGGTGGTGAAAACAAAGGTAACCAAGGCGCAGGTCTCTCTCTTCCCACCTTTGTTCTTCTCGTTCTCCTCAGTCCGCCCCCGTAGCTGTCCCTGACCATATGACCCACTCCCCTGCTCCTCTGTGGACTTATTTCTGTCCCTGATACCATCACTCCTTCTGACTGTCCGGTGTGAAACCTCGATCTTAGATTGGACTCTTCCCACATGGAGTGAGGGGGCTAGAGGAGTGTGGCCAGAGTCAGCAGTCTCGGCGCTTCTTCACTGTGTGACTCTGAGCGGTTCACCTCACCTCCGTGTGCCTCAGTTTTCTGATCTATAAAATGGGAATGGTGTAAATAGAACCTTCTTCACAGAGTGGTGAGAATCAAATGAGATTTTATGTAAAGCACTTTCAACATCTACCTGGTAATATTAATAAATAATAAATTCTGCCTGAGTGATGGCTCTCACCCACACCCATCCTCTTATCTCTAATCCCATTGCTCCCATCGTGGGACAGACCCTCATTTCTAACTGCCTGAACTATTAGAATAGCCTTAATAGGACTTGGTGGGGTTTTCTATTTAAAATTAAATTTTATTCATCTGAACTTAACAAAAATCAAATAAAATGAGCATTTCCACAGATCTTCTCTCCTCCCCAAGACCCTATAAAATTGAAAGAAAGAAAAATTAACCCTGTAATTTTAGATGGTTAAAATAACCATTTACTCATATCTGAAAATTTTGGCTCATTCTGCATCTTGAGTTCACAATGTATTTAATTACCAGCCCTTTTGGAATCATGGTTGATCATTGAATCGATCTAAATTAAGTTTTTCAAAGTTCTCTTCTTCCATGATGTTGTTATCATGCAAATTGTCCTCTAGGTCCTATTTACTAAACTCATCATCGGTTCATACAAGACTTGATGGGTTTGTCTCCAACTGTAAAGAGCGCCTGTCAATAAATATCTGTGCATATGGGTCGTTTTCCTTTGTCTTTGATCCTCTGGTGTATAGACTTAGTAGTGGTATTGTTGGGTTAAAGGGTAGTCTTAGTTTACGTACTTTTCGAGTACAGTTCCAAATTGCTTTTCAGAATGGCTGAACCAACTCACAGCTCTCCCCACGGGGTATTAATATGCTTGTTTTCTTGAAACTCTTCCAACGTCTGTGATTTTCTTTTTTTGGCCGTCTTTGATGTCAAATTTTTGGTCATCTTTGGTCAATTTGCTGTATGAGTTATTTTTATTTTTCTAATTATAATCATTTGAAGCATTTTTTCATCTGGCTCTTATTAGCTTAGATTTCTCCCCTTGAGAATACTCACTATTCATATCCTTTGATTGTTTCTTTATTGAGGAATGACACTTGTTCTCATATATTTTAATTATTTCTTTATATACCTTGTATATCAGACCTTCATTAGAGAAACTTGTTGCAAAATATTTTTGTTTCTCCCCCCCTCCCGCCCCCCACCAACTAACTGCTTTCTAATTTAACTGCTTTGGTTTTGAATGTGTAAAACCATTTCAATTTTATGAAATAAAAACCATCTATTTGATCTTCTGTGATCCTCTACCCTTTCTTTGATTATGGAGTTGTTCAATCCACAGTTGAATAACTATTTTTTTTTCCTTGCTCTAATTTGTTTATGATGTAATTTTTTCTGTGTAGGTCACATATCTTTTGAGAACTTACTTTGGAAGATGATGTGAGATTTTAGCCTAACGCTAATTTCTGCCACTTGCTTTCTAGTTTTCCTAGCAGTTCTTGTTAAATAATGAGTCCTTGCCCCACAAGCTGGGATTCTTCGCTTTATCAAAGATTCTTGCTCTCCGTTTACTCCTGTATGTTGTCTACTCGATCTGTTCCATGGATCAACCTCTTTGTTAATCATTACCAAATACTTTTGATAATTACTTATTTGTAGTATAAGTTGAGGAAGCTTCTCTTCCTTTCTACTTTTATTTTTCATTATGTCCTTGGAAATTCTTGGTCTTTTGCTCCTCTAATGTTTATTATTTTTATAGCTCTATAATGTAATCCCTTGGTGATTTGATTCAGTTTGGACCTGAATAAGTAAATTAATTTAGATAGTATTGTTACTTTTATCATATTGAGCTAATCTACTCATAAGCTATTAGTGACTCCTCAATAATTCAGGTTTGTCTTTATTTCTATAAAGATTTTCACAGTTCTAGTAATATAGTTCCTGTCTATACTTTGGCAAGTGAACTCCCAAGTTATTTAGAATGAATTTCTCGATCCCTTCCTGCTGATTTTTGTTCATTTTTGTTTTGTTCATATGTTGATATAATCATGATCCTTGTTAACCTTGTTATTAGTGAAGTCTTTTATGTTTATAATTTTCCTAATGTGGAAAAAATCACTCATTAGAGGTATCAACCTTGTTATAGCTTATCATCTTCCTTATATGTTGCCATAGTTGCTTTGCTAATATTTTATTTAAACTTTTTGTATTCATTAGGGATGTTGGTCAGTTGTTTTTTCACTTTTGTCATATATATGAAGACTATCATAAATGGAATTTCATAAGACTCCTTTTCCTATTTTTAGACAGTTTATATAATAAGAGGAATTATTATCTTATTATGTATATAATAAGGAATCTTATATGAGAAGAATTAATTGTTCTTTGAATGTTCAGTAGAACTCACTTGTAAATGCATCTGGTTTCAGTATTTTATGGCTTGTTCAATTTCTTTTTAGGATTGGATTTTCTAAGTAACTTTTTTTCTTCTGATAATATGTGTATTTCATATTTTATGGCTATTTCATTTAAGCCATCAGTTTTATTTACATAAAATTGCACAAAATTGTTTGTAATGATTATGTTTCCTTTCTTGTTGTGAATTGTTTTCTCTCTCTCCCTCTCCTCTCTTCTCCTCCCCATCTTTCTTTCTATCAAACTAGCCAATTAATTATCTGTTTTCTTTCCTTCAAAAAAGCTGCTACTGGTTTTAATTATAAATTCAGTCAAATTCCTGTTTTCAGTTTTGTTGATTTTTTTATTTTCAAAATTTCTGTCTTGGTGTTTAATTTGTGTTTTTTGATTTTGTTTTTGCTTTTGTCTTTTTTTTGCATACGATTACTGTTTCTGTTTATTAGAGTTTGGGTTAAATTGATATAAAGCATACTAGATTTTATTCCAGACTCTTATTTTGACTGTCTGTGAATCTTCGTGTTTCAAGTGTGTTTCTTATAGACTGAAGGTTGTTGGATGCTACTGTATATTCTAGTCTGCTGCCTTCTTTTTTTTGGTGAGTTCATTCTGTTTACATTCATAGTTAGGAACACTGTGTATTTCTCTCTGTCCACTTTCATTTACTTTTTCCTCCTCTTTACAAAGAAAATTGGGCACCATCGGTGCTTGATTCAGCCTTCTCTTATTTCCTTGATCCTCTCCTCTTTTTCTCACCCAGACTGTGATTCTGTTTTGTATCCTTTCTTTCTTCCAACCTGTCTCCCACTCCCCTCCACAGTCTATCGACTTCCCAGGTTGGAGTTGTTTTGCTTCTGCCTGATTCCTTCTCAGTCTACCCACTTTCTTACCCCTCCATTTCTCTTCTTCCCATATCTTCCTGTTTCCCAGGAAGTTGAGTTGAATATAATTTTAGAGTGATGTGAATGTGTGATTGTGAGTGTGTGTATATGTGTGTGTGTGTCTGTGTATGTGTATTCTATCCTCCTTTGACCAATCTAGGATATTCTTTCCCCCCTCCCTTTTCTTTCCTGATTTAGGACCATCAGGACTTAACTAACTTGTAGGCACTTTATCTTATCTGATTCCTTCTGGGACTCTTAATGGTGGTAAGTTCTGAGTCTTTGAAGCTCTCTTTTTTTCCAGTTCTTTATCTAAACCTCTCATTTTATTTAAGTGTCACTCTTGAACACCTACTATGTTTCTTTTAGGACTTCTCAGCCCCCTTTTGGCCAGGTTGTGACTTTGGAGTTTTGCATGCCATGGTTTTGAGTTCCTTTCGTCCCCTGGGCTTCCTGTCTGGGTGTCCCTGGGAAAACAGTATTGTTTGATCATCGTTGTCTCTGTCTTGTTTTCTCATTTTTCCTGTCTTACCTCCTGGCTTGGGCCTTTTGGTCAAGGCTGGACTCTGAGCTCCTGGGGGGATAATCTGCCTGGGGTCTTGCTCCTCCTTTCTCTGGGCATTGACCCTGGGTTCTTCCAGGACCTCAGGAGCCACACAGGCCAGCCCACTCGCAGCACCCTTGGTGGTCTGACCTCTGCCCACCAGGCTGAGATTCGCTGGTTCCTGGGTTCTGGTTTGCTCATAGCTTGGCCCCAGTACCTGTCCCCTTTGTGGAAGGTTCTTGCCCTGGATGAGAGCTCCTTGCTCTGCTCTATGGCTCCAGGACCCAGTGGCCCTCTGTGGAGCTTCAGGCTCCCCCGGCCTCCCCGGCCTCCCCAGCTCGGCCTTGCCACTTGGACTCTGCCTTCGGGCTCTGCCGACCCCTTGTGCTGACCGGGGCTGGAAGAATGCCTGCTCCACTTTCTCCTACTGACCCTTTTCCCGGGAATTTTGAAACCTCTGTGGGAGGCTGGGACGACCTTCTTCTTTTTTTCCTGTTGTCTTTGCTGGTCTCCCCAGCAGGCCCCCTCCACACCCCTGCCAAAATAAGGATTCCTAGACCCAGACCCACTCTTTTCATTCCTCTGCTTAAGAACCTTTGGTGGGCTCTGATTGCTGCTTCTAGCCTCCAGTCCAGGCCCTTTACCGGGCATTTCCAGCCCTCAGCAGACCTGTGTCCCCCTTAGCTTCCCAGGTGGCCCCCCTCATGCTTCTGTGAGATTGTGGGGCTCTTTGCCCCTTCTTTCCCCATCCTCTGCCTCTTCTGGGGTGTCTTCCTTCCTCTTCAAGCTGTTGAAGTCCCCCCATGCTTTAAAGCCCAGCTCAGAGGCTGCCCCTGGGAAGCCCTCCCCACTTGCCTTGGCGCCCCCGCTGACCCACCCTATTGGGAATTGCATGATTTGTGTCTTACTCCCTGGGCAGGCAGGTGCCCCCCGGACCGTGGATGGGCTCCATGCAGACCCTGGAGAAGATGCTCAGCGGATAAATAGCCGCTCGTTGTCCAGACGAGGAGGCTCGTCAGAAGTCACCAAGCTCTCCCCCAGCCATGGCCGGCTGCCCGGTCTGGGCTCCCACCATCCTCTGGGCCGCAGGGGAGGGGGCCTTTGTAACCTTCAGACCAGACTTCTTGGCCAGGAGGACGAAGGCCCGGCAGCCCATGGGATGCATGAAGAGGCAGGGATCTGGCTCGGAGCCCGGCGCCTCCATCCACTTTCCCACGTGACCGTGGACACGGCCCTTCATGTCTCTGGGCCTCAGTTTGCTCATCTGAGTGTGAAGGGGTTGGAGGCAGTGGGTCTCTCGTGGAGCTCCCTTTGTGTTTTTCTTGGGCTCCATTTAAGTCTAGAGAGTTCTACTTCTCTGTCTCCCCCACTGCCTAGCAGAGCACTGGCCTTGTAGCTCGCAGCAAATAAAATCATGTTGATTGATTGAATTTCCCGGTGTCTGTTTTGTCTGTAGACGGTGATTTCTCAGCCGATCGGGGGAATTGGGAGACTCTGGGCTCCGCGCTACATCTGCTTTGTCACTCAGTGTCTTGGAAGCCATTTGCAGGGCTGCAAATTCTGGGTTTCGCACCAGCCTCCAGAAACCCTGTGGCTTTGTTACTTGGCTGGGATGTTGCAAAACAAAGACCCAGCTCCCGGCCAACATTTCCCCACAGAAGGGTCTCGAGAATCAGTTGTTTGGCTTTGATTTTGTTTTGAAGCATTCTTGCGAGCAGACAATCATTACTGATAATTAATGACTGGGTGGTAGCCAGTTCGAGTGCAGGATCAGACAGTATGTGGTATTTTCCACCTTATTAAGGAGAGACTGTTAGGAGATGGAGGGGAGGATTTGTGGCAACAAGCTCGGGGGTATTGGTTAGTCATTGTGCTGTCTGGTATTGCCAACTTGTGAGCTGTAACTTCTGCCGAAAAGCTTCCCAACCACGTGGTTTATATTTCTGTTTCTAAAGTCAATTCAATTCAACAAGAGAGGATTAATTTCTTGCACTGTCAGACGGGGTGGGAGGGGGGGCACAAAGACAAAAACACAACAGCCCCTGCAATCAGGGAACCATCGGCAAATGTTAATTAGGTGCCTGCTGTTTGCCGAGCCCTAGAGAGTCAGTGACAAAGATAAAGTCCCACTGTCCCCCAAAAAGGGGGCAGAGCCCATAGAGCAGTAGGTGATCTCTCTACCTCACACTGGAGGCTCCGGCAGTCGGAGGCAGATTTTTTCCCCAAACAAATTCTCAGTTTCCAATCAATCCTTTGCCTCCTCTCTCTCAACATTCGTTCCCGAGGAAGAAGTTGTATAAAGAGCACACATACAAATAAACCATCCAGTGTTAAGGGAAGGCCCTTGATTCTCAGAGTGCTGCTCGAGTAAGTACTTCTCTGTGGACAGACTTTGTTAGTCAAATCACTCCCTTCTCCAGATCCCAGCTGTATTTTCTCAGGTGACCCTTTGAGTTGTCACTGAGTTATGATATGGTTAAATATTATATATAAAGAGAGCTATCAAACAGTGTTTAAGAAAACACATACCGTGGACTGTTTGGTGCTTTTATCGTATTTGGCTGATAAGTTGGAGTTCATATATTTTTCTTTAAAAAACAAGGAAATTGAAGGTGTTTCTTGTGCCTTTGACTCGGAGGGTTAGAAAAGGCCTCTTCCTCCTCCTCGTGGGTGGATGGTGGGGGCCGTTGGCCCAGAAAGCTTCCTAGGCCGCCCACACCATCCCCTCCTCAGCCCCCTGCCTTTTCTCATTGGCTTCCAGGAGACTGAGCTCTTGGATGAGCTGGTGCTGGACCCTGACCTCACAGCCCCTGTGAGAGAAGGGTCTCCCCAGGGCATCCAGTTTAATTCAGCCATGAGCCCTTTAGGACTACACAGGGCATAGGGAGCAGAGCTGGGATCCAGCCCGAGCAGGAGCCCCCTGGGCAGGACTCCAGATGAGCGCCCGGCCCATCGCCCCCAGGCCGGCCAGTCCCCATTCTGAAAAGTTCTGATTGTGAGAAAGGGCTTTCTTATTGGGAGCCGCCATCCTTGTCCCTTTGTGCTCCCATTCTCAGTCCTTCCCTCAGAGGCCAAGAACAAGGCAGCTTCTTGACCTTTCTTAACTGAACTTCATGTGGCTGGTCCAGAGCATCTCCCTCTGTATAGACACCAGCCTGCCGTGGTCCTTTTTATACAGTGGTCCTCCCGGTACTCCACCCGGGATCAAGAGGACTGCTTCTTCCTCCGGACGTGATGGTCACTGCTTCGTGGCGCCTTCTCCCCCTTCCTTTGTTATTTTCTTTTAAAATATTTATTTATTTAACATTTAAAACAAAATTTGAGTGCCAAATTCCTTCCAGTCCCTTCCCCCACTCTTGAGAAAGCAGGCAATAGGGCATTTCCCTTCCTCTTTGTCCAAGTGCATCTTTCCTTCTTACCTCTTGGTTTTTTTGTTTTTTTTTTTGGTAAATCATCTCAACATAATTGACTCACCTCGAGTCTCCCTTTAAGTAGATTCCTTAAAGTTCTTAAAAGTTACACGTACCCTTTTCCCATATAGGAATATAAAGAGTTTAATTTAATATAGCCCTTTATGATTTCTCAATCATATTACCTTTTTAGGCTTCTCTTGAGTCTTGTATTTGAATGTCACATTTTCTATTCAGATCTGATCTTTTTATCAGGGGTGCTTGAACTTCCTCTGCTTCTCTAAATTTCCTTTTTTTCCCCCTAAAGAATTATACTCTTTTACTAGATAGTTATTCTTGGTTGTAATCCTAGTTCCTTTGTCTTTTAGAATTATTCCAAACTCTGTTTCTTTAAAATGAAAGCTGCTAAATCTTATGTGATCCCAACAATGGCTCCACCAAATTTGACTTATTTTTTTCTTATTATTTACAATATTTTCTCCTTGATCTGGGATCTCTGGAATTTGGCTCTAATATTCCTGGGAGTTTTCATCTTGGGATTTCTTGCTAAATTGTGGATTCTTTCTATTTCTATTTTATCCTCTGAATCTAAACTATCAGAGTAGTTTTCCTTAATAATTTCTTGAAATATGATATCTAGGCTCTAGCTCTTTTTTTGATCATGATAACCCAGTAATTCTTAAATTATCTCTCCTTGTTCTATTTTCCAAGTTAGTTGTTTTCCCAAAGAAAAATTTCATGTTTTTCCATTTTTCATTCTTTTGATTTTATTCTGTTGTTTCTTGATGTCTCATAGAGTCATTAGCATCTACTTGCCCAATTCTAATATTTAAGGAATTACTTTCTTCAACAAGCTTTTATACCTCTTTTTGTATTTGGCTGGAGCAGCTGGTGACACAGTGGATAGAGTGTTAAGAGTGGAGTCATGAAGTCTCATCTTTCTGAATTCAAATCCAGCTTGAGATGTTTGTTAGCCGTGTGACTCCAGGCAAGTCATTTAACCCAATTTGTCTCAGTTGCCTAATCTGGAAAATGAGCTGGAAAAGGAAATGGCAAACCAACTACTCTAATCTCTCTGCCAAGAAAATCCCAAATGGGGTCAAGAAGAGTCAGACATGACTGAACTGATGACTGAAAATGACTGAACTTTCATTTGGCCAGTTCAGTTTTTTAGAGAGAGAGAGAGAGAGAGAGAGAGAGAGAGAGAGAGAGAGAGAGAGAGAGAGTGTGTGTGTGTGTGTGTAAGAGAGAGACAAAGACAGAGACAGACACAGACACAGAGAGAGAGTATATATAAGAGAGACGGAGAGAGGGAGAGACAGAGAGTTTTTGTGCTGTTTTTAAGTATCTGGCAAATGCTGGTTTTTAAGGTGTTATTTTCTAAAGTATTTCTGTGTCTCTTTGACTAAGCTGTTAATTTTCTTTTCCTAATGTTTCTGCCTTAGTCTCATTTTCCCCCCTTTGCCATTTTTAGCTTTCTTTAACTTTTCCAAGAATTCTTGTTGGGTTTGTGTCCAGTTTGAATGTTTTCTTTGAAGCTTTGCTTGGAGCTATGTTCACATTGTTGTCTTCTTCTGAGTTTATGTCTTGATCTTTCCTGCCACTATAGAAGCTTGTTATTGCCAGGGAAGAAAGAAATAGAATTCTGAATGCCTGTGACAAGTTAGAGGGGAGTCAGACCATTAGAATGAAACCTGGCAGGGACAATGGGATGACGAAGAAGAAGAGGGAAAACAGAACATGAATAAAAGGAGAAAAACCCCAAGTGGTGATTTACAGCTATGACCCAGAGAGATCGTCCAGTTAGAGAACCTAAGAGTCTTAGAGGCTATTAAGTTGGGTGCAGTGGGAATGGGCTCAAATCCTTTCACTTCTACCTATAACCTGTGAAATTTTGAATGACTAACTTCACCTCTCTAGGTCCCAGTTTCTTCATCTGTGAAATAAAATTGCTTTCCCAACAATGAGTGGAAGAGAGTTCGTGACCAGACAAGGGATAGAAATGATCCTAAGTGATCAAATGGGCAACTTTAATATGCAAAATGAAAAAGGTTGTGTTCAGATACAATCAGTGCACTTAGATTGAAAAGGAAAACAGTGAAGTGATTTTAAAGAATCTTTGAAACAAATTTCTGATAAAGTATATTCAAACAAGTATTCCTCAATAAATAAATTATGAAAGGACATGACCATTGAGATGAGTATCTCATGCCATATATCACAGAAAGCTCCAAATGGATATATGATCTAGAGATAAAAGGTCACATCATAAACACAGTAGAGCAGCAGGGGAAGAATATTAGACCAGAATGAGAGAGAGAGAGAGAGAGAGAGAGAGAGAGAGAGAGAGAGAGAGAGAGAGAGAAACTTAGTAAAATGCACAGTTTGAATTACATGAAACTGAAATGTTTTTGCACAAATAAAATCAATGCAATCAAAATTAGAAGGCAGACAATTAAGTTGGAAAATAATCTTTTCAGTCTACCTAAATCTAAGATATCTAGAGAATTGGTTAAAATATATAAGAATAGAAGTAATTCTCCAATTAAATGGTCCAAGAATATGAACAAGCAATAATTGAAAACAGACAGACTACCCACAGCCGTATGGAAGAAGTGCTCCAAATTAATAATGTGAAGGGAAATGCAAATTAAAACAACTCCAAGATTCCAAATCACTATCAGATTGGCAGAGATGGCCAAAAAAAAGGAACCTGACGATTATTGGAGAGGGTGTGGGAGAACAGGAATGCTAATGCATTGTTGGTGGACCTGTGATCCAGCCATTCCAGATAGCAATTTGGAATTTACTCTAAAAAAAGACTGTATATATCCTTTGACCCACCAATATCAGTACCAGGCACATATCCTCAAAAGACACCCGCCCCCCCCAAAAAAAGAAAGTTGAGTTACATGCCGCATAGCGGCCGCAGTAAATATCCGTCATTAGAAAAAGTCTGTATCCACAGCAATGATTCGGTGGAACGAATTCAAATGAACTCACTAATCTTTTAAAGAATTAAAGTAGAGTGTTATTATATATAATGCTTTCTTCTTCCCTAATGGTTACTTGAGCATATTTCTCATTTTCTTTTCCTTGTAGACTTGGGACTGTGTCATACGTAAGGGATCCCAAAGATCTTGGTACAGTTGTACGTTATTAATGCTAGCTGAACACAAGCACGTAATGCTTCTGCAGCGTGTCTCCTGATTCATTTTCCCTACATATTTTTTTTAAATAATAATAAATTCCTGCCATTGGCTTATTTAATTATTTTCCTTTGTCCCATGAAGGCAGAAAGTTGTTTTTTTTTAAGTTCAGTCTGCTGCCTCTCTGTTAGCTAGCTTTCTCCCTGCTTCTCCTTTCGGGTTTCATCGTTCAGGGTTTCCTCTTCTCTCCTAGCCTGTGGGGACTGCTTCCTAACTGGCCATCAGAGTAATGTTCCTGACACACTCGTTTGTCGTGCTGTTGCCCGTTCCTTCATCTGTAAAATGGGCCTGATGAGTGGAGCCATCCATTCCTGCTGGGACATACCACGGGGCGGCATCTAGCCGGGACAGATGTCAGGGCGAGGGGACCGCCCTCAGCCCAGGTGGAGATCAGACGGCGCGGTCCCCGTCGGGGGGGTGGCGTTTTCCTGATCTGTCTCCCAGGACCACCTGTCCTAGAGTCAGCTGGTCCCCTCCAGGCCATCTCCCCACATTCCTGCCCTGGGTTCTCTCCCCATCTAAATCCCGGGCAGCTTCCCTGGCCCAGCTCCAGAGCTGCCTTTCCATAAACCTTGTCTGACCATTGGAGGCTCCCGGGTGCTCTCAGGCCGGTGGGGGCCGGGATGCCCGCTACCATATTGTCGTTATATCACGTATGTGTTACCATGTTAATCACCATCCTATTTCTCTGTTACCTGCGGCCATAAATCAGTCAGCAGACACCTTGGGATGAGCCAGAGAAGTCCACAGGGCCCCGGTGCTCAGCACCAGCCCCGAAGCGCTGGGAGCTGACACCTGTTTCCTGTTGGTGTCAGATAATAAGCATCCCAAACACGAGGCTCCACCGTGAAGGGCCCGACGGCGACCCGGCGCACGGGGTTAGGCAGGCCGGCCCGGCCTTAGTGCGCGTGGCCACGGGCGCCCGTTGTCCTCGCCCTCCGATCAGAAGGGAGGCCCGGGGAGGGGGCCCGAACGGAGCGGGGCAAAAACCAGAGGCTCCGACATTTCCACTGAGCAGTTCTTTCATCTTGCTTTCCTGGGGAGGAGGGCACCTGGTGGGCCAGGAATTTCCAAAGAATAACAGGGACTTCACATATTTGGTCAGGAGCACACCTGGTTGTGCCGAATGCTTTGCAATAATAATTATGTCTGCGCACCTGCTCGTTGAAGTCAGCCAGACGTGCCCAGAGAGATTTATTCCTGATGTACCTGGAAATCTCCTTCCTACTCTCAGCGACTTGGAGAGTAAACACACAAGAAAAGTCAAGATGACTCTTAAAAAAACACCCCCCAAATCCCCTCGCTGCAGCTGTCTGCTTCTCAGCTTCGGCGGGCTGGGCCGGGGGGGCCGGGGGACGTTCTAATAACAGTTTGTTTGGGGCTCGGAGTGTGATGGAAATGCAAATGACGGCGCTGGGAATAGGAGAGGGGCTGGGGTTTTTCCTGTGGGAATCTCTTAATGTTTGGGGCCTTCAGAAAAATCGTTGGAAGGTAATCTTTCTGACATTTACATTCTTGAAGTGACAATTATTAATTGAAATCTGGGCTGTGGGGATGACGCCGCCATTTTGCTGACCAAAATTTGAATGACTTTGCAAAATTTCCTCCGCTCTGCGACCGTGCTCCCTGCCAAGCAGGGCTTCTAATGGATATTGATAGCTCTTTCTAAGGGCAGCCGTTCCCACGTTCACTGAACATCGGGCCCTGTGCTCCCGGCCCCTAGACAGCTTTAGGATAGAGTGGGGGGGGGCACGTGAAGGGGGGGTGCCGTGGGCGACCGGAGACGTGTGACCCCGCGCCATGTGTCTGTGTGCGAGAACAGTCTCTCCTCCTCCCTTACGCAGTCGAGGATTGATCAGCTTTCCGTCAGGGAAAGGCCTTCTCAGAGCCACTGAAAGAGCGGGAATCTTGTGGCCTCCGACGCTAGCTGTGGGACCCCGGGTAGGCCCTTCACCCCGCCTGCTTCGGTTTCCTCACCTGTACAATGAGCTGGAGAAGGAAATGGCCAAACCCACTGGGGTCTTTGTTAAGAAACGCCCAGGCGGGGTCATGGAGAGTCAGCACCTCTGACTGAGACAGCAAGTGCTTTGGGAGGGAGGGAGGCCCTAGCACCCGAGACGGGAAAGGAGCTGGGGCTTCCGAGAGGTAAAGGCGGGACATGTGCGCACAGGCCCAGAGGTGTGGGGGGGGCAGCAGTAACCCATCAATAAGCGGACATTTATTAAGCGCCTGCTGTGTGCCTGGCACCAGGAGGCACAAGCCAGTCCCTGCCCTCGAGGAGCTTACAGTCTAATGGGGGACCAATCTGTACAGCGCCAACCACATGCAGGATAAAGAGGAAGTCATTAAGAGAGGAGAAGTGTTGGAATCAAGGCGATGGGGGACTTCCTGGAGAAGGGGGACCTTAGATTGAAGAAGCCATTAGTACGGAAGAAGGCGGGCCTTCCAGGCCCGGGGGATGACAGAGGAAGTGTCCGCAGCTGGCATTTGCTCCTGGAGGCACAGGGGAGCCAGCAGCCACAGGGGGCTGTTGATCAGGGGGCGATGTGGTCAAACCTGAGCTTTAGGAAGATCCCTTTGGGCCTGAGTAGAGGCCGGGCTGGGGCAGGGAGGCTGGAGGCTGGCCCACTCCTCCAGCTGTGAGGCAGTGAGGGTCTGCTCCAGGGCAGGGGGGCCCTTGTGAGGAGTGGGGAGACCTCCAGGGTGACTGTGGGTCGGGAGTCCGAGGGGCAGGGAGGAGGATGGCGCCCTGAACAGGCACGGGGAAGGTTTGGGGGCACCGGAGAGCAAAAGGGAAAAGCTGGGCAGAAAACCTCAAGAGGCCATTAAAGGGCACCCAGAGCCTGCGGGAAAGCTGCGTTATTGGGAAGTGGAGGGGCTCGGCCAGCCCTGGTTAGAGCGGGGCGGGGCAGGGAAGCCAGGTGGGCAGCTCTCGCGTAGTCCAGGTGAGACGTGAAGGAGAGCATGAGCCGAGATGGGAGGGGGTCTGGCAGCCGAGCCAGCGAGGCCCAGAGGCTGATTGGATTTGTGGGGTGAGTGTGAATGGGGACGCAGGGAGGCCGCAGGGAGGCAAAACTGAGACTTGAAGGAAGCCAGGAGGTTGAGCTGAGGTGGGAAGGAGCGCCAGGGAATGCCTGGAGTCCAGAGACGGGCTGTCCTGGACGGGTGTCCCTGCAGGACTCGGTGTGACCAGGCTGCTTTTTGAACATGATCCTGGAGGCTACCGGGCACCCTGAGCCACTGAGTAGAGGCTACGGTCAGAGCTTAAGAAGTCCAGTTTGACAGCTGACTGGAGGTTGGGGGATCAGGCCCCATTTTGGTACTAGTTCAGGGCTGTAAGCCCCCTGCCCCCTCTGGGCCTCAGTTTCCCCATCTGTGCAAAGGGTTTCTCGGCACTTTTTGCTGCTCCCTTGGCCGGCAGACCTGCAGCTAGGGGTGAGCCCATCCTCGCGGGCAGCTTTCCTGGAGGTGCTTCTGCCCAGGCCCTTTGGAGCCCTCTCAGGTAAAGGCTGAGTTAGTGAGAAGAAGGAGCTCTGCAGAGGCATGGGGGCTGGGCACACTCCCTCCAGATCACTCCGGAGTCCTTTTTTTGTGGGCTAAGGGATGTCTATTTTCCCCTTCTAGAAAATGGAGTCACGTCCTTGGAAACGGCGCAGAATGACGTGCTTGTAGGCTGCCTCCTGTTAGGAGATGGGCAGATGTCACACGGGGCCCTTCGCCTCCTCCTCCTGAGGGCCCCAGCACTTGAGCCGGGGGAAATGGCCGCTTGACTGAGACCCCTGAGGGACAATTGTCTCCACCGAAGGCTTCTTCCCGTTCCGACTCCACGAAGTGGGGCAGAGACAGGACGTGGGGGGAGGCAGGAGCACTCGGAGTCTAAGAGGGACTGGTGTGCCAGGCCGGGCCCTGGGCTCAGAGCAGGCGCGGCCCCCTGAGAAAAGGGAGCACCCGAATGTCCTGGGGGACTTGGAACAAAGGAAGGAGTGCTTTTCGGAAAGATGAGTTAAAGGCCCCCAGGATTCTAGGCTGCCAACTGGGCAGGAGCCTTAGAAATGCCCTTACCCAACACCTGCCCATTTACTGATGAGGAACTGGATGCCCATAAAGTGGAGGGACTTGTTCAAATTCAAACCTGGAGCCTCCAGCCCCCTTCAGTGTTAATGCAGACACTTGTGAAACCCCGGAAAAGGGTCATCACTAATTAGTGGCTTGGTGGGGAGAGGGAACGTTCTGGAAGTTCTTGGGCTGTGGGAGCTCTGCGAGGCAAGGGGCTGGCCTCGTGTGGGATTGGGAGGAGAAGGCCAGGCCCGAGTGCAATAGAGCATGTGTCCGCTGAGGTTTATATTGTAAACCTGCCTCACCAAGGGACGGGGGAGCAGGGCTGAGGGCTCTGTGTCTCCCTTCCTCTTCCCTCCCCTCCCACCTCTCCCTCTCCCTTTAATTCATACATCTTCCCTAAAGCTTTCCTCCTCCGAGCTAAAATAGCCCCAGTTCCTTCAGTTAACTCCCATACGGAGCGTCTCATTACCTTCCTCTGGACAATGTTCCGCTTATCGGTGTCCTTCCTAAAACTGCTCATTTAGAGCTAGGCCCAAGGGGCTCTCCAACTGTGCATCCCCTTTGATCCAGCAGTCTCACTCCCGGGCATAGAGATCATAAATAAGGGAAAGGGACCCACGTGTCCCAACATGTTTGTTGCAGCCCTTTTGTGGTGGCAAGGAACTGGGAACTGAGTAAGTAAATGCCCGTCAGTTGGGGAACGGCTGAATAAGTCACAGTATATGAATATTATGGAATATTATCGTTCTGTAAGAAACAACCAGCAGGAGGATTTCAGAGAGGCCTGGGGAGACTCACAGGAACTGATGCTGAGGGAAGGGAGCAGAACCAGATCACTGTATCACGGCAACAGCAAGATTATGTGATGATCAATTCTCAGGGACGTGGCTCTTTGCGCCAATGAGGACTCAAGGCAATTCCAATAGACTTGGAATGAAGAGAGCCATCCACATCAAGAAAGAGAACTGTGGAGACTAAATATGAATCGTTGCATGGTATTTTTGTTAGTTTTTTCTTTGTCATTTTTTCCCCTTTAGGTCTGATTTTTCTTGCATAACATGACAAATATGGAAATAGATTTAAAAGGATTGCATATATTGAACCTTTATCAGATTGCTTGCTGCTTTGGGAAGGGAAGAGTAATGAAGGAAGGGAGAAAAATCTGGGACACAAAGCTTTACAAAAGTGAATGTGAAAACTATATATAAAATGTATTTGGAAAAATGAAAAAAATTTAATGTGACTGGCAAAACTAGATGGGATCTGACCAGGACAGAGTTTAGTGACACTGTCATTTCTTTATTCCCAGAAATCTATGCATCCTTCTTTTTTACATTTAATTTTTTTCTCAATTACATGTAGTTAAAAATTTTAACGTGTTTTTTTTTTTTATTTTGAATTCCAAATTTTATTCCTTCCTCCTGTTCCTCCCCCTGTCCTGAGACAATAAGCAGTTTAATACCGGTTGTACTTGTGCAGTCTTGCAGAATATATTTCCATATTAGTCATGTTGGGAAAGAAGACACAGATCCAAAAAAATCCAAAGAAAAATAAAGTTGAAAAAAGTCTGCTTCAGTCTGGATTCCGACTCCATCATTTCTTTCTCTGGAGGTGTACTCTTCATCATGAGCCCTTTGGAATTGTCTTAGATCGTTGTATTGCTAAGTCATTCACAGGTGATCATTGTGTAATATTGCTGCTACCGTGTTCAGCGTTCTCCTGGTCCTGCTCACTCGACTTCGTATCAGTTCGTGTAAGTCTTTCCAGGATTTTTTGAAAACCATCTGCTCATCATTTCTTACAGCACAGTCATATACCACAACATGTTCAGCCATTCCCCAATTGATGGACATCCCCCCAATTTCCAATCTTTGCTATCAAAAAAGAACTGCTCTAAATTTTTTATACAGGTAGGTCCTTCCCTTTCCCCCCTCCCCCCATTCTTTGGGATATAGACCTAGTAGTGCCGTTTCTGGATCAAAGGGTATGCACATTTTTATGGCCCTTTGAGCATAGTTCTAGATTGTCCTCCAGAATGGTTGGATCAGTTCACAGCTCCACCAGCAGTAAGTACATTACTGTCCCTGTTTATCCTCTCCAATACTTGGCCTTTTCCTTTTCTATCATATTAGCCAATCTGAAAGGAGTTGTTTTTATTTAAATTATACTTCTTGAAGCATTATGACATCACTCGTCACATTAGTTTGATTCATCCCTAAGCTTGGAGTTCATTAAGACCATGTCTCTCCCCCTTCCTCTCCTTGCAGATTAAGTGCTTTCTAGTCAGACTTCTTCTATCTACTTGTTTTGTTTCCCAATGTTAAAAAAAAAAAAACATTTTTTAACATATTTCCTCATGATGTATTCTGATGGAAGTGGATTTCTTCGACAAAGAGAAGATCTAACTCAGTTCCAATTGATCAATGATGGACAGAAGCAGCTACACCCAGAGAAGGAACACTGGGAAATGAATGTAAACTGTTTGCATTTTTGTTTTTCTTCCCGGGTGATTTCTACCTTCTGAATCCAATTCTCCCTGTGCAACAAGAGAACTGTTCGGTTCTGTACACATATATTATATCTAGGATATAGTTTAACATGCTTAACATATATGGGGCTGCTTGCCATCTGGGGGAGGGGGTGGAGGGAGAGAAGGGAAAAGTCGGAACAGAAGCGAGTGCAAAAGATAATGTTGTAAAAAATTACCCAGGCATATGTACTGTCAATAAAAAGTTATAATAAAAAAAGAAAAGAAAAGAGAGAGAATGAAGGGCAAGAGAAAAAAAAAAGTATTTCCTCATGAATCATGTTGGGAAGAAAAATCAGAACAAAAGGGATTTTCCACTAGAGGAAAAAACAAACAAACAAACAAACAAAAGAAAATCGTAAACAGATCATATGTTGATCTCCTTAGATCTTTTTCTGGATGCAGATGGCATTTTCTGTCCAAAGTCTATTGGGATTGCCTTGGATCACCGAACTGCTGAGAAGAACCAAGCCTTTCAGAGTCGGTCATCTCACACTCTTGCTGTTACTGTATACAGTGTATTTTTGTTTCTGCTTGTTTCTCTTAGCACCATAGAACAATAATATTCCATCACTTTCATATGCCATAATTTATTCATCGTTCCCCAACTGATGGGCCTCTTCTTATTTTCTAGTTCTTTGCCACCACAAAAAGAGCTGCTACAAACATTTTTATAGATGGGGGTTCTTTTCCCTCATTTATGATTTCTTTGGGATACAGACCCAGTAGTGAGACTGCTGGATCAAAGGGTATGCACAATTTTATAATCCTTTGGGCATGGTTCCAAATTGCTCTCCAGAATGGCTAGATCATTTTACATCAACAATGCAACCATCCCAGTTTTCCCACTTTCCCTCCAGCATTTATCATTATCTTTTCCTGTCATCTTAGTCAAGCTGAGAAGCGTGAGGGGGTACCTCAGAGTTGTTTTAATTTGCATTTCTTTAATCAATAGTGATTTAGAGCATTTTTTCGTGTGACTGTAGATGGTTCTAATTCTTCATCTGAAAAGTGTTCTTGTCCTTTTGGCCATTTATCAATTGGAGAATGACTTGTATTATTATATATTTCTGGGAAATTGAAGGAGAATGTAATATCTAAGAACATTCTTTATATATTTTAGAAATGAGGCCTTTACCAGCTTTCAAATTTTGTGATTCTATGACAAAAGAAAAGAAAAGAAATAAACATTCTCTTCCTTTATGAGAGGAGGACGCTTTAAGTAAATATGGATAAAAATAAAGATCTGATTTTGGTTTTTCTTTCTTGAAAAGGTAAGCGTGGATTTCTCTCCCTGTCATGGCTCTCCCCCCTCCTCCACCACAGTTTGTCCTCCGAGGAGCACAGTCAGCCGTAAATACTCTGCATTTCTCCTGTAGCAACAAGGCAGATGGTCCCCCACTGCTGTTCTCTGGGTAAGTGATGTCTCTTACTTCTGCTAATGGGAAAGAGTGGTCGATCTGAATTGTGCTCAGTGGTCAGCTTTTTCTGTTGGACAAACTTTTTTAAAGAAACTTTTTTTGTTATTTTCTAACAAAAGTGTCGGTGAGTAGTGCTGCTTCTAACCTGGTTTAAGGAATAAATAACAGTACTCAGCAATTAGCTTTTCAGTTGTGTGTAAAGAGCTGTTCCTGAAGTATTTGAAAAACACTTTGTTCGATAGGATAAAAATTTGCCTTTTGCTCTGGATTTCATTTTACATTTTAGAGTCCTGATCATGTGATCCTGGACAAGACCATTCTACCTTCCCACCTCTGTTTCCTTATCTGGAAATTGGGAATTTTGCCCAGTCTTTGCCCAGTCTTGCTAATTGGGTTATTGTGAGGCAGGCACCCTGCCAGTCTTGAAGCTCTGGGCTTTCTCAGGCCTGTGGGGACGGCCTGCAGGGACCGACGGTCACTCACTGCTGCAGCACCTTTCTCAGAGGCGAGGGCAATATGGGGAAGCCATAACAGCAGGTCTCCTGCCCATCATCTGCCCCATGACGTGGAGGCTGCCTGTTCCTGCACAGTCGTAGTCTGGAGAAATTATAAAGGGTTGGGGAGGGGCAGGGGAGCAGTCACACTTCCCACGCCCACTGAAGCAGCTTCAGGTGTGTCATTTGACAGGTCACTCAGTGGGCTGATACATGTCTGGAATCTGCAGACCCGAAGAGCGGATGCCATCCTGGATGGCCACGCGGGGCAGTCTGTGTATTGGGTGAAGACCCTGGGGGATCAGAACTTGCTCCTCAGGTAAGTCGAGGGGCTGAGCAGGAAGGATGTGTGATGGTCTTCTTCATGAGTCTCTCCAGACTCTCTAAAATCCTCCTGCTGGTTGTTTCTTACAGAACAATAATATTCCATCACATTCATACACCGTAACTTATTCAGCCGTTCCCCAACTGAGGGGCAGACACTCAGTTTCCACTTCCTTGCCACTACAAAAAGGGCTGCTACAAACATTCTTGCACATGTGGGTCCTTTCCCCTCTTTTATGATCTCTTTGGGATACAGGCCCAAATCAAAAGGGATGCAGTTTGAGAGCCCTTTGGGTGTAGTTCCAAATTGCTCTCCAGAATTAATCAGTTTACAACTCCACCAACAATGTATTAATGTACCAGTTTTCCCACATCCCCTCCATTATCTTTTCCTTCTTCTTAGCCAATCTGAGCCATGTGAAGTGGTAGGGTTATGGTCTTCTTCTTCAACCTTGAAGAATAACATACCTCAAAAATATTTTTCAAGCCTCATTCTCTGGTCATTCCTCTAAGGATGTGATCCAGCCAAACAGACTTTCTCTCTATTCCTCACACATAATACATATCTCCCTCCACTGGGCCTTTGCATTGGCCATCCTCAGTGTCCGAAATGCTCTTCATCTTCATCTCTACCTCAGTTCATTAACTAAAAGCTGGGGAGATGAATATGTCAAAGGAAACGCTGACTAGTATCTAAAATTATTACATATTTAAAGATCCCCCCCAAAAGAGAATATTTCCCTAACAATATAAATAGGACTCAAAGAAAAAACATGGATTTTCTAACGTAGACCACATAAATACTTAGAGAAATGAAGCAAGAGCTGAAAAAATAAAAATAAAAATTCTTGAGGGAAGACATTGAAGGAGAATGTAATATCTAAGAACAGAAATTGTTCAACTTTACCTAGAAAATGAACTCTCTGAAAACTAGAAAACTAAGAGAAATCAGTAATCTCTTGATGTAGAAAAAAATATTCTAATAATATTAAAAGACTGGGAGGAAGAGGAAAAGAGAGATAAAATATAAGCTATTTGCTTTTTAAAAAACCAAGCAAACAAGTTCAGGCAAACAGATCAAGGAGAGACAATTCAAGAATCATTGGACTCTAATTATATGTCAAGATAATTGTCAGTATTGTTATTGTTTGTCCATCATTCTCTAAGAAGATCATGGCACCAGAGAAGTAATGAATATGCAAGTGAATTGGATCTTAGTGAGGGAGGGCTGTGCAGAGTCACCAATCCCACTTTCTTCACCAGAGCTGCCTGGGTCCAGTGGCCTGATAGAGATCAGGGTGACTGGAGATGCCCCCGGATGCAATGGGAGACCATGACCTTATTAAGCTAAGGTCTTTAACAGGTCTCAGTTTGACTGAGGCGAGGTCCAATCAGTGATTGAGGCTAAATGTGAAAGGAGGCAAAAAAAAATGACACATATATATGTATACATATGCATATTAAATATGTATACATAGAATGTGATTTATGTATGTATGTCTATATCTAGGAAGACCTTCTGAGTTTCTGACCAAAACAGAAACTTGCTATTTACATTTACTCTGAGCCAATTAGTGCCCAGACAGTGACCAAGTGGGCCTTGACCCGGGACCTATTGTTGGTCAGTTGGTGAGAAACAGAGTGATTTAGGGTCTAAGGGATGGTCCTAACCCTTAAACCTCAAGGTATAAAAACTTCCCAGATCTATTAGAACCAGAAATCAAAATCAAAATAGTCTATTAATCATCTTCTGGGGCGGGGGGAAGGAAAAGTCCCAGAATTACTATAGCCAACATTCAGAACTTTGGAAGAAAAAATGCTGCTGGTATGAAAAAAGAAACAATACACAGTCAGGATGATACAAAACCTGACATCATCTACTTTAAATGAGAGGAGATCTTGGAATACAGTGATTCCCCAAGGCAAAAGACAAAGGCTTGCAAGTAAGAATAATTTATTCTGCAAAGTTTGGTATCATCCCGTAGAGGAGGATGAATTTTTAATGAAATAATCAGGACTGATGAAAAGACCAGAACTGCTTAGAAATTTTGAGTTACAAATAGGAGATTCAAGCTAAGCCCACAAAGGTAAAACACTTTACAAAAGTGATGTCATTTGATCTTTACAAATGAGCAAACAGGCAAACAAAGGAAGTCACAAGGCTAGGAAGAGCCTGACGTAGGATTTGAACTCGGATCTTCCCATCTTCCCGTCCGTGAGCTCAACTACTGAGAGGCTGGTCAGGAGAGCAGAGAGCCCAAGGTGACTTGAAGCTGAGTATAGGCTACAACATTCACATTAGGGGAGCCCGAAGTGGGGAGAAGAGGGGGCTCAGCAGCACTGGGGCTGCAGGACCTGAGCCATAGCCACGCTCAGGTGGTGGCTGGTTACTGGGTAGAGAACAAGTGTAACTAACATTTATGTAATGCTTTAAAGTTTGGAAAGTATGTTACAAATAAAATCATTTGTCTCTCATTTGTCCTCTTAACGACCCTGGGAGGCAGGTACTATCATTATTTCCATTTTCCAGAAATGGAAACTGAGTCAGGCAGCGATGAGATGCCCTCCTTCCTCGGCTTCACTTCCTGACTTCTTCCAAGTTTCAGCTCAAATCCCACTTTCCAAGTTCTACCAAGTTCCTTTTAATATACAGATATGATTCTGGATACCTAAACCAGGAAGAGGCAAAATAGAGAAAGAAAATTATAGATCACTTCTTCTAATCAATATTGGTAAAAAAAAAAATCTTAAACAAAATATTAACAAAGAGATTATAGTAATATATATATACATATATATATAATATAATATATATATATATATATAATAGTAATTCCAGAATAATACACTATATAATCAAATAGGATTTATCCCAGGAAGGCAGAGCTGGTTCAATATAAGGACAACTATCAGTATAATTGCCCATATCAATAATGAAACTAACAAACCATATGATTATCTCAATAGATGCAGAAAAGGCATTTGACAAAACATTCATAATAAAAACATTAGAGAGCATAGGAATAAATGGAGTTTTTCTTAAAATGATCAGTAGCTCCTGTCTCCTTTCCTAGTTGGTCCCTGTGCCCTTTTCAAAGAAAGGCAAACCTGTGTTTGAGGTGCAGCCAAATGATCCTTTACCTGCCCCAAATGCTCACCTGCCCATGGACCCTTGTGCTTCCTAGGAGGAGGAAGTGGCAAGTGTGGAGTCTCAGATTCTTTGTAAGATTAGACCTTTGGGAGCAAATATTTGGAAAGAGGTCACCCCTTCTGGGTGTGGCGGCTCTGCTGGCTGTGTGGCTGGAATGTGCATGCAGCGTGTTTGAAGGGCCATTGGCCGCAGGTCCCCATTGTCCGACACAAGTGGCGAGATGGAGGGTTGCTCAGAATGGGCACTTGGAGAGTGACTCAGTCCTCTCGGCATTTCTCAAGTGTTCTGAGCAGCACTTGGAATTTTTTAGGTGCAGTCAAATTGTTCTAAGAAATGTCTCTGGATATTGCTCCGCCTTCTAAGTTCATCACATCCCACTTGTTAGCAATCCCATGCTCTAAAAATTGGGCCTCCTTTTTTTATAATAGCTTTTTTATTTTTCTAAATAAATGCAAAGATAGTTTTCAGCATTCACCTTGTAAAACCTTGTGTTCCACATTTTTCTCCCTCCCTTCCCTAAACACAAGTAATACAATATACATTAAATGTGCAATTCTTCTAAACATATTTACACATTTATCATGTTACACAAGAAAATCCAGCTCAAAAAGGAGAAAAAATGAAAGAAAAAACAAATAAGCGAAAAAAAACCAATAAAAGTTAAAATATTATATTATGATCCACACTCTGTTCCCATAGTCCTCTCTCTGGATGTGAATATCTATTGGAATTGGCCCGAATCACCCCATTGTTGAAAAGAACCACATTCAGAATTGATCATAAATAATCTTGTTGCTATGTAGAATGATCTCCTGGTTCTGCTCACTTTGCTCAGCATCAGTTCACATAAGTCTCTCCAGCCTTTTCTGAAATCATCCTGCCGATCGTTTCTATCAGAACAAAAATATTCCATTACATTCACATTACATACATCATTTTACTTTATTCAGCCATTCCCCAACTGATGGGCATCCACTCAGTTTCCAGTTCCTTGCCACTACAAAAAGGGCTGCCACAAACATGTGGGTCCATTTCCCTCTTTTATGATCTCTGTGGGATACAAACCCAGTACTGACATTTGCTGGATTGAAGGGGTGCACAGTTCGATAGCGCTTTGGGCGTACTTCCAAACTGCTCTCCAGAATGGCTGGGTCAGTTCACAACTTTAAGGTTGGACCTTTACATCCTGAGGCAGTGTTTATAAAGTCCCTGTGCAGTCAGTGCCTGGAACCCTAAATTCGCGCACAACGTACTGTGAGTGTGCTAGACTACACGAAACCGTATAATACTCTAGTATCCTATGCTAAAAATGAAAATATTTTAAAATTTTACAGCCAAGGACGAGACTTAAAGCTGTGCCTGTGGGACCTTGCAGAGGGCAGGAATGCTCCGGTGGATTCCCTGTCTCTGGACAGTGTAGGCTTTTGCAAAGGATCCGTCCTCTCCGAAGGGACCCAAGGAAGCTGGCTCCTGGCAGTGCCGGGGAAGGGCATGGATGAGGTAAGAATCCCAGACCTGTGACCTTGACATGAGGAAAGCTGGAATATTTGAGTTCTCTATAGCCAGCCCAGAGACCTCTGGCCTCCTCAGACCTTTGCTCATCAGATCCAGCTTTCAAAAGGAATTGTGAGCAGGAGATACCAAGTAGAGACCAGAAACACTCCTCTGTTCTTCTCTGATTAGTGTTCCTTGACCTCCGTTTTCCACAAGTTTTAGGTTCGTGGCCCATTGATATCCCAGATCTTTTTTTTTAATATGGACACTGCCTAGAATTGCATCTCCCCTCTGGCACTAAGTTTTTTAATCCCAAGTGTAAGACTTTATCCCTATAAAACTGCATCTTTTTAAGATTTGGCCCAATCAGTACTCTAGTTGGTCACAGTCATTTTGGATTCTGACTTGGTCTTCTAGAGGGCTAAGCTCTCTTTCCTAGGTTTATGTCACGTGTAGATTTACAAGCATACCCACTCATAACAAATCTCCAAAGCGCTCCCAGAGATCCCCTCACACGCTGCCGTTGAACCCTCCCTGGCTCCTGGGCTAAAATTGAGGTCAGTGATGATAAAGTCACCTGACTTGGGAGTTGGGCTCTGGCTTCGTTCACTAGCTCCGAGGGGATGAACGGACCATGTCACTCCCTCAGCCTCAGTTTCTTTATCTCAAAAATACCCTTTGATCCCACAGTACCACTGCTAGGTCTGGATCCCAGAAACATCCAAAAAGGGGGAAAGGACCTATTTGTACAAAAATATTCATGGCAGGTTTTGTGGCGACGAAGAATCGGAGATGGAAGGGCTGCCCATCAGTTGGGGGATGGCTGAACAAACTATAGGATGTGATTGTAATAGAATATTATTGTACTATAAAAAAGAACAAGCAGGGTGATTTGAAAAGACTTGGATGAACTGTGAAGTGAGCAGACCCAGGAGGACCTTGTCCACGGTGACAGCAACGTCGTATGATGATCGGCTGTGAATGACTCAGCTCTTCTCAGCAACACGGTGACCTCGGACAATCCAAGGACCAATGCTGAAGCCCCCTCCCCGCCTCCAGAGAAGAAACTGAGATTGATTGATTGAGTCCAGACTTTTATTCATCTTGTACCAACTAGGGAAGAGTTTTATATAATTGTGCATGTCCAGCCTGTAACTGATTGCTGACTGTCTCAGGAGAAGGAGGGACAGAAGGATTGTCCCTCAGGGGAGAGAGGGACAGAAACGGGGCTGGTGCCCACCGGGAGTGCCTTCCTAAAGGCTCTTTGGGAGACTTAGAAAAGGATGATCCATGCACGAGGCTCCTCGCCCTTGCAGCCCTTTATGAGCCTCTGCTCTGGGCATTCACTCCCCTTCTTCCCCTGTGTTCAGTGCACATAGAAATGCCCCCTAACATCGGGGGTTATTGCAGCCCTGAAAATGCTTTTTGTGGTGGTTTTTCTTGTTAAATGTCTGCAGCATTCCGCTGACCCCCCAGACTGATAACGCCATCCCAAAGGGACACGAATCATACTGTCCAGCACCAAAATAACCTGCCCAAGGTTATTCAACAAGCTAAGTATCAGAGCCCTCCATCCCATCTCTTTGCAGTACACCCCACCCCATGTAGAGCTCTTCGTTCTCCTGAGCTACAGGCCTGGCACAGAGTAGGCGCTTGGTAAATGTTTGTGTACCGAGTCAGTCTGACATGACCCGTGCTTGGTGAAGGCAGGCTGGTGAGAGCTGCCTCCTGGCCTGAAGCTTTCCAGCCATCCGGGAAAACCACCTTCGAGAACCGCGCCATCCTCTATTCTCACGATTCTCATCCTTCTCTGAAAATCAGGGCGTCTGCATTTCGCCGCTCTCTTCCACTCTCCAGATTCTTTAACTTCAGGAAGTGGGGGGCGGGCACTAATAATCTGTTAATCGGGAGGGGTCTCACATAGGAGATGGACCCTGGGAGCTTGCATTGTGTCCGTCCCTCCTGTGACACTATGGCTCGTGGGCAGCCATTTCTCTGGGGACGCTCTTTGTGCCCCCTCTTCTCAGTGATTCCTTATTGGGACTGTGGTGGAGCTCCGGGCACTTCTCGGGGCTGGGGAGCCATCGTGGACTTTAATTCTTCGGGTCCTTGTTCAGTGTTCCTCGATCTTGTGGCCACATAGATATCATGGTAGGATACTGGTATTAGTTAATAGTCAGCAAGCCTTTCTTAAGCACCTACTGTGTGCCAGGCATTGTGTTAAGGAAATAAAAGCAAAAGTCTGTTCTTGCCCTCAAGAAGCTCCCAGTCTAATGCAGGAGACGGCAGGCAAAGAGCTCTGCAAACAAGCTAGAGATAGAAAAGACTGGAGAAAATTACCAGAGGGCAGGCACTGGCAGCATGGGGGAGCAGGGAAGGCTTCCTGCAGAAGGGGGTCACCCCATTGTTGCTGGGAGAAAGGAGCGTCTGGAGGACTTTTCCGTCCAGTTGTTGGAGCAGACACTGGACACGATGGGCCACCTTGCCCAAGATTTGCCAGCTGCGGGGACTCCTTCTTGGCTTTGGCCCCTGCCCTGAGCCTCTCACAATGGTGAACACCCATGGGGGCGACGGAGGAGGGTGGAGGGAGGAAGCAGAAGCTCCGTAGAGGCTGCTCTGTCTGTTATTCCATTTTCAAAACTGCTGATGGAGCAAGATCTTGGAGGAGGGCGCGGACGGGACCGGCGTTCAGTCCCCGAACAGTTACGTCTCTCGTGTCTTTCGAGGAAGCCTGTGTGAGTCTGACAGCCGCATGGAGGCCCATCATTGAAGGGGAGCCATTAAGGCGGCCATTATCCCTGATCCCTCCAAAGCACTTTTATCCCGAACAAAGGGTCTGGTTCTGCCCCCTGCCAACTGAGCGATGGCACGGAGCCTACCCAGCCCCCTCCGCATCCCTGTCCAGGCTGCCTCAGGGTGCAAGTTGTGCTTATAAAAGTTGTGCGTGGATGGGAAGTGGGCCCCAGGTGTGTGTTCCCTCCAGCACCTTCCTCGTCGGTAGAAGTTAAACCTGGGATTTCTTCCCCACGTTTGCTACTTCACGGCTCCGCCTTTTCAGCTCTGTCGTTTCTGTGGCCAGCCAGTCCGGTCCGGCGCGTCTCCCCTCTTAGCTTTCTTCTGGGTCTATTGGTAGCATCCAGCGGGGGCTCTGCCATCCTGGACGGCGAAAAGGCGCGCGGGGCTCCGGCTCTGGCCCGGTCGGCCGTCTCCCTTCCATTTGTTGTCCGCCTTCCAGCTTTATCTCTGAGAGCGATAGCGGCGCTGGCTCCAGTCCCTTGCCAAGCTTCCTTTGAGCTCGGCTTCAGGAGGACAGGTCGCTCACGAGCTTCCGCCATGCTTGCTGAAGGGATTTGCAAACAAGTTTATATTACACCCCGGTGTTGCTCTTGGCCCAGTCTCTCCGACTGGCAAGGAGACTGTTTTTTAACAAAGGAGCTTCTCGGGCGCCTGTTATGGCGACTACTTTGCATCAGTGAGGGACTTCCTCCTTGCTGCAGTCTCATGTTTTATTGGGGGGTTAGGGGTGGGGGTGGGGGTGCTCGCCCATCCAGGGCCTTCCGATTTCTTTCTGTCTCACGTCAAGGCCCTAGGCCTCCATGTGCTCCTGCAGCCTCTCTCATTCCCGACTTAGAAACAGGGTTTTATGGCGTCCTCTCCCTTGCTGACTCTCCGGTAATCCCTCCCTTGTTGCGAAGTACAGTTATGCAAAGCAAAGCAACCTATCTACCTTGTTTGACAACTTCTGTTCGCCACCTCCATCCCCCCCGGGGAGGGGGAAGGGCACCTCACCATCCTAGGCAACATTTTCCAGCCTGGTTTTTGCCATCCTTGCTTGCGTCCGCCAGAGCCTGAGAACACACGTGTGAGCGTGCTTGTCTTTCCGAGTTCTGAGGAGCCTCTCCCCTTCTCGGTGACAAATGGCGGCGCGTTAACTGCAAGAGTTTTCCCAGTGGCCTTTTACAGGTGCGAGATGCCCCATGGCCTCTGCCCTTTGCAGGCACCCACTCTGCCTTTCTGTACCTCTCCAGTGAAAACTGGGAGCCAATCTCCATCCAGCTGCCGCTTCCTTTGATCTATAACAAGCTTTTCAAGCTCTAGAGACTCGGCCCCTCCGTAGTGTGTCCCCTAATTGGCACATTTGGAGCGCCAGCTGCTAAGCTTATGTTTCCAGAAACTCTGAAAACTAGGGTCCAGAGGCCCCCGAGCCCCCCTTTTCCCACTCTGCCTCCTCTGGGACCTAAGAAGGGCCTCACCCCCCCATCAGGTTTGGTGACCTGGGGGTTTCCGATGACCTTAGGGAGAACCTATGGTTCAGAAGCCAGCTTTCTGAAGAAGCAGAAATAGAGGCTTCCCCTAGAGAGCGAGTCCCGGAGGAGGACAGGCGCGAGTCCAGGTGAGAAGCGGGGATGGCTGGGGATGCAGAAGCTTTACGTTTAGGAACAACAACCCCCTTCTGGGCCCAGAAAGGCTCCTTCCCGCTTGTCCATCGGCTGTGGGATTTAAAAACGAGCCGGGTCTTCGAGCTCCTGACGTGAGCAGCAGCTCTGGGAGAAGGGAGACGGCAGGCCCCGTCAATTCCCCTAAGATTTTGTATGATGTAGGCCCTCCGAAGGGACAGGTTCTGCAAGAGCTCACACATCGGCGGCTTATAATGAACACGGAGGCTTCAGATGTGTTTACACTTGGCTTCTTCCCAAGAAGAATAATTTTGTCTTAAAGCAGGTTCAGTTCATAAATAATGAGATAGGAACAGGCATTTATTTGTTCGTGATTGCATTTAAATCACCAATTACGAACTGCACACATTCTTCTTGCCAATTTGCCAAAAACATGTTAAAAGCCTTATTAAAGTGAAAAAGAAAAAAAGGGTGTGCTTCTTCCGGGCCTGCTCCAGCCACCCATGAACACGAGGAACCCCAGGCAAGAGCAAAAATCTTTTTCCTATTAAGCAAAACCAACATAAACACATAGAGCGGAGGCTTAAGTCACAGTTGTCAGACTTGGTGAAACGGGATTTGGTTCTGAGGTTTGGTGGCCAGCGCTCCTTCCTGCCACGGCCTCCCGCTCCCTCCTATGGAAGCCTCCGTTGGCCTTTGGAAGGGAGTCCAGGAAGTAGCCAGGTAGAACTGGCTGGGCTGGGCTTGTAGCTTCCCTGCTCGGGGTATTGATAACCCGTGTTGCTGGCGGCTTGGAGGTCTCCAGAGTGTTTGCCTCACATCCCTAGGAGATCACTAGGACACCGATTCTTAGACCGGTTTTACTGACGCATTCTGAGGTGCAAAGTGGGACTTGTCTGGAATCTTCCAATTCCTGGGCTGCCACAGGCCCCTCTTCCTGGGAGTGTTCCAGAGAACGAGAGGGTGCAGAGCTCTAGGCTGCTCTTGGCCAACATGCTTTTGTTTTTCTATTTATTTTATTGATCGTATTTTTATACATATTTAAATTTTTCTTTTATATTTTATATATTAATATTATATATGTAATATGTATAATTCATGTGTTTTCTCTATTATATAGAACATTTTTAAATATATTAATCAGATTGTTTAGTCTTGCTTTTTCTTCCTCATTTCTGAATGTATCTACCTGTATCCCCCACCCCACAGCCAGCCAACCTGGAGATCAAAGATTTTAAAAGGAGAGAGAAAAGTAGTCGTATTTCATATTTAAATTTCATATTTAAAAGGAGAGAACAAAGTAGTAATACTGATAACACCACCTGGCACTTATCAAGTGCCCTAAGGTTTCCAAAGCTCCTTCCGGAGCTGTTTCTGACAGTGTGTGGCCCCCATAGGGCCCCACCTCCTCGAGGTGCCAGATTGGGGCGACGGCCCTTTGGGTGGCGGTCACTACGTTTGCGCTTCTGGAGGCGGTTCGGATCGTCTCCTGGTTATCCGTCCTCTGCTCTGGATAAGTTTATGTCGAGTCTTTCTCTTCATTCCTAATTAGTGCTTCTCCCCATCCTTCCCGGTTACTTCCCGCAGCACTAATCCCTCGTGGGTCCCTCTCGCAGTGACCACGCCACCCCCTTCCTTGGTGGGCTCCTTTCGCCCTGAAGGTCCGGTGCCCCGGCCGGACGGGCCCACCCGCCCAGCCCCCGGCCCGTTGCTCCCCCTTGCAGCTCAGGGCCGAGCCCTCGGAGGGTGCATTCCTGCCATTCCCAGACATGCACAGGCCTCCTCTCGGGCTCAGAACGGACTCGCTCCTCGCTGCTTCCTTTGCGAATCCTCCTCTTCCTGGAAGAGCACTTGGCCCGGGCTCTTTCCCCCTCTGAACCTGCCTTTGGCTTTGTGGTGTTTGGGTTCTGCCCCCTCCCCTCAGGGAAGCACGAGTCCTGCAGACAGGAATCTGCGTCCTTTTTAGTCTCCACATCACAGGACCCCAGAGTTGGAGCTGGCAGGGACCGTGGAGGCCGTCAAGTCCGACCCCCAGATTGTAGGGAGAGGAAACAGGGGTCTCTAGAAATAAAATGGCTTGCCAGGGGTCCCCAGTCCATGAGTCTCTCTTATTCCCAGCTTAGGAATTGCTCAGGCCTCGAAGCCACCAGGCTCACTCTCTGCCTCCTGGGCCATCGCCCACTCCCAGCCCCTCCCCGCTTTCTCCAGGGGGACCGGTGGGCTTCTAGTTGCCGGCTGGGGGAGCGGGAAGCGGCGGTTTCTCCTCCGTCTGGTCTCTTCCCTGGCGACGCCTCCTGTTTCCGTACCCGCTCAGACCGCATCCCTTGACTGGGCTTTGCCGGTGCCTCCTGGCAGGTCCATTCATCCCAGGGTGCTATTTTCATCACTGGCACTTGAGCAATGTCCCTTCCAAACCCGAAGGCTTCCCCTCACCCTGAGAACAACGTTTGGGCGCCCTCGCCGGGCATCACCTCTCTGGGCCCGTCCGGCCCCATTCCAGCCTCATGCCCATGAAGCCTCTGTGGGGACTCGAGTTGGGGCACAGGTCTCCTCCCTCCACCGAGTGTCTGTCCCCAAACCATTCCAAGAGGGACTAGAAAAGGCTTGGGGTGAGAAAGAAAGAGGCGGTGGGAGTGTCCGACACGGGACGGGGAGTCGTGGGGGAGAAGGCCGGAAAGAAAGGCCTCGAATGCCGGGCTCAGATGCCACGTCCTGTTCCCTCCGCTCCTCCAGCACCTCCAGCTGCTCTCCTAATGGCGTAGCCTCCCTGGACACTCTCTCAGGCAGCAGAAAGTCAGCAGCCATGTATTAAACACCTACTGTGTGCCAGGCACACCCACAGAAGCAGAAGGAGATTGCCGACTGATGGCAGAGGCAACATGCGAACAGCTGTACAGACCCAGGACCCCCTGGAGACAGTCGGAGAGGGGAGGTGCCCGCGTGAGCAGAGCGGGAAAGGCTTCGTGCCACAGGTGGGCAAGCCGGAGGGACTGTCCGGACGGGGGGAGCCAGGCTGCAGGATGAGCCAGGACCCCCTGTTACAGATGCAGAGCTGACTGTAAAGGAGGAGAGCCTGCAGCCTCCAGGGGGCTGAGTTGGGAAGGGCTCCGAGGGCCGACGGAGGATCTTCTGTCCGATCCCAGAGGCTCGAGAGCCCCTGGAGCTCCCAGCATCCTCCAGGAAGGCTAGTGGAGGATGGCCCGGAGCGGGGAAGATGAGACCGAGCAGGCCTGAGATGGTGACGGCCTGCATCGGGTGCGGGCAGCGTCCGGGGAGAGGGGGCACATTCGACAGGAGTCCCCGGGCTTGGGCACCCGATGGGACCACAAGCAGCGAGAGGGCATCAATAGCGGCCCCTGGGCTGTAACTGAGGAAACGGAGACCAGGACGGTCACAGGGAAATGAGGGAGGGGGAGAGTTTGGGGAAATGGGGGGCTCAGTTCTGAGTTTAGGATGTCTGCAAGAAGCCAGAGTGGAGTGAGGAGGGAGCTTCGGGCTACACTGTCACTCCTCCGAGATCCGCTGGTCCCCTAGGGGACTCGGAATACGCTGCGCTCCCCACTGCCGCTTCCAGACTCTCTCAACCTCCATCACTCCTCTCAGTCGATCTCTCCGGCCCAATCAGAATCTTACAGCGGTTTCTGGAAACCTCCGGGACGTTCTCTTCCTTCCTCAGTAAAAAAAATTTTGCAATTTTGATCATTCATTTTTTAAAATGTTGAATTCCAAATTCTCTCCTTTCCCCCCTCCCTGAAATAGGAAGCAAATTGATGCAGGTCATACGTGTGTAGTCACGCAAAACAGCCATGTTACTCATGTTGTAAAAGAAAACAGCCCCCCCAAAAAAAACATAAAAAGTGAAAACTAGCATGCTTCCATGGGCATCCAGACTCCGGTTCTTTCTCAGCATTTTCCGTCATGATTCCTTTGGAACTGTCTCGAGTATTGGAATGCTGTCGCTCACGGCCGCTCCTGGCCCAGTGTTACTATTACTGTGTACGGTGTTTTCCTGCATCTGCTCACTTCCCTCAGCATCAGTTCACCTAAGTCTTTCCAGCTTCTTTGGAAATCTGCATGCTCTTTATTTTTATAGCTCAAATGTCGCCGTCCTGCACTATGTGATTCTTGTTGTTCGGCCATTCCCCAACTGATGAACATCCCCTTAGGTTGTTCCTGCTCACTTCCCTGTCGGTCTCTCCAGCCTCTCTGAAATCCTCCTGCCGGTCCTTTCTTACAGAACAATAATGCTCCATCACATTCACATAGAATATTGTATTGTGAAGTGTATTCTGTACGTGTATAATGAACTTTGAATTGTATTAGGAACTTACTCGGCCGATCCCCACTGATGGGCAGCCGCTCAGTCTCCAGTTCCTTGCCACCACGCAAAGGGGCCACCACAGACATTTTTCTCACATGGGTCATTTTCCCTCCTTTATGATTTCCCAAAGAGATTTTTTCTTAAAGTGGGGGAAGGAACAAGCTATTCGTACAAAAATATCTCTGGAACACAGGCTCAGGAGTGATGATGCTGGACCAAAAGATGTGCACGGTTTGTAGCCCTTTGGCTCAATTTTTGGGCCCGGTTCCAGATTGCTCCCCAGAATGGTTGGGTCCACAGCTCCACCAGCGATGCGTCAGGGACCCAAGTTTCCCACACCCCCTCCCACATTCCTTACCCAGGACTCGGGAACCCTGAGTGCTGGGAAAGGCCGCCGGATCGGACATTTCCGAGATAGCATTGATTGTTGATCGGTGTAGGGAGCACGGTCTGGAGGCTCGAGAAGAGAGCGAGAAGGTGATCGAAGCCACGTTTCAGAGAGTTTAGCTGTGAGAGGGAAAAGAAGTCCAGGGTAGCTCGGAGGGTCTAGTGAAGGTTTCTAAGAGGTTGAGGGGATTTGAGCAAGTTCGTGGGCAACCGGGAAGGAGCCAAGCATAGGGAGAGACAAGGGCCTACATCCTGCAGGGTTCTTGACCTAAGGCCTGTGACTGATTCTTTTTTTAATAACTGCAGCTCAATAGAACTGGTTTCCTTTTATGCATTTAGAGGGCCCATAAATATTCCAACTCACCCTGCAGAGCAAAGGCTGTTAGAGATGCAGCCCCAGTATGTGTCTGTGTATTCCCATGTAGCACAAAGATGCTTTACGGACAAAACTCAGGTTTCACACAAACTGAGTTTGAGGAGGAAGGAAAATGACATCGTTAAAACCCTAGGGTGATATGGGGGCTATTCTTTCTGTAGTTCCCCAAAATAGCTGTGATTTCTTCAGCGTGGGCAGGCCCTCCACTGCTACAGGTATCAACCCCTGCCTCTCTGAGTGGACAGCTGCATGAGTCGCTGTGGCCAGCGCAGTGATAAAGGCCTCCATCCTAGGCTGGTCTTCGTGACAGGCGCACAAACCGTTTCCAAGCCAAAAGCTGAAGCCTTTGCAGTTTCTTAGGACGTGCCAGAGCCTGTGTTTTCTGGCAGAGGCTTTAAGAACCGTGGGTCACACCAAAATAATGGATACATGACTTAAATATAAAGGGTGACATCATAAGCAAATTAGAGAAGCCAGGGGAACGTTCTCTTTCAGATCTATGGCTGGGGAAACAGTTCATGACCAAACAAGTGATAGAGGGAAGATTGCACCAGATAAAACGGACAGTTCTGAGTATCTAAAATGTTAAGTGTTGCACAGATAAAATCAATGCAGCTGAAATGAGAAGGGGAATGGGGAACTGGAAAAAATCTTTGCAACAGGTTTCTCTAATGAGGATCTAATTTCTAAGACATATTGAGAAAGAACGAATTCAACTTTACAGGAATAAAAGCTGTTTCCCAGTAGATAAATGATCCAAAAATATGACCAGGCAATTTTCTAAGGAAGAAATCAAAGCTCTATAGCCAGGTAACAACAGCAGCACTAGCAGTAGTACAATAGAGTAGCAGCGGCAGTATAGTAGCAGTGGTAGTAGTAGCGACAATAGTAATACTATAGTAGTAGCAGCAGCAGCAACAGGAGGAGGAGTGGTAGTAGTAACAGCAGGGGCAGTAGTGTAGTAGTAGTAGTTATAGTAGTAGTAGTAGTCATAGTAATAGTAGTAGTAGTCATAGTCGTAGTGGTAGTTATAGTAGTGATAGTAATAGTAGTAGTAGTAGTAGTTATAGTAGTAATAATAGTAGTAGTAATCATAGAAGTAGTGGTAGTTGTAGTAGTAGTAGTAGTGATAGTAATAGTAGTAGTAGTGATAGTAATAGTAGTAGTAGTGGTAGTTATAGTAGTAGTAGTAGTAGTGATAGTAGTAGTGGTAGTTATAGTAGTAGTAGTGATAATAGTAGTGGTAGTTATAGTAGTAGTAATAGTAGTAGTGGTAGTTATAGTAGTAGTAGTAATAGTAGTGGTAGTAGTAGTAGTTATAATAGTGGTAGTAGTAGTGGTAGTTATAGTAGTAGTAGTGATAGTAATAGTAGTAGTTGTAGTAATAGTAGTAGTAGTAGTAGTAGTGATAGTAGTAGTGGTAGTTATAGTAATAGGAATAGTAGTAGTGATAGTAATAGTAGTAGTAATCATAGTAGTAGTGGTAGTTATAGTAGTAGTAGTAGTAGTGGTGGTAGTTATAGTAGTAGTAATACTAATAGTAGTAGTAGTCATAGTAGGAGTAGTAGTAATAATAATAGTAGGAGTAGTAGCGTACTAGTGGTAATAATAGTACTATAATAGTGGTAGCAGCAGCAGCAGTAGTGGTGGTGGTAGTTGCAGTAGCTACAGCAGCCAGTTGCATTTATGTAGTACTTCCTATATACCAGGCACTGTGTTAAGCCCTTTACAATGATCACTTTTGAGCCTCACAACAATTCTGAAAGGAAGGTGCTATTATTCTCTCCATTTTACAGATGAGGAAACAAAAAAACAGAGGTTCAGGGACTGTGCAAGTAGCCAAGAAGTATCTGGACTCGGATCTGAATTCAGTCTTCCCAACTCTGGATCCAGTGTCTGCTTTTCCTTTTAGCTTCCTCTGGGAGAAAATACCTCAAATCCTTAATAATTAGAGGTTTTTAAGTTCCCCTCCACCCCCATGGGATTGGTAAAGTTGACAGAAAGGGGACGTGACAGGAGCTGGAGGGCTGTGGAAAAGCAGGTGCACGCACGCATTGTTGGTGGAGTTGTGAACTGGTCCAGCCCTTCCAAGAGGCAACATGGAGCCGTGCCCACCGGGTTCCCCCACCCTGCCTCCTTGTGAAATCCCTGCCAGGCCCAGCCCCGGGAGCCAGAAGGAGGAAGAGGACCCCTGTGGGCCAGGAGGTCTGTGGTGACAAACAACTAGTGATGTTAAGGGGGTTCTGTGGACAGAAAGGCGTATAGGGGGTGGGAGATGGATGTTACGCCCCAAAGGAGACGGCCAGAGGAATGGGCTCAGAAAAGCCTCAGAAGCCCGGACCGAGGCAAAGTGCGATAGGAGACCAGGAAAGGAGGCTGTGACCAAGGAGGCCCCTGAGGGAGGAGCTGGAGCCCACCTTGCTTCTGACCACCCGCCCCTTTTTGGCCCCTGCCCCTTCCCTCTCCCCTTTCCCCTCCCGTTTTCCTATGGAGGCGGATTGCTGCACCAGACTCGGTAGCACATCCCCTGTTCGAGCCCAGTCCGGAGAGACGAAGGTTCGGGCAGTGCTCGGCCCTCCCTTCTCCGGGGGGACACTGGGAGACGCTGCTCCGGCTCCATTGGGCGGAGGGGAGGCCGAGCTGGGCAGGGCTGAGCCCCGGCCCTCACTTAGGGAAGGTGACCAGAAAGGGGAAGGGCCAAAGGTTTGTGCAGAAGGAGGACCCACTGACGAAGCCTGGAAAGGCCCCACAGCGGGGCCTGAGCAGCTGCAGGAAAGGGAGCGAGCCCGCGGGGCGCAGAAAGGCAGCGGGCAGACGTCCGGGGTCGGAGTGCGGGGAGCAGGGAGAGAGAGACCCCGGGCCAAGGCCACGGTCGGGGAGGGGAGGTACTAGTCCGAGGTCCAGGCCGGCCACACGGAGTGATGAGTGTGAGTGTGAGTCTGGGGGTGTGCACACACACACACACACACACACACACACACACACACTTAACTGTTTAAAGAAAACTTGTTTTCAGAAAGAGCGCATAACTGAGGGGGGAAGTTCCCCCATTAAACTTCCCTGTGAGAAGGGATTCTTTGGGCTGAGCGCCGAGGATTCTGGGTAGATGCCCGGACAGCCTCCCCTTTCCCCCAGAACCGTGGCGGGGAGTGAGCCCCGGGGCCCTGCCTCCGTCCTGCCCGTCTCGGGCGAAGGGGCCCCGCAGGAGCTGGGGGCGGGGGCCGGAGGCCGGGCTGAAAGCTGGGGCGGCCGTGGCTCCGAGCTCGGGGGTCACCCCCAGAGCAGGGCCCTGCCCAATTAAGCTCGTTTCCAGAGCTGCGTGCCAGGGAGGGAGAGGGCGCCCGCCCCAGCCTTCGCTAATCACCTTAAAACGCCTCCTGTTTGCACAGCAACGCCTGGGACTTGGAGCCGGCCCAAACGCGCTTGTTTTCTCCCTGTCAGGTTCAGGTTTTGGACATGCCGTCCAAGACGTCAGTCTGTACCTTGAAGCCAGCGGCCGGTGCCAAGGCGGGCATGCCCATGTGCCTGGAGCTGTGGAAGGTAAGTGGCGGCCGCGCTCGCCTCTTGTGAAACCCGGGCCTCTGAGTCAGGCCCGCCGAGCAGCCTCCCCTGCAGGGGGCGTCGCCCAGCGCCGGGGCAGGGCCGGGGCTCCGGTCGCTCCCCTGTGCCGTCCTGGGGGGCGTCGCGACTCCGTGGGGGCGTTGTGACTCTGTGGGGGGCATCGTGACCCCGTGGGGGGCATCGTGACCCTGTGAGGGGCGTCGTGACCCTGTGGGGGGCGTCATGACCCTGTGGGGGGCATCTGGACTCTGTGGGGGGCGTCATGACCCTGTGGGGGGCATCTGGACTCTGTGGGGGGCGTCATGACCCCGTGGGGGCGTCGTGACCCTGTGGGGGGCTTCGTGACCCTGTGGGGGGCATCGTGACCCTGTGAGGGGCGTCGTGACCCTGTGGGGGCATCGTGACCCCGTGGGGGGCATCGTGACCCTGTGAGGGGTGTCGTGACCCCGTGGGGGGCATCTGGACTCTGGGGGGGTCCAACACGTCCCTGCTGGGGCTCCAGAGTGCACCTCTCGGGGGCAGCTGGGAGGGGGAAGGAGAGCAGCCTTCTGGGGCTCGAGAACCCTGTGGCCACGCGTCGGGACGGCCGTTGGGCCCCGCTCCCAGCCCCCCCCATGTGGACGTGGGCTTCCCTGAGGCCAAAAAGTGCTGAGCAGTGGCTGAGGAGCCGCTTGTTTTTTCTTGGGGATTCATTTTTGTCACTTTCCCTGGCTGAGGGCAGAGGCTGAGGCGGGGGAATCCCCTGCAGGAAGACTCGGGACTTGTGCAGGCTGGAGGCCCCCGGGCCCCCACCCGGCACACACTGGGCCGAGCTTCGTACCCGAAGAGGCTCCTCACGTCCACGAGGCGCTTTCCTCCTCTCCCACAGCCCAGAACCCAGCATCCCCTGCTCCGTCCCAAGAAAGGGCGGTCCGCCATGGGTGCCTGCTGCCAGGCCAGGGGGCAGTGCCGGGGCTGGTTCCCCTTCCTTTTTCCAGCTGCTTCCAGGGGTGCATGGAGCAGGCCCCGCCCCCGCACAGTCGCCCCCACCCCCAGCGTCCCCGTCCCTCCCTTCGGTGAGTGCCCGTGGGGTGAGGGGCCCTTTTCTCCTCCCTCGGTGCCTGACGCCAGGCCCGTCTCCTGGGCCCTCCCCCCCGCAGCCAGAGCTGGGCTCTTTGGATCTTGGAGCTCCATCTCACTCCGGTCCCGGAGACCTCCAGGCTTATCCTCAGGAGTTTCATCTTGTAAAGGGACTCCATCGCCCAAGCCTGTCCGGGCTCCGTCCTCCTCCCGGAGAATCCGCCCTCGGCGCTGGGCCGTCTGACGCGGCCGCTCCGCCTTCCCCGAGCCTTCTGCAGTAACTAAGCCTGGGGCAGGGCCGAGGAGAGGAAGACCCCCCACACACACACTGCTGCCTCCTCGGTCGGCCCCAGGCTGCAGCCACACAACTGTCCCAGGCCCGGCCCCCTGGGGAGTCCGTCACGTCCAGGCTGATGGTCTGCGCAGGGCCCGAATGCTCCCCCCCCAGGCCAGACATGAGCCGGCCCTGGATCCCTCACCGTCCCCCGGCTCCCCCGGGCCTGATCCTGGGCTGGGGAGTCTCCCAGGCCGCGGCCTCAGCCCCCCCCCCGTACTCCTGCGGGCCCCTTCCCCATCTCGTCCTGGAGAAGCCCTTGCAGAGCTCGTCTTCCCTCTGCAAGCCCACCACGACTCCCCCCGGGGAAGCCCTCTGAAGGCCTCGCCCCCTACTTTCCTGGGACGGCCGGGGCTCCCAATTTCCTGGGCCTCTGGCTCCCGGGCTCCTGGGCTCCTGGGCTCCCGGGCTCCTGGGCTCCTGGGCTCCTCAGGCTCCTGGGCTCTTGGGCTCCCGGGCTCCTGGGGTCCTAGGCCTCTGGCTCCTGGGCTCCTGGGCTCCCGGGCTCCTGAGCTCCTGGGCCTCTGGCTCCCGGGCTCCTGGGCTCCCGGGCTCCTGGGGTCCTAGGCCTCTGGCTCCTGGGCTCCTGGGCTCCCGGGCTCCTGAGCTCCTGGGCCTCTGGCTCCCGGGCTCCCGGGCTCCCGGGCTCCTGGGCTCCTGGGCTCCTGGGCTCCTGGGCTCCTGGGCCTCGGGCTCCTCGGGCTCCCGGGCTCCTGGGCTCCCGGGCTCCTGGGCTCCCGGGCTCCTGGGCTCCCGGGCTCCTGGGGTCCTAGGCCTCTGGCTCCTGGGCTCCTGGGCTCCCGGGCTCCTGAGCTCCTGGGCCTCTGGCTCCCGGGCTCCTGGGCTCCTGGGCTCCTGGGCTCCTCGGGCTCCCGGGCTCCTGGGCTCCTGAGCTCCTGGGCCTCTGGCTCCTCGGGCTCCCGGCCTCCTGGGCTCCTCGGGCTCCTGGGGTCTTAGGCTCTGGCTCCTGGGCTCCTGGGCTCCTGGGCCTCTGGCTCCTGGGCTCCTGGGCTCCTGGGCTCCTGGGGTCCTAGGCCTCTGGCTCCTGGGCTCCTGGGCTCCTAGGCTCCTGGCTGCCTGGGTCCCTGGCCGGTGGGCGAGCTCCTCAGCTGAAGCCCTTCCATCACGGTGGCAGGAGCATTGTCTCCCAACCCGTGTCATTGGAGCTTGTTGGCAGACATCCAGTTGAGGATCTCAATGGAAAGAGGATGTCATTGGGAGCCAGACAAATCGGCTCCTCTGGGACTTAGTGAGGAAAAGGAGTGGGTCTTGCCTGTGGATCCGGTGTGACCTTTCTGGGCGAATCACAGACCCCAACATTGCTCCAGCGCTTCCCAGCGCTCTCTGGAAGGGATTCCCTCCTTCCCTGGTCTTCTTCCACCTCTCGCATCCCCTCAGCCAGGAGCATCGTCACTGTGGGGGCAGAAACCGGACCCGGAGGCTCCTGGCCGCACTTCTCCCTCTGAAGGACTCCCAACGAGGAAGCAGTGGGCCAAGTCCCGCGGGAGACGCAGTGGAGGAAGCCCGGCTGGCGGAGGCTCGCGGCTCTCAGGGACTCATGGCTCTTGGGGGCTCATGGCTCTTGGGAGCTGGTGGCTCTCGGGACGCCTCTCCCCTTCGGCCATTACAAGCCCAGCATGGGCGCCTTCCGCTGCTTCGGCACTCTGTGACTGGAGAGAACGGGTCATCGATGTGGACGTCGCAAAGCCGCGTCCCGAGTGAAGGACGCCCATCATTGCTTTCCACAGAAAGCTCGGCTACCAAAATCAGGGTCATTGGAAGAAAACTCATCAGGCCCCGAGCCCCAGGATCTGGAAGGAGAAATAAAAGCCGGCCGCACAGACGGACTCGAAAACCCGAGGACCCGGAGCAGAGCGAGCAGGTGCCGGAGTGGGCAGAGCTCAGAACTCAGGGAAACGAGCCGCAGGCCCCGAGAGCCGGCGGTGGACGTCGGGTCCGTCCCTGCTTCTTACAGGGGAGGAAACGCAAAGTCTCGCGCACACACGCCCCCCCCCCCCAGGAGCATCAGTCAGGAGGCCGCCTCGTCTGTCCCTGCATCTTCCAGGGGACCGAGCTGGGGCCTGGGCCCAGGGTTCAGCGTCAGAAGCTGCCGTCAGGGAAATGGCATCTGGAAGAGGCTCGACGGCTGCTCTCGCTGCTCCCGGAGAACCACGGGACTCCCCCCGACCTGCAGCCGGACGCCCCGAGAGCACGCGCTCCCCGTGGTAGGGAATGGCCGCCTTTCCAGGCGATAAGGCTCCGTCAGGCGTCTGCCCTTGTCCAGCCGCGTCCGGGCACCGGGGATGGAGATGGGACCCGCCACGTGCAGAGAAGTCTGTGCTAAACCGGAGGGCGGCCCCGCCCACGTCTGCGCCACGGGCACGCGAACTGAGCACACCCGAAGGGGATGCCCGCGGCCGGCCGGCAACCATGTTGGGGGGGCCCAAGGAGCTGCGGAAGATGGGGGCCGGGCCGCGTCCTACAGGAGGAGGGAGAGAGCGCCCAGGCCTCGGACAGAGCTGGTGGGTGTGAGTGTGGTGCGGGAGCCAGGCTTCAGGCAGCTTGTGACAAAGGCCCGGATGCCCACTGTGCCCACCCTCGACCTGGCACGTGCCCAGGGTCTCCCCCGAGTGCCTCGCTGGGCCTGGGCCCGGCCCCCAACAGAGGCTCCCAATGAGTCTGAGGCAGCTCCTGGTCAGAGCGGGGGCCACCAGGCCATGGGACTCACTCGGACCTTCCCCCCGGGCCTGTGCAGGGCACCCCCCAGTCTCCTGGGGTCTCCCTAGGGGGCTCCTGGACTTTCCCATAACCCCCCACTTCTTCCCCCCAGGCCCGCTGGGTAGAGGTCTGGTAAACTTCTCCCCACTGGCTGATGAGGAGCTGGGCTCCGCGGGGGTGAGCCGGTGGTGCGTCAGACACGTGGCCGTGGAAGGGAGACATTATGGGTTCCGGTGGGGCGGGGGCGGGGCTGCTTTCTGCTCCCCGCTGCCCGTGCCCAACGTCCAGCCCTAGGATAAAGCAAGTCGCTCTTTTCTGGCTCGATGGAAGACGGTGGTCCCGGGAGCAGGCGGGGGAGGGGCTGCCACGCTTCTGCCCTGCCCTTTCCCCTGCCCTCAGCCCGTTGCTGACCCAACCCGGGGACCATCCCACCAAGTCTATCCCCCCCCCCCCGAGGGGGCGCCAGGCCGGGCCGGGCTCACGGGTTCCCGAGTCGTGCCATGAAGGCCGGGCCCTCGGAAGGGGTGAGGGGAGATGCCCCTCCATAAAACTCTGGGTGGGCTCTCCTAAGCATGGAGCCCAATGGGGCCGGGGGGTCTCCCGTGCCCACGAGCACCCGCCCCGGCCATCGCCTCCTCCCGTGACCGGAGACCAAGGGCAGGCTCATCAGTCTTTTTGCGGGGAGAATGATGAATCCTTTCCTCCGCGTGACATGTGATCCAGTAACTTCTTCTTGCCGAGTTATTTCGGAGGTTTAAATAAATTAGGTGTCTGCCCGGGGTGCCGGCCCTCTGACCTGTGACCCCATTAATCACCCTCGCCGGGATTGGCTGCGGCAGGATTCCAAGCCCGTTAGCTCTGGGTAACGAAGCCGGCTCTCCGGAGGGGGAGGGGGTTTCAGCAGGGAGGTTGACAAAGCCCAGAAATTTCATTTTTCACCGGGGGAAAGCTGGTGACTTTTCTCAGCCGGCGAGATTAAACAGGTAAGGAGCGGAGCAGCGAGATAAATGGCGTTCTGGAGGCTGGGGAAAGAGAGGGCAGAAAAATACCCCCGGCTCGGGAGGAGTGGAGGCTCAGAGCCCCCGCCAGATGTGCAGGCCCGGCCCCGGCTTGGTGTCAGCGGGACAGGGACTCCCAGGATGGAGAAAGTGCTGGACAGACTGGGGGCGGGGCTCGAGAAGTCTCCTGGGAAGTGGGAGAGCCCCCGACTCAGCGCCGGCGCCCCTCGCTGTTTGGCTCTGGCCACTCGCTTACCTCGGGGTCCCTGTTTGATCTTTGGACCTGGCACACAGTAGGTGCTTTCCTGAGTGCTTGTGGGTTTGTGGATCAAACCTCCGTTTCCCTCTCTGTAAAAGGGGGTCGTGCTCATGCAGCTGGGCCTCCCAGAATGGTGGGCGCGGGGGGAGGCGTCGAGCCCAAGTGCTCATGGGGAGCCCTGGGCTGTGGAGGAGGATCCTGGGCCGGGCCCGGAGGCTCAGGCCTCCTTCAGCCCTGTGGGGAGCGACCTGGGCCTCCTTCAGCCCCGGGTCTGGGGGCGGTTCTCGGGCGGGGGGAAGGCACTGACTCCCCGTGTCCCCACAGCCCGCCTGCGGCCCCCGCCCGCTCCTCCTGGCCGGGTACGAGGACGGCTCGCTGATGCTGTGGAACGTCGCCGAGAGGAGAGCGCTGAGCCGCCTTTCCTGCCACCAGGAGCCAGTCATGAGCCTGGGCTTTGACCCGAGGAAGGCCAAGGGGCTGTCGGGCTCCTCGGAGAAGGCGCTCCGCGTCTGGAGCCTGGATGAGCAGCAGAACCTGAAGGTCAGGAGCGCTGGGCCCCGTGTCATTTATCCCGCTCTGCACTAACAGTCTGATAGGCTGAAAAAATATTTAGCCATGGAGAGGAGTCGCTGCAGACCCCCGGCTAATTAATCACAGGGGGCTTGGGTACGGGGGGCTTGTCTGCAGCGTCTGGGGCGGGCGGGAGGGAGGGCTGGGACGTCCCCCCCCAGCCGTTCACATGGTTTGGATTTTTCTCAGGCCGTGTCCCGTGTGTCTGAAAAAGGCCGTCAGTGAGAAGCCGTCCCGGCCCCTCGGAGCGCTTATCGGTGGGGGAGTCGGTGCGAGCAGGAGCAGGCCGGTTGGGGGGGAGGGCCGGGGGGCTCTGGGACAAAGCCTGCGGGAATACCCAGGTCGGGGCTGACTGAGGGCCAAGGCCTGGGCACGGGGGCCGATGGGAACCCTCGGGAACGGCATGCTGGGAAGGGGCTCCTGCCTTTGTGGTGGAAACTCTTCCCAAAGTAACGGCCGGGGAGGCTTTCCCAAGGACAGGCCCAGAATGCACCTGGGGGTTCCCACAGCCTCAGGGGGCGCTCGCGGCGTCTGTCCAGCGGCCACTGTGGAGGCTTAACGTGGGCCCCAAGGGCTTCAGGAGCTCGTCCCGCACACGAAGCCTTTTTTTTCCTGAAAACTAAAGGTCAGGGAGAGAGTGGTCTGGCCAGAGGGAGGACGCCCGGCCGTTCCGGACAGGGCTCCTGCGCCCAGAGGCAGACGCAGTAGGACGGGCCTTTGGGGCAACGTCCCCCGGAAGTTTAGGATGCGGCCTTCTCATAGGAACAGGCCGAGGGCTTCGGTCCCCGAGCCCGGCCCTGCAGAAACGCATCCGTATCATTGCCATTTTCTCTGGTTAAAGCACATCTGTAGTTACTAATCGGGTTAGGCCCAGGTCCCCCCAGGCCCCCGCCCCGTCGTGGACGAAGCAGTTACGCTCTGTCCCAGTCCCAGCCCGGACACGTTTTGACAAATATTTTTTCCCATGAGAAGGACTGTGGTGGCTGTAGAAGGGTTTTCTCTGACAGTCGGGCAGCAGGACTGCGCAGAGGATCCTGGGGAGGAAACGAAGTAAAAAGGGACGGGGAGCCGGCCTTCGGGCCGGGAGGAGCCTGACTGCGGGCCCCCTCCGTGCTCCAGAAGCGGCACTGGGGGAGGGGCTGTCCTGACCTGGGAGCTCGGGGTGCGGACGACATCACACGTTTCCCCCTCCCGGGAACACTCCCGTCGGGCGGACTGACGTTCTTATTTCATAAGTAAGGCAACTGCAGCCCACCGTGCAAGGTGAGGGGCAAAGGCAGGGCTGCAGCCCCCTCTCCCGACTGTGCACCAGGACCCCGGGCACAGGCAGAGAGCTGGAGGGCCACAGCCTTCCTTGAGCCTTCCTGATCCCCCCACGGGCGGTCACTCAGTGTTACCTTGTCTCCTTTCATAGATGGTGGGGTCTCCCAAGGAGAAGCATATGGTGGAAGCTAAATGGAATTAACCTGGACAGGGATTCTGACATGGGAGTCACAAAGGGCATGAGACAGCAAGGGCCGATCCCTGGGGTCCCGCTCTGCGGTGCAGGCCACTGCCACCCTAGACACCCCCGACCGCACGTCCCGGGCAAGTGCTGGGATGATCTGGGCTTGTCGTGTGGATCAGATGAGCTAAGTATTTGTGAAGGGCCTGGCCCATCGACAACACTATAGATATGTCCGTTGTTATTATTACTTAAAGTGCGAGGCACACAGTAGGCACTGTGTAAATGTTGGTTATCATTACTGTTATTCTCAGCACAGTGCTGGACACATAGTAGGCAATATAAATGCTGGTTATCACTATTGTATTCTCAGCATGGTGCCTGGCACATAGCAGGCGCTATATAAATGCTGGTTATCATTACTGTTATTCTCAGCACGGTGCTGGGCACACAGTAGGCACTACATAAATGCTGGTTATTATTTTGTTATTCTCAGCATGGTGCCTGGCACATAATAGGTGCTATATAAATGGTGCTTATCATTACTGTTATTCTCAGCATGGTGCTGGGCACACAGTAGGCTCTACATAAATGCTGGTTATTATTTTGTTATTCTCAGCATAGTGCCGGGCACATAGTAGGCGCTATATAAATGCTGCTTATCATTACTGTTATTCTCAGCATGGTGTCTGGCACACAGTAGGAACTACATAAATGCTGGTTATCATTATTGTATTCTCAGCATAGTGCCTGGCACATAGTAGGCGCTATATAAATGCTGTTTATCATTACTGTTATTCTCAGCATGGTGTCTGGCACACAGTAGGAACTACATAAATGATTTGGAGTCCAGGGAGTTGAGTTTGAATTCCAGTCTGGCTCTGCACTGTGTAGGCGCTGCTGAGCCCTCTCACCCTTGGCCTCCTCATCCCAAAGGAAGGCTTTGGAGTCAGTGACCCCTCGAACCCCTCCAGGTCTAAACCCCATGACGCCAAGGAGCCGGGGACTGGGGTTTCAGGCTGATTCTTCAGAGGGTGTCCCCTGGGCCCCTTCCCATGGAAAAGAAGCCCCGCTGCTGCCCCCGCATGCACCCCTTTGCTCAGCGTGGTCCGCTTTTCTCTCTCGCACCAGCTTGAAGCGGGGACCAACAGCTGCTCGGACTTAAACCTTAAATTTATAGCGCACGTTCTAGTGCCGAGCTAAAGTTTTAATGTATTAATGAATTCAAAAGTTAAAACAGAAGGGCCAAAGCAGAGTCTCGTCAGAGATGTGGATGGGCCTCGCGAGGGGCCTCTGCCATCATCGGGGAACATTAAAGGGGGAAGGCGGCGGGGGCCCCCCGTCAGCAGGCGGTGGGGTCATCTCGCTGCACGGCGATCGCCAGGAGGGGCCCGAACAAGAGAAACGAGGAAAGCCGATCCTGTGCATCTTAATTCAATGTCAGGCAGAGAGCCCACCTCCAGGCAAGCGCTCTGTTTTAAGTTTGAGGAAGGCCCTCGCCTTTGGGGAAGGAGCGTCCGCCTGCCACCTTGGAGGTCTGTCTCGGGCCGGGCTCCCCCCGCTGCGTCTTGGGCAGATGGACCCCGAACGAAAGGAGACTAGAAGAGGCTGCGTCCCAGTTCAGTGATCCCGAAATGTCTGTGGCTCTAAGCGCCCATCTCTTTAGATGCCATTTTTCTTCAGATGATTTGCTGTGGCTAAAACACACACACACTCCCCCCTCCCGATCCCCAATAAATCTGCAGCGTCATCCTCCGGATGCGGATCGGTGTGGCTGCGATGGTGTAAATGAATTCAGGTCAGTCGTCCTTGTTATTACACCGACTCATCCTACCCAGGAGGAGTTCGTGCCTTCCCCATTATTCAGGTCCGTCTTTATTTCTGAAAATCATTGCCTGTAGTTCTATTTATGCAGCTATCGTCTGACTCTTGTAGGTAGATTGATTCATTCTGAAGCTCTTTTTCCTGCTGCGTTTTATTGATGGGAATTCGGATGATTTGTGCAGAATGCTTTTATGTGCTCTTTCCTTTTCACTTGACTCCCCAAAGTTCTGCACATTCATCCCTGGCACAGAGAAGACTTCTTCCCTCTTGCTGGTGGCCTCCCCTGAGCTTCTTTTTCCCATCTTATCACAGTAGCAGCATCTCCAGCACTACATCAAGTGGAAGGGATGGCAACGAGCATCTCTGTTTCAAGTCCGACTTTTCTGCACAGGATTTTGTCGTTCAGTTGACACTGAAGTGGCTTACCATTTCCTTCTCCAGCTCATTTTACAGATGAGGAAACTGAGGCAGGCACAGGAAGAGGAGCCCAGGGCTGGATCCACTCACTGTGGGACTCCTCAGCTGTCCTGGAAAAGATTCTATCTCTGTTAAATATAAAACTAGCCTTGGTTTTCAAAAATTGTAGAGTACTGTGGAAGTAACTAGATTTAGGCTAACAGCTTCACACCGTGTACAGGATGAGACCAAATGGATACATGAGCTAGATTTAAAAGGTCACATCATAAACAAATTAGAGAAACGGGGTGGGGGGGTGGGGGAAGAATTATTTACCGTATCTATGGGAAGAAGAAAAGAGAGGATCACAAAAGAAAAACTGGATAATTTCGATTTCATAATAATTATTATCAATCACAAAAATGAAGAGTTCTGCGCAAACATAGTCAATAAAATTAATATTAAGAGCCAAACAACTAACTGAAAAGATTTTTTTGCACTAAGTTTTTCTAATCAAGGTCTCATTGCCAAGATATAGAAGGAGCTGATTCCAGTTTTGGCAATAAAAACATTTCCCAATTGATAAATAGTCAAAGAATCCAAACAAATAGTCTTCAGGAGAAAAAGCCCAAACGTACGCTATTATTGCCATGTGAAAAATTTCCCTAATCATTAATTAGAGAAATGTAAATTAATTAAAGAAATATAATTAGAGAAAGCACTTTTGAGGTTCCCATACCCATCACATTGGCAAAGATGAGAGAAAAGAAGAAATGACATATATTGGAGGGGCTGTGGAAAAAGAAGCATGCCGATGAATCGTTAGGGGGACTGTTAATTAATTGGTACAAACATTCTAGAACGCAAATTGGACACAAACACAAAAAGTTACTGAAAGGTGTAGGCCTTTTGGCCCAACTACCACTACTAGCTCTCCCTCTATCCAAAAGCTAAGAACAAAAAAGCATTTAGTAACTCTTTATGTGGTGGCAAAAATCGAAACTTAAGGGGATGTCCATTAGATGGGGAAGGACTGAACAAAATCGGGGTGTAGGAATGTGCTGTAAGAAATGAGGAAATCAATAGATGGGATAGAAAATGTGGAGACTGAATGTGGATCGAAGCAGAGTATTTTCATCTTTTGACTTTGCTTGCTTTTTTTTTCCTCATGGTTTTTTCCTTGTCAGTCTGATTTTTAACTTGGGCCCCATATCCCATTGTTTGCTGTCTTGGGGAGAGGAAAAAGAGAAAGGGAGAAAAAATTTGAAATACAAAATCTTACAAAAATGAACTTTGAAAACTATCTTTACATGTATTTGGAAAAATAAAATTTTATTGAGAAAATAAATAAATGTAGCTCAAAAAAAGAGGAAAGAAGGAAATAAATTATTATAGGGAGACATGAAAAATGTTATTTATTGATGCAGAATGAAATAAGGAAACTCAGAAAAACAACATTCTATAGCATCATCGTAAAAATGAATCATTTTGGAGACATTTATAAACTAATGAAAATGGGGTTAGAACCAGATAGAATCGGAACCAAATCATATGGTAGGTACAACAACAATTTAGATAAACAATTTTAAAAGGCCGTAGGAACCATGATCAGCCGTGAACGACCACTATTCCAGAGGACAAATTATCAAATTTATTGCCCACGGCCCAACAGAAAGGTGATGGATTCAGTCTCCAGAATGAGACGTGTATTTTTTAAAAACATGGCCACTGAGGGGATTTATTTTCCTGCACTGTGCATATTTATTACTAGGAATTTGCACTTTTTTCCTCTAATGGGATAGGAGAGAGAGGAAATAGATTTCTGTGAATTAGGCCTCATCAAGGCACACAAGCTTACTGGAAATGAGGTAAACTGGTCGTGCAGCCAAGAGTAAGGAATCACAGGTATACGTCGGAAAATTTGCACGAATTGATCCAGACTCAAATAAGTTGAACCATAAGAACGGTTACATGTGGCGACTACAACGGTGTAAATGGAAAAAGAAAGAACTGAATTCCAAGCAGTCAAAAAATCATCAATGACCCGAAGGTTCCCCAACAGTTACCCCATTCTCTCTCCTCAACAGAATGCTGTCCGTCACTGTTGGATATGTTTTTTATTTAGCTCTTGGTGTAAGGGAGAAAAGGAGAATATTTCTACAAATAACTGTGATGTAAAAACAAGAGGAATTGGAACTTATTGTTTTAAATAGCGAAGGATAACAGACGGACAGCCTGCCTGTGGCACCAATATCCGTGAAATAAGTACAGAAATCAAAGGTGAGGTTCCAGCGTGTTTCATGGACTTGGAGGGAGGGGGTATGAGGAGGCCGCTCTCTGCCCCGATGAAAGGAGGAGGAGATCGTGGCTGTCCTCTCCCGAGCTCTTGGAGCGAGAGCGTGCTCCCCACCCAGCTCTGCGGGGCTCTTTGGGGACCCCCAGAGTGTGCAGCTCGGACCCACCTTGTGGAGTCTCTCGGCCCTGGATGTCTTTAAAGATCACACAAGGAGAACTGGGTCTCAGCCTCGAGAAGGAGGGAGAAACAGCAAAAGGCGCAGATGATTTTTTTCTTTTTCTGCGAGTGCGCTCGTAAATCCAAACCAGATGGGCGTCCTCATTACTGTACATTCCGAGTACCTGAGGTAATGCTTGGGTTTGAAAGCCACTCGGTGACCCCTTCCCCTCCATCGTGGGTCGGCCTCCCTGGACTGGGTCTCAGAGCGATAGCAGCCCCGCTCTCGCCTCCGTGCCCTCCTCGGCTCCGCCATCCCGCCGAAAGCTCCCGCCTCCCGCTTGGGATGTGGGCAGACCGGGGCACCGACATGTCCCGAGCGGCTGCTCGCTCGGATGATGAGCCCCTCGTCAGCTGCTTTTCAACAGCAGTTTGCTTTCGAAGGAAAGAAAGCTGAGATGGAACAGTCAAGTACAGGTGGTGGCCAGACCCTGTTCCTTCCCCTTCCGTACTTGTGGCAATGCTCACGAGCCTTAAATAATGCTCGGATTTATATTCATCTGGATTTTTAGGTTCTCCAGGGATCCTGAGACCTTCCCCCAGCCTGCCCCATCAGCCTCCATCGGGCGCTCCTGTCCGAGCCCACGTTGGCCCCGGTGACCAGAGACAGGGCCAGTCCGACCTCTGCGGCCTTCAGCGTCGCTTGCTGCAAAGCAGAAATAACACGCTGTACCTTTCTTACTTAGAACAAGATGGTCCGTTTAAAAATAAATACACGAATAAGTAATTCAAGCTTCACAGAGCTAGGAGGGCTCCAGTCCAAAGGTGAGTTCGCAGCAAGCCCGGAGGCCCAACAGCTGGGCCTGGAGGCCACGGATACACCCAGCGAGGCGGGCGGGAAGGAACACGGCCTGTAAAGGGGCCCCTCCCGCCTCCCAGCAGACCAGGCCCTTCCAGGGCTTTGGGGCACTTCTGCCCAGGCCTCTTCTCCAGGGTGGGCCAGTTCCCAGTTCTTGTAACCCGCTGGCGCGGTTGGCATGGGCTCCAGGCCTTCTGCCGCCCCTCGAGGCTACCCAGCCCTGCACGGAGCACCGTGCCCGCAGCTGGAGCCTGCGGCCCCTCCTAATTCCTGAGGCCGGACCTGGTGGGCGCTGCTCAGACGTGCTTCCCTTCTCTCGAGTCTTTTAGCCCAAGTGTAAGACCTCGTTTCCCCTCCGGGCTTCTGCCTCGCCAGGCTGGTTGGGGTCCTGCGCGGCTGCGCCCCGCGTTCGCTCCCTCCCAGCGCAGTATCGTCTGCATGCGGAGGAGTGTGCCATCCAAGCTGTGGAGAGCATCTCCAGGAGTCCGGGCTGGATCCCCAGGCTGCTCCATTGGCCCTCTTTGCAGTCTTCTCCCAATAGGACCCTGGACTTTCCCGTCCCTTCCTGCTCCACTCCTCCTCCTCCTTCCGCTACAGACAGGAGAGAGCTGTAGACACCACGTTCAAGGAATCCTCCAACCAACCACCTTATTGGCACTATGGGAAGTGGCCTGGAGGATACCAACACAAAGCAAAAGGATCTTGTTCATTCCTCCCAGGGACGGGTCTCCAGCGCTGACCCTCCTCAAACTCGGGCGCTCGCTTCCTGCTCGATGCCCTTGTGTCTGCTCCGGTGGGAAGGGCAGACGGGATAGTGAGAGGGATTTCTCGCCCTCCTCAGCAGGATGGAGCGCGTCCAGTCGGGATCAGGCTACAGGCTACGTAATCTCATGATTTGTCCCCTGGCATTCTCGAGGGGTTGGGAGAGAAGGAGGAGGTTCCCCCGGATGGAAGGAGGACACCCCCCTGCAGGTGACATGGGAGGTCACAGACAAGACCCTCCAGGGCTAGGATCCGTCTTCCTGACTCTGATGACTAAATCGATGACATTTTCATTGAATGTGTGGGTGCCATGATTGACCCACGTTGATTCTGGGCATTCTGGGGGTGGAAGAGGAAGAGCCACAAGGGCTCACCGGGCACCAGTAGCCTTCTGAGCATGGCTGACCCGCAAGAGCACAAACGCCACCTGTTTCTCCTGCCTCCGCCCCCTTTGTATCTGCACGTCTCCGGTCATCTCCCGGCCTCCCCTTTGGTCCCCCTGCCTCAGGTCTCTCCCTTCTCTGGTTCCTCCACATTTCTGTAAGAGCAGAGCTGACCATGGAGCTCCCCTTTCCCCTGGGATCCCAGGTAAACCCCACTTAAAGTTCTCACAAGCAGGCCCCCTCCTACCTTTCCGGCCTTGTAGGACATGACTTTCCTTCCCGCACTCTGGGATGTGGCCAAAGTGGCTTCCTCCTCCCTGTGGCTTTCGGCCGTTTCCCGGGCCCGGAAGCACCTTCCTCCTCCCCTCTCCCTCTCTGCTACCCTAGATTTAAGTCCTTTGTACCTGGGGGTAGTTATTCACTATATGCCTTCTGTGCGTGTACGTGGACTTAGGATGTGACCTCCTTATCCCCTGGGCCTAGCACGGCGTGGAGCTGCTATGTGGTACTAGGTCACAGGATTAATTGCTGATGCAGGGGAAGGGGCTTTAGAACAGAATATTAAGAATGAGAAAGGACTTTGAGAACAGGGGGTGTCAGGCCTGGGAGGGGGCTTAGAACAGGGGGTGTCAGGGCTGGGAGGGGGCTTAGAACAGGGGGTGCCAGGGCTGGGAGGGGGCTTAGAACAGGGGGTGTCAGGCCTGGGAGGGAGCTGAGAACCTAGAAGTTGGAGCTGCCCTTTGTTCTGCATGACTGTGCATGTTACTAAGACTTAGTTTTCCCCTCTCAGTGGGTGAGGGAAGGGGAGATAAGGGAGGATTCAGAATTGAAAAGACAATGGCATTTTGAAAGGTTACTGCCTCCGTCGGTTGAGGTGAAGGAGGCCATCCCGTGGGGTGGGGAGCGGCCGTGAGGGATGTGGGGAAGAGAGAAGGGACAGGATCTGGCATCCGCCCTGCATCGCTCTCGTGGGGGCTGGATTTTTACGCTGGACTCCTGGTCCTGAGCGCAGAGATGGTGATGATGATGGGGTAATGATGGTGATGATGAGGACGACAGCGGGGGGGGGGGTATTTTTGCCTTTCTCTGATTGCCCCGTGACCGACCCAGAGGAAACGTGCAGTGGATGCGTGTTGCCCGACCCTGGGCTGGGAGCCTGGGTGCCTGGGAGGGCGGCAGTGCCCCTGCAGGAACGGTAACAGGGAGAAGAGAAGGGTCTGTCTGAAAGGGTCTTAGATGCCATTTTAAGATCTCTTCCCTTTGGGATGAGGAAACTGAGGGCGAGGTCAGGTGATCCTCAGCACTCAGCAAATCTAAGACAAAGAGAACCCTTGGATGAGATCACAAAGCTCTGTGTATTTCGCCCGATCCATGATGGCGGAAAACTCTCAGCCTGCTCGTGGTTATAAATGGCGCCCCTGGGCTTTCTGGGTCAGTACCTCCCCGCGGTGTGGCGGCAACTCTAGGTTACCACTGGTTCTGGAAATCCCAGCTTCTGGGAAGGAGAACTGGAATAAATAAGAAGGGGGGGAAACTCTAGGCCAGCTTCAGCCACTCAAGCTGTCTAGGCATGGAGGGGTTGCAATCTCTCCCAGCGAAGGGGAGCACCATCCTGGTCACACCTGGAATTGAAGTGCTTGGAGTCTTCTGGTCTGTCTGGAAGCTCCCTCGTCCCCTTCTCCTCAATGAGGCTTGGAGGGCGAGACCCCGCATACAAAGGTCTTCTCTGAGGGTCCCCATTACTAGGAATGATGGTGATTGTATGATAATGGTGATGATGAATGATGATGATGATGGTGGGGTGATGGTGATGGTGATTGTGGTGATAATGCTGATGATGATGACGGTGATGATGGTGATGTGATGGTGATTATGGTGATGATGATGAGTGATGATGGTGATGATGGTGATGAAGACGACAACAGAGACTCCATGTTCCCTCTCGGGCTCAGTCAGCAGAGACGCCCAGAGCCCCGAGCCCCACCCACCTCACCCCGAGCCACTGAACATTTTTGTGTTGCTGTGACACGTTCTCCCGAGCACCAGTGGACTGTTTCCTGCACCTCCTTCCCCGGCTGTGCCGCTGGGAGCCGCCGGGAGGATCGGCGCTTTGCCTAATAACACAGCGGCTTCCTCTGGCCTCCTCTCCATCCAGGGCTCCGTACTTCTGAAGCACTTCACAGGTGTTAATTTGCTAAGTCGCCCAAGATCCCTGTGAAGTAGGTGGGCATTGTCAGCCCCGTTTCTGCAGATTAAGAAACGGAGCGGAGATGCTCAGTGCCAGACCGCGGCTTGTCGGGGACAAAGCGGGGATTAGCTCACTCGGCCCCCGCCTCAGGCGGGAAGGCCACGCTGCTGCCGCTGCCCGGACTGGGCCTGTTCTCTTACGGCTGCGGAACAATGACAGGCCACGAGGATGGGGCTGGGTCTGAAGCTAATGTTGGACTTGGGGAACAGGGGTAACAAGCAGTTATGTGGCGCCTTTGGTAAACCCTCTACAAATGTCCCGTTTGGTCCAAACAACAGCCCCTAGGGCCGGCCATCTTCCGTTATGAGACGGAGCCTTCAAGGTGGGCCCTCAGCCTGGAGGCAGAGTCCAGTTAGCCTCCTTGGCCCCCACCATCAGAACCACCTGCAAGTGGCGTCTTTCTGGCTGTGACTACCTGGACCAGACCTTGTTTTTAGGCCCCTGTTTTCAACTCTTCCTCCAGTATGGGATTGGGGGAGACTAATGCCAAAGCCTGGTTTCTCTCTATGCTTGGAAAACCTTTTAAACCGTTGTTTCATGGAGCATCGTATTCATGTGACCCCATTCAATGCCCCCCCTTTTTTACAAAGCTCTTTTGTGTTTAATTTATTGGTTTGTTTTTAAATCACTGTCATTTCTGTGAATCATCCCGTGTAACGAGGAGTTAAAAGGAGGAAAAAGAAGCAGTTCTAACAATCAAGCAGATTTGACAGTATTGCACATCTTCTAGTCCCCCACTTCTTCAAAGAGGGAAAGGAAGGGAAGCTAGGCTTACAGGGCTACTATATGGGACTATAGTAGGTACAGCACCAGCCCTGAAGTCAGGAGGACCTGAGGTCAAATCTGGCCTCAGACACTTAACACTTCCTAGCTGTGGGACCCTGGGTAAGTCACTTACTCCCAGTTGCCTCAGTCAAAAGCCAAAACCAAAAAAAAAAAAGGAAAGGAAGTACATCATTTCTTCCTTCTTCTGGCACAAGCTTGATCGTTATAACAATCCCATAACTACACAGCATTCAGCTTTGAATGTTTTTCCTTTTGTCATTCCATATGATAGCTCCTTGCTTCTGCTCACTCTACTTTGCCCCAGCTTATATCCGCCTCCCATACTTCTCTGGGTTCTTCCTCTTTGTCACTGCCAGGTATCGCTTGTGAATCAAGATGAATGGGGAAATAGTGGGGTCATGAGGAGGGTGACTTTTAGGAGAAAGATAAAAGGTCATACTGCAGATTCCTTCTCCTCTTCCTCTTCCTCCTCCTCTCCTCTGTTCTTCCTCTTTATCCTTCTCCCTCCTTTCTCTTCCTCTTCCCTTTTCTTCTTCCCTCTCCCTTCGCTGTCTTCTTCCTCCTCCTCCCTTCTGTCTTCTTCCTTTTTATCATCCTCCCTCTTTTCTCTCCCTCCTTTCTTCTTCCTTCTCTCTTCTCTGTCTTTTTCCTCTTTGTTCTTCTCCCTCCTTTCTCTTCCTCTTCTCTTTTTCTTCCTCCCCCTCCCTTCTCTATCTTCTTCCTCTCATCTTCCTCTTCCTCATTTTCCCTCCTTTCTCTTCCTTCTCTCTTCTTCCTTCTTCTCCTCTCTTTAATGTCTTCTTCCTCTTTATCCTTCTCTCTCCTTTCTCTTCCTCCTCCTTCCTTCTCAGTCTTCTTCCTCTTTACCCTTTTCCCTCCTTTTTCTTCTTCCTTCCTTTTTCTTCCTCCTCCTCCCTTTTCTGTCTTCTTCCTTCTTTATCCTACTCCCTCCTTCCTCTTCCTTCTGTCTTCTTCTTTATCCTTCTCTCTCCTTCTCTGACCTGCTCAAAGGGTTTTTCCTATTGTCAGGAACGTTTCAGGCAGATCACAATGTATTCTTTCCTCTCTATCTTAATTTTGTAGGTTTGCAGAACGCAGGAGCTCACCAATCCTGGAATAGCGGACGTCGCCATCCGGCCAGACGGGAAGATCGTGGCGACAGCGGGCTGGGATCATCGCATTAGGCTGTTTGGCTGGAAGCAGCTGAAGCCCCTGGCAGTCCTGGACTACCACAGCGCAGCTGTTCATTGTGTGGCCTTCTCTGATCCGGGCCGGCCGAGCGAGCAGCTGCTGGCCGGTGGCTCCAAGGACCAGCGCATCAGCGTGTGGTCAGTGTATAACCAGCCCTGAGAAGAGTCTCTTGTCGGCCCTCCCTTAGTCAGTGACTCCACAGGGGCCTCCAGGGGCAGCGATGGACAAGGCTGGACTTGGTTTGGCAGGATTGGGGGGAATTCAGCCTCAACCACTTACTTTTTCTCTTTATAAAATACTTTATGTCCAGGTGAGGTCCCACTCACTCAGTCTGGTGGAGAAAACTCTTTTTCCCGTGTCTCATTTCCAAAATACGAAATTTCTAAGAATACGAGCCATTCCCCATGAGTTAAATGGTCAAAGTAGAAGGATAAGCAGTTTCCTGAGCGACAAAGCATCCAGGGGGATGCTCCAAGTTACCAATAAAGAATTAGAAATTAAAACAACCATGAGCTTCCATTTCACATCCATCAGTTTGGCAAAGCTGACAAAGAAGGAAAATAATGTATGTTCTTGGGGCCGTGGGAAAACAGGGGCCTTCATGGACCGCTGTTGGGGCTATGGATTCGTTCTCCCATTCTGGATAGCAATTCCTAAATTAGGAAAACATTTGTTCCAATGATAACCGCCACTGGGCCCACACTCGGGGAGCAGAAATGGATCCAAATGGACAACAATATCTGGAGCAGTGTCTTTTCTGGCGGCAAAGAACTAGAAATGAGGTGCAAAGGCTCATGGTGGAGGACTGAACATGTGATGGGGTGGAGCACTATTGTGCTGGTTCCTGAGAAGCCTGGAAGGCTCAGATGGACTGATACAGATGGAAGGGAGAACAGCGTACACAGCGACAGGAGCGTGGGAAATGACGGAACGTCTCGGGGACTCCGCTGAAATGGGTCTCGGGGCGAAAGGTGCCGCCACGTCCAGAAGAGCCGACGGACCTTTTGTGCAGCTGGTGCATCAGCCTGTTTTACTGGCTAGTTTTTTGGTTTTTCTTTTTTTTCCTACTGGGGCAGCGGAAGTGGGAGGGCAAGGGGATTGATTTTTGTTAATTGAAAAAAAAATTAAATTTTACAAAAAAGCAATCTTGTTTGCTTTTCATTTGGTTTTTCCTCGGCAGAAAAGTCTTGGGTTCCACCTTGATTATTCACTTCTAGGCAGAGCCAGGCTTGGGAGACTCTTCAAAAAGGAGCCTTTTGTGACTTGGCAGCCTCGGGAAGGCCTCCCCCGAGTCTCATTTCTCTACCCAAAGGGCTGGTCTCCGTGGCGGAGCCCTCGTTGCCCAGAGAGCCTCGTCATTGCCTCCCTAAGGAGGCTCCCTCGGGAAATCCAAGAGCAGGTGGTCCCCTGACCCACGACATTCTTTGGTAGCCAACTTGGGATCGTTGTCCAGGGCAACAGCAAGATTATAAGATGATCAGTTCTGACGGACGTGGCTCTCTTCAACAGTGAGACGATTCAGATAGACAGCCTGGGACTGTGAACACCCTCGGAACCCCAGACTCCCAGCATTCTCAGCTGCACGAGCTCCCTGGAACATTTCCTCATGGGCTAAAGCTTCCACAGCAGGCCGTGAAGCGTCCAAGCCCCTAACGGCCCCACGAGCTGGCTGCGCTTTGTGGGGGCTGCCATCTATACCAGGGAAGGCTCCTGGAACTAAGTGCAGTTGGAGAACCTCTGAGGGGGAGTCAGGAAGCCTGGATTCTAGGCTCTTCTAGGGATTTCAGATGGAACAGTGGCCTTGGAGCAGATCATCCGGCTCCAGACTCAGTCCTTATCTTTCCAATGTGCTTGTGTACTGGCCTGTATTTGTTCCCTGTGCTCGTGTTGTCCTCCGGCTAGACTGCAGGCTCCGTGAGCACAGGATCATCATTGGTCTCTAAAACCTGTGCAGGACTTTGTATCCCTCCCACACCGAAAGTGCGGGAGGCAGGGAGGCAGGACGGAGGCCAGAGGGCAGGGACAATGTGCTCTAGCTTCGGGATCCTGAATGTTATAGCTGGCCCCCTACCCGTGAATGTCAGGGCTTCTCCATAGGTCAAGGACCCCCATCAAGATGCACTTAGCAAATGTTTTTAAAGGCTGTAATCTTGTCTAAGAGTCCATGAGAGAGCTTCCAGTTGGGACAAAATCCTTCCCACACAGGAAGGGGAAACTCCTGCTCTTGGAGGCTCCTGGCTTAGGTGCCCACTAGTCATGTGGGTATAAAGGCCGAGTCTCCTCGTCTGAGTCTCATCTGTGAAATGGAGACTGCAACTCGCACTGCCTTTCCTCAAAGGATTGTGAGTAACCTGGGAAGCCTAGAAAAAACAGGAGCCGGAAAAAAATGAAATTAAAAATTAAAAAAAAAAAAAAGAAAGAAATGGGAGCCGTTCTTATAACCTCAAGTCCTTGAACAGTGTCTGGCACCTAGTAGGTGCTCATTGGACCTTCCTGCACATAGTAAAGGAGGGAAGAATGGAGGGAGGGAAGAAGAAAAGAAAGGAAGGAGGGAAGAGAAAGAAAGAAGAAGGGAGGAAGGAGGCATTTATTAAGCACCCACCATGTGCTAGATAATGTGCTGTGCACTTTATAATTCATTTAATGCTCTGAACAACCCAAGAAGCCTAGGGGTTATTTTCCTTGTGTTATTCTTTTTTTTTTTTTTTTGCTTGGTCTAATTTTTTATGTATTTCCTTATCTGAAAATAGAGATAAAAATACTTGTGTTACCCATTTTATAGGATTACAAAGAGGAAAATACCCCTAGGACTTTATAGGACTATAGAAATACTTGGATACATCAATAAATTGATAATCTCATCAATGAGGACATTCTTTTCATATATCCACTTCCTCCCATAAATACCCCATAGAGATTCTTCCTACAGATAGACAGGTTTTTCACTGGCCAAAATACACCACCAAAGCAAAGGGATTTTTCATTTTGCCCTTATCAATTCAATTTTTTTAAAAGAAAACCAACAAACACTTAACATAGGAGGGCCTTATATTTTCCACATTTCTCAACCCATTTTGTGTTGAAAAAAATTGGTTGCAATAGGCTGCCTGTTCCCTTTTTATGTTTTCATTAAAAAAATACTCTTTATACACACTTAGATCATTCTTACCAAGTCTTTGGAATTATGAGAAAGTAGACATATGATTTGATAGTATTTATGTTTTCTTGGTAGCTTTTTTAAAAATTAGCATTATCTGTGATTTTCTTCTATTCTTTTTTTTTCTTTTTTAATTTATTTTTTTAATAACTTTTTATTGATAGAACGCATGCCAGGGTAATTTTTTACAGCATTATCCCTTGCACTCACTTCTGTTCCAATTTTTCCCCTCCTCCCGCTGGCAAGCAGTCCTTTACATGTTAAATATGTTGCAGTATATCCTAGATACAATATACGTGTGCAGAACCGAACAGTTCTCTTGTTGCACAGGGAGAATTGGATTCAGAAGGTAGAAATAACCCGGGAAGAGAAACAAAAATGCAAGCAGTTTATATCCATTTCCCAGTGTTCTTTCTTTGGGTGTAGCTGCTTCTGTCCATCATTGATCAGTTGAAACTGAGTTAGGTCTCTTTGTCAAAGAAATCCACTTCCATCAGAATACATCCTCATACAGTATTGTTGTTGGAGTATATAATGATTTCCTGGTTCTGCTCATTTCACTTAGCATCAGTTCCTGTAAGTCTCTTCGGTCCTCTCTGTATTCATCCTGCTGGTCGTTCCTTATAGAACAATATTATTCCATAACGTTCATATACCACAATTTACTCAACCATTCTCCAATGGATGGGCATCCATTCAGTTTCCAGTTTCTAGCCACTACAAACAGGGCTGCCACAAACATTCTGGCACATACAGGTCCCTTTCCCTTCTTTAGTATTTCTTTGGGATATAAGCCCAATAGAAACACTGCTGGATCAAAGGGGATGCACAGTTTGATAGTTTTTTGAGCACAGTTCCAAATCGCTCTCCAGAATGGCTGGATGTGTTCACATTTCCACCAACAATGTATCAGTGTCCCTGTTTTCCCACATCCCCTCCAACATTCCACATTGTCTTTCCCTGTCATCTTAGCCAATCTGACAGGTGTGTAGTGGTTCCTTGTGTTATTCTTAAGGAAACTGAGCCAAACAGGCTAAAAGACTTGCCCAGGATCCCATCTCCGAAGCATCTGAAGCTAGATTTGAATTCAGGTCAAAGAAACACAATGGCCACAGAGGGGAACAAACCACACCCCCAATCACGGAATCTCCAAGGTGCACAAGCATGAGCAGAGACTGAGGCCAGACAAAGGCCTGAGCAGGAATGTCCCCAACCTTCCAACAATTCACTTCACATTGAATGATGGCAGACTCACTATCTTCCATGGCGGCCACTCCACTGGCTAAGGAGCTCCTTACCTGGCTTCCTGTGATTCTCAGAGATTGGTTTGGGGCAGCTAAAGGACACTGCGGTGGATAAAACACTGACTCTGGAGTCCAGGAGACTCTTAGTTCAAATCTGCCCTCAGACACTTCTTAGCTGTGTGGCCCTGGACAAGTCACTTCACTCTGCCTCAGTTTCCTCATCTGTAAAATGAGCTGGAGAAGGACATGACAAACCACTCCAGGGAGTTTGCCAAGAAAACCCCAAATGGGGACATGAAGAGACACAACTGGACGACTGGACAACAACATTGACCATCCACAACCCCCTAACGGACCATCCAGTGAACAGCCACCCCCACTCCATAAAGGATCACCCGATGGTGGGGGCGGCCCCTGCCCACATTGCTCCAGGGAGGTAGGAAAGGAGCACAGATCACCACAAGGCGAGGTGGAACCTGGGGGGCGCCCAAGAGACTTTGCCAGCCTCTGCCCTGGACCCCCTCTAGATTAAAGAATGTGTGGATGTCCACACACAGGAAGGGGAAACTCCTGCTCTTGGAAGCTCCCGGCTTAGGTGCCCATTAGTTGTGTGGGTACAAAGACTGAGTCTCCTCCTCTGAGTCCTCATCTGTGAAATGGAGACTGCAACTCGCACTGCCTTTCCTCAAAGGATTGTGAGTAACCTGGGAAGCCTAGAAAAAACGGGAGCCGGAAAAAAATGAAATTTAAAATTAAAAAAGAAAGAAAGAAAGAAAGAAAGAAAAAGAAAGAAAGAAAGAAAGAAAGAAAGAAAGAAAGAAAGAAAGAAAGAAAGAAAGAAAGAAAGAAAGAAAAGAAAGAAAGAGAAAGAAAGAAAGAAAGAAAGAAAGAAAGAAAGGAAAGAAAGAAAGAAAGAAAGAAAGAAAGAAAGAAAGAAAGAAAGAAAGAAAGAAAGAAAGAAAGAAAGAAAGAGGAGCCGTTCTTATAACCTCAAGTCCTTGAACAGTGTCTGGCACGAGTGGGTGCTTATTGGACCTTCCTGCACATAGTAAATGCCTCTCAGGCTTGGCCACCAACGACTGCCTCCTTTTTACTCCCCTTTCATAAGATTAAAGAACCATTAGTAGATCTAGAATTAGATTGTGATCTCCTTGGAGGCAGGACTTGCCTTTGTTTTGTATCCCTAGCCCAGCTGTGAGAAGGCACAGAAGGTGATTGACTGACTGACTTGGAAAGAGTCCGATACCTTCATTTAGCAGAAAGAGAAACTGAGGTCCAGAGAACAGGAATGATTTGCCCAAGATTGCCCAAGGCTGTAGGTAATGGAAGCTCCAATCCCTGGCCCAGTCGGGCAGCAGGAAGTTCTGCTCCGCCCCCAGCTTGGAGGTGAGCAGCGGGAGCATTGGAGGCAGGGGTCCTGGAGGGGCTGGAGGCCTAGCTGCAAGGACAGCCGCCCACTTCTGGGCTGCAGAAGCTCTCTGGAGCCCCGGTGAGCGGCCCAGAACCCAGCCCGGCAGAGCTTCCGGAAGGCGAGCTTGGCCCTGCCCTGCACGTGCTCCCCTTCCCTGGAGATCTCTTCGGAACAGATGATGAAAAATCAAGCATTCCCATCTGTACCTTTGCCAAGCTGCCACAAAAGGGCTGTTTGCACACAGGAGCAAAAAGATTCCTTCAGGGGATTCTTCACAAATACTTGATGCTCAACTAGGTAGAACCTCTGACAAAATCCCTGGGTGGAAAACGCTAAGTTGGCACAGTTCGAGACCTCCCCGCCGTCTCCGGGCTGTGCTGGTGAGCCAGCCCTGCCTGACACCCGGGCACTCTTGCCCTTGCTCCCGCCTTCCTCCTGGCTGTGCTCCCTCACCCATCTTGGACCAAGGGCTCTCCCACCATATTCCTGCTGGCTTCTGCGTACTCCTGCGCACAAAGCGTGTTCCACGAACAAGAGCCTCCAGCTGCCATGGAAGGATGCATCCTCTAACCGTCCCCTGTCCCTGGAAAGCTTTCCCTCCTCCTCTCCAACTACTGACCTCGCTGGCTTCCTTTACGATCCCAGCCTCCAAGGGAAGTCTCCCCTAATCCCTCTTGAAAACTCTTTGAGAATAAGGACCTTCTCTGTATCCCTCAATATCACTCCTTCTATTTGGAGGAACAGAAAGACGGAAATCTCAGAATAATGATGAAAAAAAAGAAGACAAAGCAGTAATCATTAAAGTAAGTCATTACTGGCTTTTTAAAAGAGACTGATTAAAGTACACAGCATACAGAAATGAACAAATAGTAAAGATTTTTGACCCAAAGATTCTACTCCCTCGGGGAAGGAAGTTCTCGCTATTTGATAAAAATTGATGAGAAAACCAGCCAGCAATCTGGCAGAAATTAGGTTTATACCAGCGTTTTACACCATGTACCAAGATAAAGCCCAAAAGGATACGCGATCTGAACATGAAAATTCACATGACGAACAAGGTGCAAGGAAGAAATTTCGTTGCCATTTTTGGATAGGGGAAGAGTTTGTGACTGAACTAGTGATGGAAAGGATCGCAGAAGACAAAAGGAACAATTTTGACTACGTAAATTTTAAAGGTTTTGCAAGAACAAATCTGATAGGAAAATCAGAAGGAAAGCAGAGAGCTAGAGGGAAAAATTTTTGCAACAAGTTTTCCCGCTAAAGCTCTCACCCAACTTATATGGGAGAACTGATTCCAAGTAATAAGGCTTAGGGGCAGCTAAGTGGTGCAATGGATAGAGCACCATCCCTGAAGTCAAGAGGTTCTGAATGCAAATTTGGCCTCAGACACTTAATAACTCCTAGCTGTATGATCCTGGGCAAGTCGCTTAACCCTAATTGCCTCAGGGGAAAAAAGAAAGTAATAAGGCTTAGAAACATTCCCTAGTCTGTAAGAAATGATCAGCAGGATGAATACAGAGAGGACTGGCGAGATTTACATGAACTGATGCTAAGTGAAATGAGCAGAACTAGGAGATCATTTTACACTTCGACAACGATATTGTATGAGGACATATTTTGATGGAAGTGGATTTCTTTGACAAAGAGACCTAACTGAGTTTCAATGGATAAATGATGGACAGAAGCAGCTACACCCAAAGAAAGAACACTGGGAAATGAATGTGAACTATCTGCATTTTTGTTTTTCTTCCCGGGTTATTTCTACCTTCTGAATCCAGTTCTCCCTGTGCAACAAGAGAACTGTTCGGTTCTGCAAACATATATTGTATCTAGGATATACTGCAACATATCTAACATATATAAAACTGCTTGCCATCTAGGGAGGGGGTGGAGGGAGGGAGGGGAAAAAATTGGAACAGAAACGAGTGCAAGGGATAATGTTGTAAAAAAAAAATTACCCTGGCATGGATTCTGTCAATATAAAGTAATTATTAAATAAAAATTTAAAAATAAATAAAAAATAAAATAAAAAAATAAAAAAAGAAACATTCCCTAGGAGAGAAATTGTCAAGGATATAAACAGGCAGTTTTTGAAAGAAGAAACTCAAACTATCAATAATCATGGAGGGGGGAGAACTTCTTTAAATTACTAGTAATTAGAGAAATTCAAATTCAGTCAACTGTGAGGTTCCACCTCATACCTATCACCCTGACAAAGATGATGAAAGAGGAAAACAACAAGTGTTGGAGAAGATAGAGGAAAACCAGTATAGGGATGTACTACTAGTGTGAACTGTGAACTGTTCCAGCCATTCAGGAAAATGATTTCCATGAGGTTCTGATGAGGTGCAAGGATAGAGAATAAGAGATCCCCTAACAGCAATGGGATCCCCTTAGAGATTCCCTAACGGCAATGGGATCCCCTTGGCCCTTGGCAGGCTTTGTGAAAGAATTTGAAAACCCCAATGAATACAGGCACGAGGCTTGTGGCAGAGAATGGGATTTCTTTGCACTGAGAAGCCAGCCTGCTGGGAAGATAGCCTTCTTGGTGGGCCAGGTCCTGTCAGGACTGTAACACTGAGAAGTGGACAAGATCCTGTTCGGACTTCTGTGAAGGTGGGTTTGGCCAACCCTTGGTTGTATTCGATACACCTTGGACTGAGGTCTGGGGAGCAGTTTGAGCCACTCAGTAGAGGACTACTGACTATGAGATCTTCAACTGAATGAGATCATTTAACTGGGAGTTTGAGCCACTCAATGTTGACTAGGCCCCAGGCCTAGATTTCCCAATGAAAAGAGATTACTTACCTCTCCCTTACAGACAGAAGGGTGTGGCCCCTCCCAAGAGGCTGGCAGAGTTTGAGACTCAGGAATTCTCCCCCAAAAGGGGGACAAAGTTTCAGGGTCCTCCTCCAAAAGTTAAAGGGGAATGCAATTTACATCAGTTCATACTCCAAAGAAACCTAAGAAAGAGGAAAAAGAGCTATGTGTACAATGATATTTCTTTTTTTTCTTTATTTTTAACACACATTGCTTTATAAATCATTTGGGGAGAGAAAAATATGAGCAAAAGGGAAAAACCATGGGAGAGATTAAAAAAAAAAAAAAACAGGAAAAAGAAGTGAACCTAGCACATGCTGATTTACATTCAGTCTCTTTAGTTCTTTCTCTGGATGTAGATGGCATTTATTGTCCAAAGTCTATTAGGATTGCTATGGATCACTGAACCGCTGAGAAGAACCAAGTCTTTCAGAGTTGAACATCACACCATCTTGCTGTTACTGTATACAGTGTATTCTTGGTTCTGCTTGTTTTGCTCAGTATCAGTTAATGTAAATCTTTCTAAAATCAGCTTGGTCATCATTTCTTTTTTTATTAAAGCTTTTTATTTACAAAACATATGCATAGGTAATTTTTCAACATCGACTCTTGCAAAACCTTTGGTTCCAACTTTTCCCTTCCCCCTCCCCCCTCCCTTAGATAGCCAATACATGTTAAATATGTTAAAGTATATGTTAAATACAATATATGTATACATATTTATACAGTTGTCTTGTTGCACAAGAAAAATTGTATCTGGAAAGAGAAAAAAAGAGAAAGGAAAACAAAAATGCAAGCAAACAATAGTAGAAAGAGTGGGAATGCTATGTTGTGGTCCACACTCAGTTCCCACTGTTCTCTCTCTGGGTGTAGCTGACTTTCTTAATTACTGAACAGTTTGAACTGATTTGGATCCTCTTATTATTGAAGAGCCACATCTGTCAGAATTGATCCTCATATTGTTGTTGAAGTGTACAATGATCTCCTGGTTCTGCTCCTTTCCTCAGCATCAATTCATGTAAGTCTCCCCAGGTCTCTCTGAAATCTTCCTTCTGATCATTTCTTACAGAACAATAATGTTCCATAACATTCATATACCATAACTTATTCAGCCATTCCCCACCTGATGGGCATCTGGTCATTTTCCAGTCCTTTGCCACCACAAAAAGGGCTGCTACAAACATTTTTGCACATGTGGCTCCTTTTCCCTCCTTTATGATTTCCTTGGGACACAGACCCAGTCATGGCACTGGTGGGTCTGTGACAATACTTCTGATAGCTTCTAGGAGACTATATTCTCATTGGGGAAATGGCTAAATTAATTGTAGTATATGAATATAGTGGAATATGGTTATGCCATAAGAACGATGAAATGGACTGTTTGGGAGGAAAGAGCTCTGTGAACTCTGCCGAAAGAAGCGAAACTAGAACCGAGCACACAATGATAACAATGTAGAGAAAACAAAGAAACAAGCGATCTTGTTATTGTCATGTTTGATCAAACCCTAGACGGTCAGAAGAAAGATCTGATCCAGATAACGAAGAAATGGCAAATTAACCCGTAATCTATTGGAACACCATCTTTGATAAAAGTCAAGCCAGCAAATGTTGCCTTAATGATAACTGTCTCTTTTAGAAGGTGGAGAAACTAACAATGGGAAGTTTTATTCTGGATTTAATTCTTTTTAACCATGAAGCGCTAATTGCTGAGAAAGAAACGATGGGAGCCCTAGGGGACATACAGGTACTATGTTAATGCTAGACAATATTATCCCCGGTACAAGGACAACAAATCCACCTCCTCCATTCACCTCACTCATGTCAAGAAGGCCCAGCCTCCAGGAGTGTGTTCGTTGATATTGTTCCTTTTCAGAAGTGGACTTGAGCAGCAGCAAGCAGACTTTACTTTGGGATGGTCCCTCTGCACGAACACTGAGAACAGAAAGAAAGGAGATGGGATCTCTTCCTAGCAAAGTCATTTGCAGACAGAATGTAAACCATCTGCATTGAGCGGTTTACGTCAGGGCAGGGAATCTTTTTCCTATCAGGGGCCAATGACCCCAAAACAAATTCAGTCAAGGGCTACATATCAAAATTACCTTAGATTTTTTTCCTTAGGAAAAATAGGAAATATTCAACTCACCTGTTTTTTAAATTAAGAACAGGGAACATAAAACGCCATTCAATGTATGCAGCATGCTAAAAAATGTAGTTTAGTTTCATAATTTATTTACCCTGAAGAAGAGAAGACTTGGGTGAGGGGCGATTACTGTTTTCTAATATCTGAAAGATTTCAACGACCAGATTCCTTCAGCTTGGCCCTTTAGGGAAGAACTGGAGCTGATGGGGGAGGGAGGGAGGGAGGGAGGGAGATCAGAGAATTAAGTCAGATGAAGTCAATCTGGGGGCCAGATATAGCCAAGGCTGCAAAGTCTCTGCTGTCTTTGGCCCAGATCTTTGCAGAAATCGTGGACCCAACCAAATGAGGGACATAAGAAGGGTTCATTGGGGAAAACACTACTAGCCTCGAGTCGGGTTTGGGCTCAAATTATGGTTCTGAGAACTCTTTGTCTAACTATAGGCAACTTACTGATTCTGCCTGGGCCCCATCTCCTTCTTGTAAATGAACAAGAATCCTGCATGTTGCCTGCCTCCCTGCAAACTTCAAAGAACTGAGGAAATGTGGATTGGTGTTTGCTAGTCCCCTACAGCCTACTTTCCACCACTTATAAAGAAACAGCTGGATGCTCCTCGGTTACTTTTAAAGTCCCTTGAATTTTCACTGGGTCTCAGGCATGTCTTCATAGCAGTACAATTATCTGACAAAAACAAATTTCTTTTTTTTATTCTAATAGTATTTTATTTTTCCAAATCCATGCAAAAATAGTTTTCAACATTCACCTTTGCAAAACTGTGTTCCAAATTTTCCTCCCTCCCCCACCCACCCAAGACAGGGAGCAATCTGATATAGGTTAAACACATGCAATTCTTCTCAAAGTATTTCCATATTTGTCATTCTATGCAAGAATAATCACATCAAAAGGGGGAAAAAACACAAGAAAGAAAAAAAAACAAGCAAACAAACAACAACAACAAAATACTAGCCCTTGATCCACATCCCTTCTCCATGGTTCTCTCTCTGGATGCGGATGACACTTTCCATCCCAAGTTTATTGGACCTGCCTTGAATCACCTCCTTGTTGAGAAGATCCCTGCTTGTGAAGCCCTATTGTTCATATTGTATTTTCTTCAAGTGCCAGTTGGTTCAGGGTGAATTTTCTTCCCTCTGGCTGCCCTCTGGGACACTGTTACCTCCTCATCACCGTGACCTCCTGGCTAGGATGAAACAGAACTTTATTTAATAGTCAAAAGGCCTGATTCTGGCTCCCGGCTTTGCCATTTACTGATTCTAAGACCTTTAGAAATCCACTTCATCTCCTGTGAGCCTCGGTTTCTCTAAAATGAGGCGTTTGGATGAATGATATCTAAGATCCTCAGTCTGTGATTCGCATCTTCTTGTCAGGGAACAAGAGATTGAGCGAGTCGTTTCTCAAAACCATGATAATCATTTCCAGGAACCTGGTAGGAAAAGTCACCTTTAGGTGGGTGATGAGTAGTTGCCACACTGGTTCAGTGTAATCTGAGTGCCATATTGTAGGAGGGAGAGTAACAACTGGAGGATGGCTAGAATGGAAAGGACAAGGGAACCCTGTTTTATGAAGATTATTTAAAATATTTCATGTTATTATTATTTTTTAATCCAGGGGGGATGAGCCATGATTGCTAGCTGTCTTAAGTAGCTAAGGGTCTTTGCACGGACTAGGGATTTGTTCTGCTTGACCTAGAGGGCAGAATTTGCACCCAAAATAGAAAATTGGTTAGAACTGGATTTCAACCTGGTGAATAGAAGACCTTAGAGTGGAGAATGATTTCTCAAAGTGTAAGATAGATGATCTTATCAAAGAGAAGTCCGACTTACTCTACTTACCTACAGAGACTAGAAATTGGGAGAATGGATAAATATTGGAAAAGCAAAAGTATGCATGAGTTAAATTATGAGAGACACAGAGAAAGCCGGTGAGATGCCTCCGGCATAGACCCCTTCTGCATTTGCTTGCCTTCCCCTCCTGTATTTGCTTATAGTTTGTCATTCTGAACCGTGAGCCTGAGTCCAGATTTGGCGAGCCTGTCGTCATTGAGCATCCGTTGTCCACTATCCTCCTCTATCAGATTTTACAAATCATTTTATATTCGAAACCGGTCTTGCCCTTGATCGCCTTCTCTGTCCACTCGGTAAAGAGGTCCAGGGTTGGCTGGTGAGAGCTGTTTCTAGGCCTTTGGGGACAGGTCTAGAAAGGTTCCAATGAAAGAAACAGAGGTCGTTTGTCAATGTCTGTCCTTATCCTCTCCCCATTTTCCTGATTACATTTAGCCTGCCTTTTCTTAGCAGCGATTCGAAATTATTTTCTACTTGGTGTAGAGATAGAGGAGGAAATGAAACTGGTCTAACATGTTTGCATGGGTCACTGGGAAAGCACACTAGTTCTGGCTGCTTCCCCTACAAAAGTCCATTTTAGAGAAGAATAACAAGGGTCACCCCAGCTTCACCCTTGATCTGATAACCCCGCCATTGCCGATATATCTTCAGGAAACAAAGGGAAAAGAGGTGGATCGGGGCTCCCTTTGTCTCTGGGCTAAGAATTGCCTTTAATGCTTCACTAATTTGGATACCCACTAATCAATCACCAAGCGCTTATTAAACGCCTATTATGTACAGTACCCTGTGCTATATGTAAATGTCAGCAAAATGGATGGCTTTGAAGGGAAGGAACCATGATATCAGGAAGGACCAGGTGTGAGGGGTCACGAGCCGAGTTTGGAGGGAAACCGAAGACAATAGCACGGAGATGGGAAAGGGACCGACACCTCGTCAACCTCTGAGTGTCCTCTGCAGCTCGCTGTAAATCCTCTAGACTGGAACTAAAAGTTTTCCTCTGGTGTTTGGGGCTCAACTCCCCTTCAGGCAGAATGATAACAATAAAAACAGCAGCAAGCATTGCTATAGCTTTATATCTGTTACCTCATTGGAGCCTCACAACAACCCTCAGGAGACAGACGCTATTATTTCCCTTTCGACAGATGAAGAAACTGAGACAGAAGTGAAGTGACTTGCTCAGGATCACATCAGGAAACGATGCTGCTCCTTTGAAGAGTCACGTTCCCGTTACATATGACTAGAAATTGTCTCACAAATTTCCAAATTTACAGATTAACTAAAAAGAATTAATCAAGCTCCTTAATTAAGTCTTTGCTTTTAGACTTTCCCCTTTAATAAAACCCTGTCTATAATTAGAAAGCAAACTAATACAGGATTACTTAAAATAAGAACAACGGAGAAGACAAAGTAAAAGCAAAATTTCAAGGTATGAGCCATGGACACTAAGATCCGTCCTAATCTTTTAAACTTTCTGATATTTGTCAGATTTAAGAGATGCTTAGGTCAGAATCCCAAACCCAAAGCTTGCAAACTATGTGCTAACAGCCTCTTTCCCCTGGCCCCATCACATGATGGACATGGCCCAAATTTGGCTCATTTTGAGCTATCAGGTGTTGCTTTGTTTTTTTGTTTGTTTTTTTGCTGAGACAGTTGGGGTTAAGCGACTTGCCCAGGATCACACAGCCAGGAAGTGTTAAGTGTCTGAGGCCCAATTTGAACTCAGGTCCTCCTAACTTCAGGGCTGGTGCTCTACCCATTGCACCACTGAGCTGCCCCAAGCTATCAGGTTGTTTAAAGAAACTTAACCTTTGTCCTTTAGCCCAGTTGGCCTCCCTCATGTTCCTCAGAGGTACTTTCTGCAAATGCTCTGGTCATCCAACCGGGCCCAGACTCCCGTGGACTGAGCATGATGCTCTGTCCCGAAAGATGAATCACCTTGTGAGAACCTGGCCCTCTGGGGCTCCCCCCTCCCCGGGGCTGCTTCTGCTTTGCCTCCAAATGAATCAATTGTCCCCACTCCCTAATCTTCCTGTCCCTCCAGATGTCCTGGCCTCCTGGGGAGGAAGCTTTGGCTGGGAAGGGAGCACGCAGGCTCATTATCAGCCCAGCAGGACTTGACATGACTCTTAGCCTGGCCCTGGAGCGCCCGGTCAGGTCGGGTCGAGCCCGAGGAAGTCAGGGTCCTGCCCTAGAAAACCAGTTGATCCCGCTGGAATCAGGAGTAGTTCTTGGACTCTTTGAGGTCTGTCCCCCCACCTCTTGGGTCCAGAAACCAACGGAGTCCTTCCTGATCAGCCATCCTCCAGGAGGCGAGGCTTTGGCCTCCGGTACTTTAGGGAAGGCTCAGGGAGCCCGGATCCCCAGCAAGCCCGGGGAGGTTCACGGACGAGGCTCTGGAGCCCGACTCCACCAAGAACTCAGTTACAGGCTCACCTGGCGTGAACAACAGCTGGACTCCCAACAAGTATCTTAGACTACAGACTACAGAGCATGGCGTCCCCTTGGGCTGAGCGTGTGCTGGGCCCTTTCTGGCTCCAGGGCCGCCCCCCTGTGTCACCCGAGCTGGGGACGGGACCAGCGTCCGTGGGTCACCCTATGGGGGCACTCTCCTGCCCGGACAGCCGGGGATCCACCCTGGACTCCTTGAGGGCTCAGCCACAGCCTTAGAGAAATGTCCCCCCCACCCACCACGGGCCAGACTGCACGTGAGGTACCCAACCGTTCGTCTCGGGAGCTGACTGGACTTGCCCAGAGCACAAAGAATGTTTTCCTTTGATAAGTGCCTGGAACAAACCAAACAGAGGCCGCCGGGAGCCCCGTACACGAGGTGTCATGGTGGACAGCCTGGCTGGAGGGGAGGGGGGGCCTGCCAGGAAGTTCCACACGTGTCCCAGAAGGGAGTGGGAGAGGGCTGTTGCCGTCTGAGAGAACCCTAATTCTCCGGGTGCAGCGTCACCTGTAGGGGAGTTAGAAGCAAACTCAGGTCATCTGCCTCCCTGGGAGTGCCCGGGGAACCCACGTTGGCGTGCCTTCCATGCTGCTCTCCCATTGTGCTGGCTGGGATCCCCCCCATCGCCACCCACCCAAGGTGGTACCTAGGGAGAGAATGAGTGTTCCCCGAGTGTCAGCTTGGGAAGTGAATCCAAAGGCCCCCCCACTTTTCTTTCAGTTCCCCTACAGGGAGGGGGTCCCACGGCAGCCAGCGCTGACGGACCCCCACCGGCTTCGACGCCCAAGGGCTTGGGTTCTCGAGCAGGAAGCTGCTCATTTGGGCATTCCATCGGGCAAGCCATTTCAACACACTTCCAACGGCCCAGCGCGGGGAGGGCCGTTCTTTGTTGTAACTCGAATTTGGAAAACAAAACAAAACAAGATTTATTGAGGTCCCAGGACCAAGAAGGCGTGTGGTAAAGTGGATGGGAAAGCAGGGGCTCCGCCGGCACGGGTGGAGACTGAGACTGCCCAGGAGGGTTTTCCAGTGCCCTTGGGCACATCCCATCACTCAGCATCTCCCTCCATCAAATGAAAGGGGGCCGGAACTAGACAAGCTCTCGGGTCCTTCCAAAACTCCCATTTATTCTCTCCTTTCTCACCACAGTGGATGTTCCTAATTAATATCTGTTCCTCAAGCCTTATATTCCACCCTTCCCCCAATCAAGTTCCTTGGTTTGCCTTTTTCCTCTCATTCCGTCTCCCCCTCCACCACCCTGTCCTCGCTGACTCGAGTCTCTGATGAAGTGGCCAAGGCCAGCCCTGGTGCATGTGCCCTTGATCCTCGTCCTCCCTCCTCCCGGAGCCTGCCCAGACCATCCATCACTCCTGCTTTATCTCTTCCCAGGCTTTCCTTATCCACTGTTCCTTCTCTGCTGCCTAGAATTCTGCTGAGCCTCCCCCATCCTGAAAGGCCTTCACTGGGTTTTATCAGCCTCTATCTCTCCTCCCCCTTCAGCTAAACTCCTAGGCAAAAAGTTTGCACAAGAGCAACATAGTCAGACACAGCTGATGGGGGGGGGGAATCTATTTTGCTTGATTGTGTATTTGTCAGAGATTTTTTTTCAATAACAGGTGGGTGAGAGGAAGAATAGAAAAGAGAGTAGGAATAAGGAAAGGGAAAAAGGTAAGTGGAAATGAGAAGAAAGAAGGAAGGGAAAGAAAGGAAGGAAGAGAGAGAGAAAGAAAGAAAGAAAGAAAGAAAGAAAGAAAGAAAGAAAGAAAGAAAGAAAGAAAGAAAGAAAGAAAGAAAGAAAGAAAGAAAAAAGAAAGAAAGAAAGAAAGAAAGAAAGAAAGAAAGGAAGGAAGAAAAGGAAGGAAGGAAGAGAGAGAAAGAGGGAGGGATAGGGGGAGGGAAGGAAAGAAAGTAAAGAGGAAAGAAGTCTGAAGAAGGAAGGGAGGGAGAAAAGATCAGTGAAGCATTTTTTAAAAACACATTGAAGATGAGTTTAAGAAAGGAATTGAGAGGATTACACAAGATAAAATGGATAATTTTGAACACATAAAAAAATGCACAAATAAAACCAATGCAGTTAAAATTAGAAGGGAAATAATAAACCGGGAAGGAGGGAAATCTTTTCAGAGTTTTTCTGCTAAAGGTCTCATTTCCAATATGTGTGTATGTGTATGTGTATTGTAAATATGGAACTTATTCAAAACCATAAGAGCGAATCCATTCCCTACTAGATAAACGATTAAAGGATATAACGAGGCAATTTTCAAAGAAAAAAAAAAGCCAAGTTATCACTAGCCATATAAAAAATGCCTTAAATCTCCAATAAGTGACCAAAATGTTAACTAAAAACAACTCTAAGGCTTACTTCACACCCCAAAGATCGGCAACGTTGATCCAAAAAGGAAAATAACGATTGTTTAGAACGGTTGCGGAAAACAGGCTCTTTGATGCAATTTGATAGAAGCAATTGGGAGCAGTGCTCCAAAGGTTACCATACTGTGCACACACCCTTTGACCCGGCTACGATCCCACTTCTGGGCTTGTGCTGCAAGGAGATCAAAGACAGAGGGAAGAGAGCCAGCTGTACCAAAACATTTCCAGCAGCTCTGGTTCTAGGGGTAACGCTCTGGAAATTGAGGGAGTGACCGATCAATTGAGGAATGACTGAACAAATCACAGATTATGGATGTGGTGGAATGCTTTTATGCTGTAACAAATGACCGGGAGTCGTAGTTTCAGAGGAACCTGGCAGATTTATATGAACTTAACCAGAACAAAGTTAACAGAATCGGGAGAATAATTCATACAATAACAACAACAAGGGTGTAAAGACAACTTTGATCAATGTGGCAGCCCTCCACAATTCCAGAGGACCCGGTGGAGCACGTTGCTTCCCAAGAGATAATAGGTTAAAAAAATGAGCCAGAAATGGTTGCCTACGACCCACGCGGAAGCTTATTTTCCTCCATGCTATGTATTTGTCATGAGGGTTTTGTTTTGTTTTCTAAATGAGGGGAGAGGGATAAGGGAAATAGGGATGAAATTTAAAAATAAGAAAACCCAAGTCGTTATGTGTTGAACATACTGCCACATTCTATAAAAAAAACAAGCCGAGATGTAGTTTCTGATACAAGCGTCCTCTTCTGTTCCACTGTGTATATGGAAATACTCATTTTATTTACTGTTAAGTCAGGTGTTTGTTTATTTATTTAAGCCTTCCAAACTCGGTGATTTATTCCACTTTCTCTTCTAAACCGACTGCAATCTGACTTCGGATCTCATTCAACTGGAACTGTTTCCTCCCGAGTTCCCCGGACCTTCTTAACAGTTTAATGTCCCCGTTTTCTCAATCCTCAGCCTCCTTACCCTCTCTAAGGCATTTTTGGCTGGTGACCATCCTGTCCTCCTGGACACCGTCCCCTCGGAGGTTTTTCCTCCTCCCAGCTCTATCCCACAGTCCCCTAAGCTGGGCCTTTGTAGCTCACTTGCTCCAGCCTCTTTCTCTCAAGAATCTGGCAGCTGCATTTGCCCCTCAGGGTTGTAAGGCTCCCTGAGGCCTTGAAGCTCCTTGATATCAGTTTGAGCCCCAACCAGCTGTGTCCCTCAACTGTTGGAGGCCAATGGTTAGTGCTCTAGATCTATCATCTCCCATCATGAACTGCAGAGCTTCAGTCCGCTGGGCTTCTTGGACTCCTATAAGCTAACGCAGCTCTCATCCCCCTCCCCCAAACCCACCTCTCTGTCAAGCGTCCCTCTCATCATTGTCCCCTTCCTTCCAGTCGATGACGTCCACCTCTCAGTGTCCTCCTCAGTTGGCCACATAGCCAGTCACTCTCCACTTCGACCTTCACAGTAACTCATGTTTCCTCTTCTTCCACTCACTCAGCCGCCCGCCTGTCTCCTCCCCTCTCACCTGGATGTGTCCTTTGGGGTCACTCTCCCCCTCCCTTCATCCTCGACCCCACTGACCAAGCAGCCTTCCTAAAGCCTAGCTCTGCTCATGCTCAAGGAGCTTCAGGGGCTCCCTATTAACCTTGTGCTATCTTCCCAGTCAGTCTGAGCATGTTCTCCTCCAGGTCTGGCTCTCCTTGTTTGCTTGGGGATTCTCACTATTCTTCCTCTTTACCTCTGTCCCTTAGAATGATGACTTCCTTCAAGATTCTGCTGAAAATCACTTTCTGCAGGAAGCCCCTCTCAATCCACAGCCCCCCCACCCAGGGCTAGTGTTCCCCCCCTTCAGAGCTAACACTGCCTGGAAATAATTTAACACTAGATCTCTGTATGTGTGTTTATGTGCATGTGTGTGGGTATAGATACAGGAAGCCCCCCCCACCCCGAGCTAGTGCCCCCCCAGGGCCACCTTGTTCTGCTTTGGATGGGCCTTGTACATATATAACACCTGCCCAGATATAATTTAACACTATATCTCTGTATGTGTGCTTATGTGCATGTATGTGGGTATATATACACGTTACATACACACATATATCTACATATACATGTACATACAGATGAATTATAATCCATATACACACATATTATATATACACATTATACATATATATACATCTTCTATATGTACATATATCTGGAGGTAGGAGGTGGGCAGGCAGGGAGGCACATTGCAGCTCCTCAGTAAAACGGAAGCTTTGGTCAGCAGGGACGTATTTCCTTTTGTTGTTGTTTTAACTCCAGTTTAACACACAGCAAGTGCTGGTATGCAGTAAGTGCCTAATAGATGCTTGTTGATGATAGATTCTAATCGGGGCCTTTTTGAGTAGGGCAGGCTGTCCATTGCCTTGCTCTGTTTCATTTGCGACCATGACAGTCTTTCCCTGTTTTCATACCCTCTGCTCGTTGATGAGCTTTGAGGGCACAGTGGAGGGGGGGGAGCAGTATTATTTACCCTGCTGTCTCCTCTCACCCCCATTCAGCGGCTGGCTCGGGCTGGTGTCTCCCGGACTTGGAGATGGATCATGGGCCGGCCCCTCTGGCCCCGGGAGGCGGGATAGCGTTGGGAGGCCAGATCTCCTGTAAGCTCTCAGAGAAGGGTGGGGGCGGGGGAGGGGGTTAGCATCCCACCTGTGCACGGCACAGGAACAGGAATTAGCTGTGCACACATAGCCCGGAGGATCCAGGAGTGCAGGTGCTGACAGCCAAATTACTGGAGGAACACAGCCTGGGAGGGTGTGGGGAGGGGGCTGCCCCCGGGCGGCGGCGGCTGAGGAACTCCCGCGTCCAGCCCTGAACAGGAGCTTTCTACCTCCAGCAATTACATGGAATATTGAACTCTTCTGGATGGATGCTGATCTTTGACCCAAGGCTCCTGTCTGTAAATGAATCCTTTAATTCGGGCCTTCTCCTCCTGGCCTTCATGGTCAGCCAGGCACAGGAAGGGAGGGCGGGACAGACCACTTGGGATAATTGCAGCTAATGGATGAAGGGGGGGTGAGGGGGGACTCTCGGCCATTCCGGCCCGACCAGACGCGAGCCGTTGCCCGGCCTGCTCCTCTCCTCTCTGCTTCTGCACCTTCGTGCTGCTCAGACTATTGTCGCCCTCTACCATTCCGGCCTCTTCAAGCCTTCGCGTCCTCTGGCTTTCCCTGGCCCATCTCCCATTCCCCAGTGGGATGGCCCTTCTCCCCCCTCCCTTTTCCCATAATACACTTCGCCCTTCCCCACCCCAACTTTCCCCACAGCGGTTTCCATATGCCCCAGGTTGGTGTATGAAAGTACATGGAAATTTGGGGGATCCTTGTGGAAGCCACAGATGACACGCAATGATGACACAGAAAAGGTTTAGAAACTCAGAAATGTAGAGTATCGTACAACGATGTATTCCATCTTTAAAGCCTTCCAGATCACAGGCTCCTAACCCCCGAGGTGTGGATAATGGCACCGTGCCACTGCCTTCTTAGGTGTATCAGCCCCCGTTAGGTGGCTGGACAAGCACTGGGTCACTGACTCTCCGCCTGGGTCTGTCTCACTGGCATCCTTCTCCAGGGGAGGGGCCACCCCAGGTTCTCTGAATTTTGTCAGAATCACAGAGCTAGTAGGTTTCTGAGCCCAGATTTGAACTCAGATCCTCCTGACTCCAGGCCCAGAACTCTATCTACTATGTCACCTACCTGTAATAGATAGGGCAGGAATAATTGGAGGGGGAATCAGATTAACCTTCCTGTAGGAGGTGACCCTTGAGCTGATCTTGGAAAGAAGTGAGGGATATTCCTAAAGCAAGGTGAGGAAGGAGTTCATTCTAGGCACTGGAGAAAGTCTGTGCAAACTCCTGGGGCTATAGTATAATAAGGATAGTTCTATTCCCTAAACCCAAGATGCTCTTTCAGAAAGTAACAGGAAAATAAGAAAAAAGAAACAAAAAAAGCAAAGAAAAAAACAAACAAACAAGCAAACAACAACAACAAAAAAGCAAAGAAACAAAGTAACAGGAATAATTGGAGGGGGAATCAGATTAACCTTCCTGTAGGAGGTGACCTTTGAGCTGAGCTTGGAAAGAAGTGAGGGATATTCCTAAACCAAGGTGAGGAAGGAGTTCATTCTAGGCACTGGAGAAAGTCTGTGCAAACTCCTGGGGCTATAGTATAATAAGGATAGTTCTATTCCCTAAACCCAAGATGCTCTTTCAGAAAGTAACAGGAAAATAAGAAAAAAGAAACAAAAAAGCAAAGAAAAAAAAAAAAAACAAGCAAACAACAACAACAAAAAAGCAAAGAAACAAAGTAACAGGAATAATTGGAGGGAGAATCAGATTAACCTTCCTGTAGGAGGTGACCTTTGAGCTGAGCTTGGAAAGAAGTGAGGGATATTCCTAAACCAAGGTGAGGAAGGAGTTCATTCTAGGCACTGGAGAAAGTCTGTGCAAACTCCTGGGGCTATAGTATAAAAAGAATGGTTTTATTCCCTAAGCCCAAGGTGCTCTTTCAGAAAGTAACAGGAAAATAAGAAAAAAGAAACAAGAAAGAAACAAAGAAAAAAGAAACAAAACAAAGAAACAACAAAGTAACAGGAATAATGGCAAAGAAATCTTGGATTCTTTCTTTCAAAGAGCTCATCGGGCTGCACCACTATTAACTTATTTATTTTTACCCTTGCCTCGGGGGGCATATGGGAGTAGGTAGGATCCCTAGTTTGCAAGTGACATTGAGGTTCAGAGAGATTAAATGATTTGCCCTCTGTCACACTATAGCCAGTGGTGAAATAAGATTACAAATCATTTCTACTAATTAAGCATTTAGTGCTTTCTTCCTTCAAATCTCTGTTTCTTTTAATATTTCAAAGTCCTGTTTGGGGGGCTTACCTACCAGAGAAACCCTTTGGGAAGAATTCTGCCTGTAGATTTGAGATGTTTAAGTTATGTATTCCAGGAAATACCTGCTCAGCTATTTCTACAAAGCTCATATTTACACACAACACCATGTCATGGAATGAGCCTAGGACTCCTGGGAAGGCCAAAAAAATCATCCTCAGATTCTCTCGTTTCACATTTCCAGTTAGGGTTCATTTTTTTCAGAATAATTGATGTGTTGAGACTGCAATCTTCCAAGAACAGAGATTATATTAGAAAGAAAAGAAAAAACAAAGAAAAGGAGAGGGAGGAAAAAAGGAGGGAAGGAAAAGAGAAAGGGAGGGAAGGAAGGAGGGAGGAAAGAAGGAAGGAAGGAAGGAGGGAAAGAGGAAGGGAGGAAGGAAGGAAGGAAGGAGGGAGGGAGGGAGGAAGGAAGGAAGGAAGGAAGGAAAGAACTAGACAAGGAAGGAAGGAAGGAAGGAAAGAAAGAAGGAAGGAAGGAAGGAAGAAAGAAGGAAGGAAGGAAGAAAGGAAGGAAGGAAGGAAGGAAGGAAGGAAAGAACTAGACAAGGAAGGAACTAGATAAGCAAGGAGGAAGGGGGAAAGAAAGCAAGGAAGAAAAAAGAAGAAAAAGTTAATATGTTCAGAAGACCTTTAGCTAGGAGACCAAACTCTGGAAGATCCCTGTATCGTTTTCTGGCGTACCTCCTTTCATTTTTAGGCTCTATTACTAACTAGACATCAGCAAAGACTCCATACTTTATATGTCCTATCTCATTCAGTCCTCTTATTGCCCTGCAAGGTAGGTGCTATTATTATCCACTATTTACAAACAAGGAAATTGAGGCTGTGGGAGCTTAAAGGACACAGCTAATAAATTTCTGATTCAGTCTTAGGCCTTCCTGGCTCAGACTGTCCCCCCTCTTCCTCCTCTGCTCTGCCCACTGACTTCCTTTAAGCGCCAACTAAAACCCCACCTGCTTCAGGAAACCTTTTCCATATCTTCTTAATTCTAGGGCCTCCCCCATGTTCTTTCCTATTTATTCTGCACTTCACTTGCTTTGTATACATTTGTTTCCTCATCTTCCCCATTAGACTGTAAACTCCTTGAAGGCAGAGGACACTCTTTTTGCCTCTCTTTTTTTCCCTGTGCCTGGCAACTCATAGGTGCTTAATAAATGCCTATTGCCTCTCTTTTTTTCCCTGTGCCTGGCAACTCATAGGTGCATAATAAATGCCTTGGCAACTGCTCTGCCAAGTTGCTTCTGTACATCCCTGTATCTCTGACCCAATATCCAGCTCCTACCAAGGAGAATGTGAGTGTCGAATCTGGAACACTAACCACTCTACTTGCTCTCCCTGGCTTTTAGAAGCCTTTCTGGGCGTACGACCTGGTGATGGACATAAAGCATGTGTCCATGCTTGCCCCCCAACAAGGCGAGCTGCTGTTCTGGGCTGACTTAAAATGAGCACGACCCGGGTTCTCGAGGCTGATTCCCACCACCATTGTGTTGGCCACTGTGCCACGTGCCATTTGATTGGAAAACCACAATGGTGCCGTCTGTCATCTGAGAAAACCCACTGAGCCTTAAACAAAAGGACCATCCCATGCTATGGGATCCTCTCTCTGGCGCTGTTGACAAGCACCTCTCCACCAAGAGTGCCCGGGAATGGCCAGCCATCCCTTTTTGTACCGAGGATTTTAAACCCATGTCCAGCTCAATGGAAAGGCACACAGTTCTTGTAGAGCAGAAACAAGTGCCCAAACAGAGAGGAGAACCCAATCCAGATGGCCCGAGGTTGGGCTGGACCAAACTCTGTCATCCTACAAATTGTTGGACTTGACATCCCGCCCTTTGTTCTCCCTTCCTCTTTTTGCGCCCTCTTTGATGGAAGGTTTCATGGCTAATACATGATGGAGACCTAGTCGGGAAAGATGGAAGGCAGATCCCGACTCCCTGGTGAACACCAGAAGTTCCCCTCTGTGGGATTCCAGCTGGTCCCAGGGGAAGGAGCTAAGCCCAGTGGAGGGAAGTTCCAGGGAGACCCATTGGTCTTAATCTAAGTCTAGCTTCCTAATAGTGACAGGGGCTTCAGATGGAGCGAGCTCTAGAGGAAGGGAGTTCCAGGACTCCAGAGGTTGGGATGCATTAAAGGTCTTCAGGGGGAGGGGAGCCATGTCCAGGGCTCTGCAGGAGGCATTCAAGCTGAACCATAAGTAGCGACGGGGTGGTGGGAAGAGCAGAAAACTTTGCAATAGAGAACCTGGGTTCAAATCCTAAGCTCACCTACTGAGCCAGCATCCTACGTCAAGTGCTCTGATGCCCGCGTTGGTCTGGTCTCTAACAGAGAGAACCAGCCGCTGACAAAGGATCCTCAGGGGATGTGAATTGATGTCGATTTGAAATGTAACATCCCCCATTTTATTGTAGTTTTCTTTCCTTGGTTAAGTAGTTCTCGATTCCATCTTCCTTCGGCGCAGGCCACACAGGGGTTGTGTGTTGTACACCTCTGCTTCGGGATGTCTCAAGGGGCAGAGCTTCATGTGTTGGGATGCAGAAGGACTTTCACACAGCACCTCTGGCTCGAAATATGCAAAGATGGTTGAATTTCCTCATGTGTAAAATCAGAGGATTGAATCAGGTGATTGACAGATCCCTTTCTAGCCCTTAATTCCCTCCTGTACCTTCTAGCTTCAGGATTGGAAGGTTTTGTGAACAAGCAAGTGACTTCTTGGGATCTCCACCATTCCCCTCTTCCCAAGAGAATACCCTCTGTCCCGAGTCAGTACTCTGGCTTCCTTTTCCAGATAATCCCTTTGCATGGGATCCATTTCAGTCTATCCACCTCTGTGTCCCCGGAGATTTCCGAACCATCTTTGTCCTAGCCAGGCTCGCATGATGAGGAGTCGCTATTGGCCAGGCCAGTGCCAGATGCCCGGGAGGCTGTAAGAAATGTGTCAGCCCCAGACACTGGCTTCACAGGACTGACATCGAGTTTGGAAGATGATTCAGTCGTGTAGGTGTGAAAAGCTGTAGTGCCAGAAATCAATAAATACCCAGACTGGCAGGCATGTTGGAGAAATGGATGTGGTGGAGCTGGGTAGAAAGACCATCGTGAGTGGGCCCCTGAAATGGCAGCCTCTCCCTTCCCAAGTCATCGGCCGTGCCCTCTCTGGGTCCCTTCCCCTGCCAGGGGAGCAAAGAGGAAGGCGTGGCGGGCAAGGTTTGTCAACAGCATGTTACCGAGGCCGCTTGTTTTCCTTGGGTCCCCTAAGACCTGGGCACATTGTTATCGGGGCAGGGTGATTATTTAGATGGAAGTGGCTGCTTCCTTGTTTGGCTCTTCCCGGATGGCTAAATTTACCCGGCTCGGAATTTCCACGGCTATATTAAAAAAAGGTCTGGAGAATGGGAAGGAGGGGAGGTGAGCAGGTGACTTTTCACCTTGACCCACCCCCAGCTAAAAAACAAAACAAAACAAAAAAACAAAGGGGAAGCAACAAGAAAGTCATTTCCCTTGAAATTCCTGAGCCCCTTATTCATGAGCCGAGAAAGGGCCCTGCTTCCCGCTGGCACGGCGTACCACACCCAAAGCTTGGCCCACTCACTACCCCATGGGCCTTAGCGAGGGGCTGCTCCCTCGTAGCTTACCTGAACAATCTTCCTGCCCATATGCTGCCAGAGAACTGTGGGATCCCGGGTCCAAACTGACCCAAACTCAAATCTGAGGGCAAGAAAGGGGCTCTGGTAAAGCTTGGAAGGGGAACTGACAATATTACCCCAGCCTCAAGCTGACACCTCTAAAAAGGAATAAAAGTGGAATGGAGAAGGAGATCCCCCTGTGGAAATGGGGAGTCCATGTTTTATCTGGAAATGGCAACCAGCGGGGTACAAGCAAAGTGTGATTCATGGGGCATAATGAATGGAAACCTCATGGGGAAGTGACCACCAGTCAACCATGGGAACTCGGATAAATCATTGGCTTCGCTGAGATTTGATTTCCTCAGCAATAAAATGCGACTGGATGGTCTGTAAAGCTCTCCTTTACATGCTGGGTCTTGGAGTCCCAAAAAGCAAAAAAACAAAAGAAACCAGCTTCCTTGTCCCCAAAGCAGTGGCCCCCACAACATCCCCAAGAGGAGCTCCATATTTAGCATCTGCTTAAGAAATGCTTTTTCCTTATTATTGTTCTGTAAGAAATGACCAGCAGGATGATTTCAGGAAGACCTGGAACATGAACTGATGCTGAGTGAAACGAGCAGGACCAGGAGATCATTATATACTTCAACAACAATACTATATGACGATCAGTTCTGATGGATGTGGCCATCTTAAGCAATGAGATGAATCAAAGCAGTAATGAACTGAACCAGCTACATCCAGAGAAAGAACTCTGGGAGATGACTAGGAACCCCTACATAGAATTCCCAATCCCTCTATTTTTGTCCACCTGCATTTTGGATTTCCTTCCCAGGCAAATTGTCCACTATTTCAGAGTCCGATTCTTTTTGTGCTGCAAAATAACTGTTAGGACACGTATGCTTATATTGTATTTAACTTATACTCTAACATATTTAACATGTATTGGTCAACCTGCCATTGGGGGAAGGGGTGGGGGGAAGGAGGGGAAAAGTTGGAACAAAAGGATTTGCAATTGTCAATGCTGAAAAATTACCCAGGCATATATCTTGTAAATAAAAAGCTACATAAAAAAATGCTTTTTCCTTCATTTATTCATTTCTGTGTGGCAGGAGTAGCACCAGGGAGCCTTTCCCTGATTTCTCCACTAGGCTTCTCGACCCAGTAGTGATCCTAGTAAGAGGCAGCCCCATTCACAGGGGTTCAGAGATGGGATCATCACCCCTGAATTTTCGATGGTGCTGAGCATTGCCCAGCTGCTTTCCCAGTATCCTTCCCCATCATTTACCAAAGCTCTGGGTCTCTCAGGGTCCCCTCCAGGCTTAGCGTTCCCAAAAAATGCCTCATATGTATGCTTCTGCATCACAATTTCTAGATTCCCTGCCTTCTTTCCCCAAGCTCCTATTCAAGCTAACAAATAAGTGCTTGTAAAATAATTTGTGATCCTGTTCATGGATGATTGGAACAAATATCAGAGGTTTCCTGAAGAAATGAGACCCAAAGATGGGATTTCCAAGCACATTCTTCATATCCTACCTACAATCAAGGGTTTCTCTGGTGGGAACCCAATGGTCCCACCTACAATCAATGGTTTCTGGGGGGGAACCCAATGGTCCTACCTACAATCAAGGGTTTCTCTGGTGTAAATCCAATGGTCCCACCTACAATCAATGGTTTCTCTGAGGGAACCCAATGGTCCCACCTACAATAAATGGTTTTTCTGGGGGAACCCAATGGTCCCACCTACAATTAAGGGCTTCTCTTGGGAGGAACCCAGTGATTCTCTCTATTTTGTAGATGAGAGATTCAAACATCAAAAGATTTTAAATAGAAAGGTCTTTAAAAATGATTGAGTCTGGACCCCTCATCTGAAAGACAGGAACAGTGCAATTTCTGAGGCTGGGTAAGTAACAAATTAGCAAGATAGAAACTTGTCTCTAGATATTGGGACAGCAAGCTCACTACTCTTTTCCCCATAGATCAAACACAGGTTGGGAAGATCAGAAAACCTTAGCTTATATCAGGGAAATAATGATGTGAGGGAAGAGACATGGAGGTGAAACATGGAAGTGACACAATCAACCCCAGTGGAGTGGAGTTGATTGAGAAGACTGGAAGGAGCCAGAACGGGGAAGAGGTCGGGAACAATACCGATGTGTGGAACACAGGAGGCCAGGGGTGGAGGTCTCTGGGGAGGTCAAGAAGTGTTGGTTGAAAAGGGCCCATCCTGGAGATGTCAGCAGCAAGAACAATCAGCTCCACAGATGAGAAAGCTGGTGGTCTTGGAACAGTAATGGGAGAGAAAGACCCTGTGTGGTGATATCCACTTGAGAGAGATGGGATTAATGGGTTACCTTTACACAATAATTTCAAGTTGATAGCTAAAGGATGTAAACATGGCATTCCTCTTTCTAATAATTAAAAAGATCATTTAATTACTGCTATTAAAGCTTCCCCATATCCCCGGTAGCCCGCTTTTAACATAACACCCATTGTACGACCCTGTTTGCAGAGTCTGCTGGTATGCAGACTTGGCATCCAGCTAAATAGAGACATTGAATCCTCCCAGTTTTATCTCTTGAGCCCATCTGGTTTGAAGTAGCTCACAACAAGCAGGAAAGGGAATTGGATCAAAGGCTCCATTCGTGTTTTCTAAAATATAAAAAATGTGTGAGGTGATGCCGGGAGAAAAGCACAGGCCTTCCCCAGGTGGGCTCAGTGCCACGGGTCCAGCTGAGGTGAAGCACGTTCTCTCATATGGGGAAGATCCGAGAGGAGATGGAAAAAAAAAAAAAAACATCCAGTCCAAGATAAGGACGCAGTCTTCTCGCCTTCAATGAATTGGTGTGGATGGTCTACACCGATGAGGTGGTGAGTTAGGGAGTGGTCTGTACTGATTGGGTGATGAATTGGGGGCCAATGTATACTAAGTAGGTGGTGAATCGAGGGCTGGTCTATACTGACTAGATGGTGAATCGGGGGCCGGTCTATACTGACTAGGTAGTGAATCGGGGGCCGGTCTATATTGACTAGGTGGAAAATTGCAGGAGAGAGGGGAGTCTATAATGGCCCAAAAGGCCTGTCCAGATACAACATTGTCAGTTCTTCCTGGCTGGGATCCTTCATCAAAAAGAAATATCTCTTCTCTGGGTGCCCCCCTGAGTCGGGAGGGAGAGGGGGGTCCCACCCAATGTTGGGGTCAGCCTGAGAAACAGCAACCACAGCATATCTGGTTCATCAGATACAGCCTGCACGTGAGCTTGGAGTCTCCCCAGAATCTGGGGACGTGACATTTTTGCCCTCCTGGAACACCATGGGGACCTCGTTTAAGCATTTTCAAAGTGCACAAAACACACATATATTGGGTGTAAAAGAAATCAAGCTCGACAGGGAAATGTGTGGAGACTGGATGTGTGAAGCAGGATATTGAGAAGGAGGATGACATAGGAGAGCGAATAGTAGAAAATAAAACTAACTCCCTGTTTGTGAAGGGAGGGTTAAAAGGAAAAGCAAGAAAATCAAAGAACTTGTGTCAGAGGAATATGTATCCATCACCTGGGAATGGCTGGAAAAGATTGTGGGAGAGAGACACCGTGAAATAGCGTTAGGAGGTGATCCCGACGACGTCAGAGGATCTTAAGTATGAACTGATGCAGAATGAGGTGAGCAGAACCGGTGCAGTCCAGACAAAGGCACAACACTTGAAAGCTGGAAAGACCTGGGAATTTTGACCTATTCGCTGTCCAGCCATGTCCATGATGGAGCATGTTACCCACTCCTATCAGAAAGGGCATTAGGTGTGGAAAGAGACATCCATGATATACAATTGATATTATATATTATTTTATAATAAATAATTTTTATTGTTTTATATTATACATGGCATACACGATATATGTGCCATAGCCCCTCTGTGTATTCAATTTTTTTTTCTGAATTGGATGCCTGCTTTTTTTTTCTTTCTTTTTTTTTTTTTTTTTTTTTTTTTTTTAGTTTTCTTATTTGTATTTATTTTAGAGTTTTTTTCTCAGGTTTTTTTTGTTGTTGTTGGAGAGAAGGGCGGGGAAGGGTTCGCAATAGTGATGCCAAAAAAGAGAAGACCAGTGTAATATCTGAAGAAGAAGGAAGCACAGAAAAGGGGCTATTTGGAGAATTGAATTCAGTTTGTATATTTTTTAAAGGCAAACAATACATAAGAGAGATTCAGCTTCATGGGCAATGCTCTCTTGATTTTCTACTCTTTATAAAGGAATTCTCTTTAGGGGTGTTTAGGTGTTAAGTTCAAAATAAAATTAATTTTAAAAATATATTTTCTCTCACAAATAAACTCAGGAAAAAAGCGTGCTTGATGTGGGAGAGGGTGGAAAAGAGAAAAGGGCCGGGAGCCAAAGTTAGCTCTGCTTTGTGCCAGCCACTTCACAAGCATAAGATTGACTGGGGGGGGAGGGGGGCTGAAGTAGTGATTCAGCTGAAGAAGACCCAGAGATTGAGGTGGACCACAAAGTCCGTAGAACTTGAGAGTATAGCATGGGAACAAAAAGCAAATTCGATTTCAGGTTGTGTCTCAGGGTCCAGGATGGGGTCCCTCTCTCCCTGCCTCCAGCCAGACCCCATCTGGAACATTTTGTTCAGGTTTGGATGCCATATTTTAGAAGGGGTGTTGGGAAGCTGGATGAGATCAGAAGGAAGACAATGGATATGGAGCGAGGTCCCATGTTCATACCACATCCAGGTCATTGAAAGGAGATAATATGGACAACCTGGATTGGTCTTGGAGGACATGTGCCTGCTGTCTGACACTATTTGAAAGAAGGCTCTCTCTCTCTCTCTCTCTCTCTCTCTCTCTCTCTCTCTCTCTCTCTCTCTCTCTCTCTCTGTATATATGTATATATGTAAATTATAGCTTTTTATTGACAGAACCCATGCCTGGGTAATTTTTTACAGCATTATCCCTTGCACTCACTTCTGTTCCGATTTTTCCCCTCCCTCCCTCCACCCCCTCCCCCAGATACCAAGCAGTCCTATACATAGTAAATAGGTTACAGTATATCCTAGATACAATATATGTTTGCAGAACCGAACAGTTCTCTTGTTGCACAGGGAGAATTGGACTCAGAAGGTAGAAATAACCCGGGAAGAAAAACCAAAATGTAAACAGTTTATATTCATTTCCCAGTGTTCTTTCTTTGGGTGTAGCTGCTTCTGTCCATCTTTGATCAATTAAAGCTCTCTTTATCGAAGAGATCCACTTCCATCAGAATCCATCCTCAAACAGTATCATTGTTGAGGTATATAATGATCTCCTGGTTCTGCTCATTTCACTTAGCATCAGTTCATGTAGGTCTCTCCAGTCCTCTCTGTATTCATCCTGCTGGTCCTTTATTACAGAACAATAATATTCCATAACATACATATACCACAATTTGCCCAACCATTCTCCAGCTGATGGGGATCCATTCATTTTCCAGCTTCTAGCCACTACAAACAGGGCTGTCGCAAACATTTTGGCACATACAGGTCCCTTTCCCGAAAGAAGAATATTATACTTAGCCCAGAGGGCAATAGGAGAACGTAGTCGGGACAGATTTAGGCTTGATAACTTCCTAATGGAGCGCTACAAAGGGTGGCCTTGGGAGGGCCTGTTCAATGACCCTGTGCAAAGCACCCCGGAGAGGATTCCTTGCCGGGCTCAGCACGGTCTATATGACCTTGGAAGGCCGACCCCCTCCACTTCCGCGAGTCTGGGATTCAGGGAGAGGATGGATACTGATCTTAGATATACAGATGTGTTGCCGGGGCAGCAAAAGAAACAAAAAATGAATAAAAATGCATTTATTAAGTGTATCTGTCGAGGACTGGGCTAGGTGTGGAGGAAACACTCCCGGCAGTCCCGTTCTCAAGAAGCTCTTGCCCTAAGTGGGGGGAGCCATACCTAAAGGAAAGTCCAGCTGAAGAAAGGGCCGGAAGTCCTGGGGAACAAGTAGCCAGGCGCAGGCCCAAGAATCCTCGGGATCACTAAGGCAAATGACAATGCCTGAGGTCTAAAGCTAGTAGAGGCAGGGCGATTGATGAGGTCTGAAGGTCCTCGGGCTCAACGTGAGAGAGTGGCTGACCCATCCCCCTCATCTCATCCAAGCCGTCAAATGACCTAGACGAGTTCTGGGCGATCCAAGAGTTGGAGAAGCAAACGGGGGGATGGCGCGAAGAGCTAGAAGGGCCCCCCTTGTTCTAAGGTCTGCTTAGAATCCAAGGAGAGGCTTCTTGTTTTTATTCATCCTTCCTCTCCTAAGATGGATGACATCATGTGATGGTGATGTCTCAACTTGCACGTGAGATAGATTGAAGTGAGACAGTCATGAGCTTCACTCTCTCCTCCAGGACCATCAGAATCCACTGGCAGGGCAAAAGTCAAGATGACAGGTGATGGCCTTCGATGCACCGGATGGCCGTGGCTGGTGGAAAAGTGACCTTGAACTTTGCATTATTGCTTGGCTGTAAACTGAGGTTCCCTAATCAGAGTTCAGAGATTTGGGGGCTTATTAGGGAAAACCCTGGTGTCCAGGGCAGATTCTTGGAGGCACTTAAAGGAAGGAAGCAGTCTGTCACGGAAAGAGCACTGGATTTGGAGTTGAGAGGACTGGGTTTGAAGCTTTAATTTACCCTTGGTTATACATGAGACCATTTAATTTTCAGTGACAAATCAAAAGAAGGGCACTCAATTTCCTGTGAAATGGAGGCAAATATATTCACACTACAAATGCTATGGGGTTGTTATGAGGGAAGTAAACCTTAAAGCGCTGTGATAACAGAAGCCAGGAGGACGTGGCCCCTCCGGCATTCAGCACCGGCTCGGCTCGGAGAAATTCCCCACAAAGCTCCAGCTCCACACAGCTCTGCTCCCAGCCCTGCCCAAGCAGGGCCCACAACCAGTGTATTATTTCCGCACCTTTGATTTGGGGAAGGAACAACCTGGCTCCTTGGCTTGGGTTGCCTGAAAACGTTCTCCCCCGATCTCCCCTTTGCCCGAATGGAGAGGTTCGTGCTGCCTTTCCTTGGCAACTGTGACGCCGTGGAATTCTCCACCATGTGCCGGGCTTTGATCTTCGGCACACTTGGAGAGGGAGGCCTTCTCTGAATTCATGCAGAACCTTTCATCGGGAGGGATCCAATACCTCCGGGGGATCCTCCCCCATCTGGAAGTGCTGCCCCTTCTGGGCTGAGACAGAATGACGGAGGGAGGGTAGATCTCTACCTCTCCTTCGAAGAGGCTCCGGAGCCCGGCCCGTGGCCCATGGAGCTCTCCAGAGAGCTCCAGAGAAAGCATCGTTTACTGGTGGTGAAAATTGTGGCCATTTTAATACATGTATCTTTGTATACATATAAAATAGGTTTTTATATACATATATATGGGAATATATATTTACATCTACATATAAAACAGGGTTTTGTTGAACTGAATAATGAAGAGGAGAAGCTGGGAAGGGACCTAGGCCTAGAAACCCACCATAGATGACCAAGTTCCACAAACAGGATCGGGCTGGACGGGCCCCTTCCGTGGGAAACGGGAACCCGATGGGTGGAACCAACATGGCTGAAGAACAACGACACAGGAAGAGGCAAGAGGCAGGAGAGACCTTAGGTCACATCCCGGCTAACTTCCCCCTTTATGGATGAGGAAACCACGGAGGCCACAAATGAAATGACTTAGCTAAGCTCACAGACAGGGCAGAGCCAGGGCCTTAACAAAGACCTCCCTCTTCTGGCTACTGGGACTCTGAGAGACCAAGGAGTGACAGGTCCAACCAAACCAGCGCTCCATGGCCCCCAGATACTAAGGCCGCAGATTGGATTAGGGAACAGACAGGGCTAAAAAGAGCAGCACAGATAGGACAGTGTCCAAACATATGAAACTTAGAGAATGCCAAAAAATGATTTTTTAAAAACTTTGATTTTTGATTTGCATTTATAGTCTATTTTTTTACTCTGTTAACACAACCCCTTCCTTACACAGAGAGACACATACAAAGAAAGGGAGACAGACAGACAGAAAGAGAGATAGAGAGAGAAACAAAAAAAGAGAGAGATCCAGAGAGACAGAGGGAAACAGGGAGACAGAGACAGAGACAGAGAGAGCTTAGTACCTAGATAACAGGAATAATTAGTGAAACTAGCAAGCAGTAGTGTCTTCTCCCAGCAGAAATATTCCAAGGATCTTCTCCCATTCAAAGGAATTTTTTTCTCAATTGTTTCTAGTTATCCTATGCAAAAAAAAAAAAAGAGAAAGGAAGGAAGGAAGGAAGGAAGGAAGGAAGGAAGGAAGAAGAAAGAAGAAAGAAGAAAGAAAAAAGAAAGAAAGAAAGAAAGAAAGAAAGAAAGAAAGAAAAAAGAAAGAAAGAAAGAAAGAAAGAAAGAAGAAAGAAAGGAAGGAAGAAGGAAGGAAGGAAGGAAGGAAGAAGGAAGGAAGGAAGGAAGGAAGAAGAAAGGAAGGAAGGAGGGAGGAGGAGGGAGGGAGGAGGAAGGAAGAAAGGAAGAAAGAAAGAAAGGAAGGGAGGAGGAAGGAAGGAAGAAAGAAAGAAAGAAAGAAAGAAAGAAAGAAAGAAAGAAAGAAAGAAAGAAAGAAAGAAAGAAGGAAGGAAGGAAGGAAGGAAGGAGGAGGAAGGAGGAGGGAGGGAGGGAGGAGGAAGGAAGAAAGGAAGAAAGAAAGAAAGGAAGGAGGAAGGAAGGAAGGAAGGAAGGAGGGAAGGAAGGAGGGAAGGAAGGAGGGAAGGAGGGAGGAGGAAGGAAGGAAGAAGAAAGGAAGGAAGGAAGAAAAAAAGAAAGCAAGGAAGGAAGGGAGGGAGGAAGGAAGGAAGGAGGGAAGGAAGGAAGGAGTGAAGAAAGGAGGGAAGGGAGGAGGGAGGGAAAGAGGGAAGGAAGAAGGGAAGGGAGGAGGGAAGAAAGGAGGGAGGGAAGGAAGGAAGGAGGAAGGAAGAAAGGAAGGAAGGAAGGAGGGAGGAAGAAAGGAAGGGAGGGAGGGAAGAAAGGAGGGAAGGAAGGAAGGAAGGAGGGAGGGAAAAAGGAAGGAAGGAGGGAAAGAGGGAAGGAAGGAAGGAGGAAGGAAGAAAGGCAGGGAGGGAGGGAGGAAAGGGGTGGATCATGTTTCTACCATGGATTGAAAAGTAAATCAGAGGGCATGCTCACCCGTGTGCCCAAAGTGTCAGTTATAGCTGTGACAAGAGGGAAAGGAGTTGACCTTGTGCAAAGCCTAGAGCCCTCCCAGGCTTCCCCCTGACCTGGACCAGCAGGGCCTAAGCCACCATCAGATATCAGGGTACAGCCTCTATGCCCTGTAATTTCCACCATTTCCATTGGTTGTGATTTAGGGGGAGGAGGGTTCGTTTTTCCTTCTTAATATTTTAGTCAAAATAGCCTGGGACCTCAGCAGCTCACAACCTAAAGACACCCAGGAAATGACCATATCCAAACAAGCTAGAATCCAGAGAAGCTGAGACAGTAAACCGCAGGGAGGGGCCGGTGCTGAGAAGGACCAGGAAAGGCTTCTTGTAGAAGGGGAGATTTGGGATAGAACTTGAAGGAGAGAGGAGGAGGGGGAGCGTTCCAGGCATGGAGCACAGCCAGAACAAAGGCCTGGAGTCTGGAGAGTGAGCGTCTCAGTGGAGGAACTGCAAGTAGACCAGCGTCATTGCATTGCGAGGAAATTGTAAGGAGATTAGAGAGGTAGGAAGGGGGATGTTGTGAAAGCCTTGGAAACCAAAAAAGATTTTGTATTTGATCCTCAGAAACAATAGGGAGCCACTGGAGATTGTTGAGTGAGGAGATGAGCCCGGAGAGATGGAAATACTTCAGCTGTATTCGCCCCTGCGATTTCCCAGGGGGCCAAGTCTGGATTAATCGCTGGTCTCTCTCAACCTGTTTCCCCATTATTCAAATGAAGAGAACAGTCTTTATACTGCAGTGTACCCCAGCATGCAACCACAGTGGCCACAAATCTTGCCTAACCCACGCTAGGGACCCGGGATGATGACACTTTCCTGGGGCTCCACGTCCCTTGAGTGATGGCAGCATGAGTGCGTCACAGGGCTGTGGGGTCCCCCGCCATATCATGTGACCCTCCTCAGAGAGACCGAAATCCACCTGTCAAAGCTTCCCAGACTCAGCCCTCCCAGGCAGCTGGGGCCGGGCTGGGGCCTGCTTTCGTCTGGGTCTCCCCCCCAAGGTGGTCTCAGAACTGGCACAGGCCCAAGAACCAGCTCTGGAAGCCCCCCCCCCCGCAGCCTTGGAGACATGTGTGTGCTAGCACAGCATGTGCATGTGATCACTCGGCTGTGTGCTGATGACAGAGATCCCGAGGGCCCTGGAAATGGGGGAATCCTCCAGAGCCCGAGGCCTGGGGTCTCTTCGGAGTACAGACCCAGCTCAGAAAGGAGTCCCCTGGCAAGGCCCCTGATATACTGGGGCAGACCGAAGAGCGGGCTGGGTCTCGCCTCCCTTTCTGACCAGAGGGATCTGCATCTCCCAGGGGCCTTGCCTCTGGGATCCTGGCTTCCTGAACCATCAGCCCAAGTCCTTTCCAAAAGGGCAGAGCGGCTGGGACACCTTAGCTGGAACCCAAGCACTGAGGGAAGCTGTCCAGGCCTGAGAGCCTGGAACCAACATCCACTGAGGCTGAGTGAGCCTGCTTCTGGGAACCCCTGATGAAGGCCCCTTCCCGTCCAGCCGCAGAGGACCACAAGTTCTGTTTCCAGAAGTTTATTGGGTGCTAATTCTTTAATTGAATGTCCTGACTGCATCCAAAAGGCAAGTTCAAATGAAATCACCCACTTTTCCTTCCCTCCCTCCTTTCTTTCCTCCCTCCCTCCCTTTCCCTCCCTCCCTCACTTTCTTCTTTCCTTCCTTTCTTCCTTTCTTCCTTCCTTCCTCCATCCTTCCTTCCTTTCTTCCTTCCTCCTTTCTTGTTCTTCTCCCTCTCTCTTTCTTCTTCTCCTCCTTTTCCTCCTCTCTCTGCTTCTATTTTCCCTCCCCCACCCTCCCCTCTCTCCCCTTCTTGGCCTTCGGGGTGGGACCGGCAGACTCCGGGGCCGTTACAGATGGTTTTTCTCTCCACTAAGGACGCCAGATGGCCGTGAATGCACGGCACTCGTGTTTTTGAGTTGTATTTATTCTTCCCTAATCTTAAGTGAATGTGAATCAAAGCTGACCAGAACCGCCAGATGTCTAACAACTGGAGTCTTCTGGTGGCCACAGCAGCTGAGTCTACTAAGAAGCCAGCACTTTAGAAGGAGCCGTTTGTCCCAGCGGTAACTCGACCCGGCAGCTGAGGCAGCAAGCTCCAAGCACGGAGGTGGCCCATCGGCCAAAGGGAACCTCATGGGGTAATTGCCGGTGGCCACTAAGTTTGTCTCTATCCTTCCCCGGGCCCGGGGGTTGAGAAGGAGGCTCCTGTATTCAGAGAAGGCTGGACTTTGGCTCTTGAAAGACTTTCTCAGCAAATATCCCCCCGTAAAAACAATGTTAACTGGTGGCTGAGAACGGTCACTTGTGAGTCACGGTCCCCAAGCCTTCAGGGTGACCCCCTAGAGCCCTAAGGGGAGACATGAAATTGAACTGAGACCCAAGCAGCCAGTCGGAGGGAGCCCAGGCCCTGGCGCTACACTCATGTTTCTCTGTGAGACCCGTGGGGAGAATCACTACCTCCAGCACCAAGAGGCCTTTGGTCTCCCAAGCTGTGTCTAAACCGTCTGTATGGAAGCAAATAATCATTTAAACTCTGTCTCTGTCATGAGAGTGGACCTATTTCTCCTTTCCTCGAACTTCTCTGCCATGGTCCACGTTCAAGATGTCAAACTTCAGGAAAGAATGATGTTTAATATATTTCTACCGTGTTTAACACATATTGGATGACTTGCCATCTAGGGGAGGGGGGGAAAGGGAAGGGAGGGAAATTGGAACACAAGGTTTTGCGAGGCTCCACGTCGAAGAATGATCCCTACATGTGTTTCGAAAAATGAAAACCTTTAATAAAAAAAGAATGATGTTTAACAGCCACAACAAGATGATGTGATGATCAACTGTGATGGCCGTGGCTCTTTTCAACAACGAGGTGATTTGGGCCGATTCCAATAGACTTGGGATGGAGAGAGCCGTCTGCACCCAGAGGGAGACCGTGGGGACTGACTGGGGATCACAACATGGTATTTTCATTTGTTGTTGTCGTTTGATTGCTTTTTTCTTTCTCCTTTTCTTTCCTTTTGGATCTGCTTTTTCTTGTGCGGTGTAATCATTGTGGAAATATGGATAGAAGAATTGCACATCGTTAACCTATATTGGATGACTTGCCATCTAGGGGAGGGGGTGGGGAGAAGGGGGGAAATTGGAACACAAGGTTTTGCAAGAGGCAATGTCCAAGAATTATCCAAGCATATGTTTTGAAAAATAAAAAGTTTTCATTAAAAAAAATGATGTTTAACAGCAACAAGATTATGTGATGATCAACTGTGATGGACGGGGCCCTTTTCACCAATGAGGTGATTCAGACCAATTCCAATAGACCTGGGATGGAGAGAGCCGTCTGCCCCCAGAGAGAGGCCTAGGGGTTCTGAATGAGGATCACGACATGGTACTTTTACCTTTTTTTGTTGCTCGTTTTTTTTTCCTTTTTGATCTGATTTTTCTTGTGCACAAATGTGGAAATCTGTTTAGGAGAATTGCACACATTTAATCTATATTGGATTACTTGTTGTCTAGATGAAGGGGAGAGAGAAAAGTTTGGAACACAAGGTTTTGCGAGGGTGAATGGTGAAAACTATCTTTGCGTGGATTTAGAAAAATAAAAAGCTAGTATTTAAAAAAAAAAGAATGATATTTAATTATTGACATCTGCGGGTCAACATCACATTTGGCTGCAGAGCTATTCTTTTGGGTGACTTCTGACCATGGAAATTGTAAAGAAGAAAATCAGACAGTTGGGATCATGGCTCTCTTGATGGTCATGGGAGCCTTACAGGGGACTGGAGCTTACCCACTCAAACTGTGGCCCCTTCTCTCTCGTTCCTGAGTGCTGGGGACACTGTTCCGGCCGGAGCTGCCCCTCCTCCAGCCCCGGCCCCCTCAGAGCCTCCTCCTAGAGGAGAGCATGGGGATCTCCCCTGCTTGCTGGCCCCTTCCCCAAACACTTCACTTTTCTGTGCCCTTTTGCTCCCCCCTCTTTGAAGATAAGGACTGTTGGGGGTTTTCTCCCCAGCCTTGCACATAGTAGGTGCTTAACAAATACTTCTTGAATCTGAGAGACCCAGAGGACACTTGAGTCCATCCTACACATCTGTCTGAGACATGCCTCGGGATGTTAGCGAACCGCTTTCAACTGGTACATAGTAAGGCTGTGCCCACACACAGGAAAGCAATGGGCTCCCAGCTTTGGAAGATGATGCTTGACCATGAATGGCGGGGAGAGCTTGGGCCGGGTCACTGCCCCCACCCACTGGGCCTTATTTCTCTCATCTCTAAAAGCAGCCTTGTTTAAGTGATTTCCAAGTTTCTGACATCCCCTGTCCTAAGAGCCCTCCCAGCTCTACCATTCCCTGTTCCAAGGGCCCTCCCAGCCCTGACATCCCCTGTTCTAAGGTCCCTCCCAACCCTGACATTCCCCGTTTTAAGGTCCCTTCTGGCTCTGATACTCCTTGTTCTAAGACCCCTCCCAACCCTGAAAGTCTCCTAGGACAGGCCAGAGCTAAGCCGGGAAAGTCAAGTATTGCTGAGCTCCTGAAACTCTTCAGTTCCAGCCCTGGTGGATTCCCCCACCACAGCCCAGTTCCCCGGGGTCTTTTCCTGTTTGGACTCTGGCTCCAGAGGCTTACCCAGGCCCCGCTCCCGCTGGCAGCTGCTGGCCCAGGTCATTCTGGGCCCTTTCCAAAGTGTCGGTCACTGGAGTTGAGCTCTTCATCACTTGGTGGATTGGGGGGGGGAGGAGGGGGGACATCCCCATGGTCAGTATCAGCACGCAAAGCCCCAGGGAGGAAGCCCTTCCCCGGGCTGACAGGGACCTTGGAGGGGGCTTGCTTGGGTGCCAGCCGGGCCTTGGGGACAATGCCGGAGCCCGACTTTCACGTGCAGAAGCTAAGCCCCAGGCCGCAGACACAGGGGCCGGCCTCCATCACTCCCGGCCCGTGGCACCGGGGTTTTCCGCATCAGGGCCCTGGCCCGGTGCTGAGAATCAGCCAGGCCCCGGCTGCAGGAATGGACCGATTGGATCGACCTGAGCGTGGGAAACCCTGCGCTGGAAACCTCGACTGGAGACTTTGGGTGGGGAGGGGGATGGGACAGGACCTTGGGGGATCCAGTCAGGGATCCGCTTCCACTCAGGCCTGGGAGCCGCCGAGCCCTCGTGGCCTACCGGGCAAGGGCGCCGTTGTTAGGGCTTCCCCAGGCCGCGGTCCGGGCTCCTGCGGCCACTTTGCCCTATTCCGGGCCTCCTTGGGCCGGGGGCGGATTCTGTTTGGGGCCGGCCGGGCTGCGTGCGAGGTGGGGTTTGCCCCCTAGAGGGCGCCTGGTCTCGGGCCCCACACCCGGAGGCTGCCCGCTGCCCACGGCCGGGGCCGGGGCGAAGTCCTCCCGGTGGCTCCCGAAGCCCCGCTTCCTTCAGCTCCCATTCTGGATTCTGAATCAGGCCGATTCTCCAGAGCGGGTCAGGACCGGGCCAGGCCGCGGGTCAGGGAAGCCCGGGCCGGCGGAGGCACGCCGGAGGGAGGGGGGCCCTCCTGCTCCCCACCCCGCCCGGAGAAAGCCCCGGGGGAAGGCCCCCAGGCCCGGGGGGCCCAGCGAGGCTGCCCCGCAGGGGAACCCAACCGGGAGCCTGGCACGGCTTCGCCCTCCCTCCCCCTCCCCTCCCCTCCCCCCCGACGGACGCCGCCCGTGTCCAGCGAGAAAGAAACAAAGCCAGGCAGTTTGTAAATGTCCATGTCCGATATTGCGTCAATTGCAAGGTAACGGCTGCGTTATCTACACGTATCTACACATATCTACAGTATCTACACCTCCTGCAGATACGCCTCTGGGGGTGACTCGCCTTTACGTACGCGGCAACTACCCAGGGAGAGGGGGCGGGGTTCGCATCATCTCGGGGACAAAAATAAATATCACTTCATTAAACATTTGACCCAAAGCTTTGGCACTAATCTGTGTACAGAGAATCGGTCCCGCGGCAGCTGCGGGGAGAGGGGCCCCAAAGCCACGGGAGCGGGGAGAGGGGCCCCAAAACCATGGGAGCTGGGGGGCCCCAAAGGCACGGGAGCTGGGGGAAGGGCCCCAAAACCACGGGAGCTGGGGGGCCCCAAAGGCACGGGAGCTGGGGGAGGGGCCCCCAAACCACGGGAGCTGGGGGGGGGCTTTGCCCGCCTTAAGCTCCACCCACCCGAGGGAGAGGGGCTGAAGGGTGCGTCAGTCAGACACGAACACTTCCACAATCCACTGCAAAAAAACAAAAAAAAATGTCAAAGAAAATCCACGCCTGGGAGAGCCGGCACACGTGTGGTGGGGGTGGGGAGCCTGGGGAGCCTTCAGGCAGACCAAGGGGCCTTCCTCCTCCTCCTCTTCCTCCTCCTCTAAGCCCCCGGGGCCCAGAAGCTTGGGGGCTGAGCCTGGGTGCAGGAGACAACAGTGGGCCTGCCCTGTGGCCCTTGGGGGGCCCGACGGACAGCCTGGGGGGTGGGGGGCAGGTTTTCTCCTCTTTCTACAGAAGCATCCCCGTGGAGATGATCTCTGACTTGCTTCCCCAAGCTGGCCCTCGTTCCTGAGGGTGGGGATGGAGCCGGGAGGGGCAGCTGGGACCCAGAGGGAAGCTGGAAGTGGATGCAGATCAACTTCGAAAGGGAATTTCGAGGCCTCATTTTTACAGAGGGGGAAACTGAGAACCCCCGAGGGGACTCCTGGGCAGAGGAGAGAGTGCTGAAATGGGAGCGAGCCCGGGTTCCAATTCTGCTTCCCTGCCTAACTTAGGCAAGTCACGGGTCCGTGGGGGTGGGGCGGGGCCGAGGGATTGGCCCAGAGGACCTCCAGGGCCCCTCCCCAGCCTCACTTTTGGAACAGAAGCTCCTCAGACTAGAATCGAGGACCAGAATTTGACTTTTTTTTTTTACTTCTTTCTATCTCAAGTGCTTGACACTGGCCTTTGTAAAAGGGGGCAGATGGGCTCGAGGCTCCCCGAGCTCGCTGGGCCTCAGTTTCCCGTCAGATGGAAGGGAGTGCTCTGAGCCCGCCCTCCCTCTTTATGCAGGAAGGTAAGACTATAGTCTCTCTCGCTACCAGGTCGGTCCCCACTTTTCCAGGGCCTCGAGCCACAAACCCCGCCCCCGAACTCCGGCCCTGGGACACTTTTTTCCTCGTGTTCCACAGCGGGACGGCAGCTGGCTCTCCCGGCCCAGCACGTGGCTGAGGATGGAGGGGGAGGGGGACCTTGGGGGCACAGCGTTCCAAGGGGAGCCGCTGAGGGCCCCAGGCCTGGGGAGGGGAAGCGGCTAAGAGGTCGGGACAGGAGGCCCCGCGTGGGGCTCGGAGCTCCCCAGGAGGGGAGGCGGGAGGGAGTGGGGATCGCCAAGAACCGGGCGTCCCCGGGAAGGCAGGCTCACATCTGGATCCCCAGGCTCGGGAAGGCGAGGGAGGGAGGAGGGGTCCGGGCCCGGGATCCCCTCGGAAAAATGTGTAAGAGAAAAGGGGGCAGCAAAACCATCATCCTAAAAATGGCAACGTTCCCACTTCAGCACAAAAGCCCCCTCCGCGGACAGACACACGCTACAAAGCGGAGGGAGCGCACACACCATGCGGCACACCGGCTGCGGGCAGTTTCGGGCCTGGGAGGGGGGGGGGGGGCTGCGGCCCGGAACGGGAAGCGGGGCTGGGCGGCTGGAGCGGGTGGGCTGGAGGGGGCACCCTGGGGCTGGAGTGGAGACCCGGGGTGCACGTCGGGGCGGGGGAGAGAACCTGGCTGGAGGGAGGCCCCGGGACGGATGAGGGGGCTGCGCCAGAGACAAAAGCCCTGTCAGAGGGAGAGCCTGGGCCCGACCTTAGGGTGGGGCCTAGACGGGGAGGACAGGGCCGAACGCTGGCGCTGAGGCCTCATTTGGGGAGGCGCCCCGGGGGGCGTCTGGGCCTGGGGAGGGGCCCCGGCTGCGCCAGCCAAGCTTGGGGTCCAAGATGGGGGGGGCGGGATCCAGGCTGGCCGGGGCGGGGCGGGGGATGCGGGTTATCTTGGCCCATAGTCATAGTTGCCCGGAGCCCCGGCGGAGGAGTACATGTTGGCCGCCGCCGCGGCGGCCGCAGCCGCGGGGTTCACGTGGTGGTGATGGTGGTGGTGATGGTGCGGGTGAGGGTAACCGTGACCCCGGATGCTGGGCAGAGGGTAGGGCGCCGGCCGGCTCTTGGCCCCGAGGTAATGGTCGTAGGCGGCGGCCGCGGCCGCGGCGGCTGCCGGGTATTTGTAGGGGTGATGGTGCAGGGGCTCCGAGGCGCTGGGCGCCTCCAGGCGTAGTTCGTGGTGCGGGGGGCTCGGCCTGCCCCCCGCGGAGGCCGTGATCTGCACCAAGCCGCCGGCTCCGGGGACGGGCAGCGCCGGGCTCAGCACGCGGGACATGAGCTGCTGGTGGGCCGGGTCGGCGTGCAGAGGGGTCCCGCTGGCTTCCCGCTCGTACTCCCGACGGCTCTCAGCAGCGTCTGCGAAAGCGAGCAGCAGTTTGGTTCGGCGCGTGGCAGGAGGTGACAACCATCGTTTCCCGTTCTGGAGCCTGTCACCGGGGCCTCCTTTCTGACCTGGAACCCTCCCCACAGCCCCCGTGTCCCCCCACTTGGCCTGAACACTGCCCCGTTTCCTGCTCTCCTGGGCGCCTCCTTCCTGGTTAGGGACCTTCCCCCCCCCCCCCCCCCCGCGCCCGACGCCTAACTGGGAATCTCTCCTCTCCCCTCCCCACCCCTGCATCCTAAACCTGGGGCCTCCTCGTGCCCCGGGCGCTGGCGCATCCCTTCTCCGGCTGGGATTTACTCCTCCCACGTCCGGAGTCCAGTCCTTCACTGGCAACCTCCTGCCTCCTTTACCTTTAGCCCATCTTCCCCGGCCCCATTTTCCTCCTGGAGCCTCCCCATTCCGGAGAGCAAGCGCCCTTTCCCTGAACTAGACCCCAGGCACCCCGTCCGCGGCCGGAAATGTCCCCTGGCCTACGGTACGACAGTTCACCCCCTGCCTAGCCCCGAGCGCCGCCCCGCCAGGCGCCCCAGGGTGCCCACGTTTCGGCTAGGATCCTTTCCCCGCGCTCCCCAGAAGCCCCGCCCCAGCCCGGAGCGGCCCCGCCCGCATACAGCGCCTGCTCTGCGAGAGCCTGCGCTACACCCCCTCAAACGAAAATTCTTCCCCTCCTCAGCAAGTTGCCTCCGATCCCCCCCTCTCCCCCCCGCGCGCACGCACACCTCTTCTCCCAGCCCCCCCTTCCTGCTCTGTTTTAGCTTACAGCCCGGCCTGGGTCTTGAATTAATATTTTGAAAAGGTCCGTTCCCGGGACCTGATTTTGGGGACTGTGACTGGAGCCCAAACGGAGATGGGGGGAGTGGGGGAGGGGAGAAGGCGTGGGGGAATACAGGGAGGGGAAGGCAGGAAGATAGGGTTTGATCCCAAACTCCCCGTGTCCCGGGGGCTTCTCAGGAAAACTCTTCCTCCCCGCCCCCTCCTGCCTCCCCTTTCAGCCTCCCCTTCCCCAGGAGGCTGGGCCTCCCCAAGCATTTTTGCCGCGGGCGGGCAGCGGGGCTAAAACGGGGCTAACAGCTCCGCCACCCCGGGGCTGAGCTGCCGGGCGGCGCCCGCGGCCTCCCAGAACTGCGTTCCGTAGCCTCGGCTTTTCTGACGGGAGCTAAATGGGGCCGGCTTGACTGACAAGTGTGTACACGCATGACAGCTCTGCAATTTGCGCTGCCCTAAACAAACAGAGCCTCTCTTTATGGGAACGGGCCTCGGAGCCGCCAGGGCCGCGGGCGGGCGGCGGCGGCGAGCACTGCGGCTCAGCCGCGAACTGTTTACAGCAGCTAATGAAAAAAGGAACTCGCCCGCTCGCCCGCCCTTCGGCTCCGCGCAGGCGCACTGAGGTCGCGGCCGCCCCAAGGGGCCCCGAAAAGGTGCTTTGGGAAGCTCCCGGGGGCGGAGACTGAGTCCGGTGGGGAGGGGTCGGGAGCCGGAGACAGCATCGGAAGCTCTACAAAGTCCCCTACAGATCATTTAACTCTGAGCTTCCGAGTCCCGACTTTACGCTAGGGAAGCGGACGGAGCGTAGGGCCAGTGGGAAAGGCCTGGGGACGTCGGGGTGATACCGACCGGCCGCACTCCCTACAGACGTCGCCCAGGCGCTTCGGGAAAAGAAGCCGATAATTAAGTTGCTCGCGTGAAGCTGAGAGTGAAATGATCTGCCCAGGCACAATGTCAGAGTCCGGTTTCGTGCCGAATCTAAGGCTGCTCCCCCCGTATCCCCCTGCGCCCCGCCCCCTCCCACGCCGTCAGGCTCCTGCGGCTGCCAGAACGGGCTTCCGAACCTTTTCCCCCTCGAGACCCCTTTTCGCCCACTCCTGATACGCAGGTATATAAGACGGGGCGTGCAAATCAAGCATTTGCTAACAAAGCGTCATCTCGCGCCCCCCGCGACCAGTTCCGGGCCCCCAAATGGGGACGGGACCCCCAATTTAAGAAGTCTGGGACTAAAAGATCCCGCCCCGTCTAGTGGATGGCTGGCTCCGGTCCCAGCAAGGCAGAGGGAAGAAGGAAAGCCCGGAACTAGGAGGCGCGCACCAGGCCGGGCCCACCCGAGGGAGCTGAGCCCGGGAGGGGGCCGGGCCGGGGGAGGGGGGGCCGCTTACCTTTCTCAGCCCCGTTCTGCTGGGCGGGCGAGGCCACCGGATTCCGCGAGCGGGCGAAGGCGCTCATGAGGGGCAGCGTCCCCGGGCGGTGGGTGCGAGGCCTGCAGCGGGAGACAACGGCCAGGTCATCCGCCGGGGTCCGCTCGGGCCCCGCGCGCCTGGAGGGGGCGGACTTGGGGCGGGCACTCACCAGTCCTCGGGGTCGCAGTCCCGAAAGCCTTTGGCGAAGGGGTTGCTGGCGATCTTGAGCTGGGTGATCTTCGCGGGAGGAGGGGGAGAGAAAGAGAAAGAAGTGAGGTGGGGGAGAGGGGAGGGAGAGTCCTCATTCCTTCCCTTCCCTCCTCTCCCCACCCGTACTTTTGAGATCCGAGGATGTCGGGGGAAGGACCCCGACGGCACCCCCTCTTTCCCATTTTACAAAAAAGGAAACTGAGGCCCAGAGAAAGAAAGGGGCTGACTGAGTCGGGCCTCTAACCTAGGTCCCAGGGACTTTAATCCTGGCTCTGCAATTTAGGGCACGTTATCCGCCGCCCCCGTGCCCCCCATCCCATTATGCAGGGGATGTGTGATCGCACAAGGTCACACTGCTAACGCCAGGAGGATGGGGGGACTCTCAAGGATCAGCTCCCACCGGAACTTCGCCCAAATCAGGGGGGCACAGAAACAGTGGGGCCAAGGGGAGGGGTCCTCGAGCGTGTCCTGGGGGGCGGGGCAAGGAGAGGCCCGTTGGAGGGCACTGCTCACTCCCGGAAGGGACCGGAGGAGGTGGCCCGGCTAGGGGGCGGAGGGGCAGGAGCTGAACTGAGACCCGGCGGGCCGCCGGCAGGAGGCTGGAGGGACCCGAGGCCGCCTGGGGAGCCGCGGGGGCCACTGGGGGCCGCGGGCGGGAGGCTGGAGGGGCCCGAGGCCGCCTGGGGAGCCGCGGGGGCCACTGGGGGCCGCGGGCAAATCCTCGGATAAGGCATGTGATTGCCAGTTTCCGGAATGGGTTGAAAAACAAACTTTAAGCCGGGCAGTGACAGTTCCAGATTTAGAGGTCAAAGTGATAGAAAGCAGGGGAGACAAAGCAGCTGTCCGCGGCCGTCAAAGGCCGCCGGGCCAGCCGAGGCGGCCGGGCGGGGCTGCCTCCTTAAAGGGCCAGTCCTCTGCCCCGGCCTGCTCTCTGCGGCCCCCGCCCTGCCCTGGCCAGCGTTCTGACCGGCTCAGCCTCCCGGCCAGCACGACCGCCCGCCCTGCCCTGCCCAGTCTCTTGCTCTCTCCAGCCTCCTGCCCAGCCCGGCCTCCTCCCCTGGCCAGCCCCGCCGGAGCAGGGCCGGGGGCCTCAGCTCCTCTGCGTGCTTTGGGACGCTTCCAGGGAATCAGCGCGGAATCTTTCCCCTTGTTTTCCTCTGCCCGCCGGGCCAGGGCCTCCCCTCCCGCACTCCGGAGCTGCCTCAGTGCCCCGTGTCTAGCGAAAGTGTGAATGTGAGACTCTGGCAGGGAGGCGGCAGGTTGGGCTGAGGGAGGGGCCGGGAAATTTTCAGTCAGAAAGGCCTGGACTTGGGCAGTGAGCCTCTCGTACTCACTTCCTGTGGCATCTCCTGTCCGGCTCTCAGTTTCCCCTTCCCTAGAAGCAGCAGCTTAGGCTGACTCGAAGGCCCTTTCTGCCTCTCAGTCCCCGCTGGCCCAGACGCCACCAGGCCTGGGGCCCCTGCCCGAGCTCCAGAGCCCTGGAGAAGCCCAGGGCACCCCCAGAATGCACCTGCAGCAAACTGGCCCTAGAGCCCAAGGCCTGCCCCCCGGGCCTTTCCTTCCCAGCCTCCCCCTTCTCCGTCCTCGCCTGGGGACCAGGATGCCAGCGGGGAGCCTCCGAGCTACGGGGAGGAGAGGAGGCCTTAAGATAAGGGCGGAGGTCGGCTTTGTCCAAACAAACAAAGTGTGAGTGACACTCAGACTCCCGATGTCGGCGGGAGGGGAGCCCCAGGACCCCGGTCCACACCTGCGCGGGAGGCCCCGCGCCAGGGACAGATTTACAGCTGGAGAGACTAGGAAGGAAGCAGGCCGGAGGGCCGGCTGCGGCCCAGGCCGCTTTCCTCTCCCTCCCAGAATCCTTCTCGGAGAGCCGGTGCACTCCGGGCCTCCAGCCCAGCTGCTCGGGATTTTTAAATAAACGTTTAACTGCGCGACTGGGAAAGCGGCAGCAAACGCAAGCACCCTCTCCCCCCCTCCTCCCCCCACCTAAGCCCTCCGGGTTTGAACAAACCATTAAGTTCTCATTTCCTGTACTTCGCGCTGGGTTCGAGGACTAGGCCCTGCCCCAAAGTACAAGCCTGATAATAGGACCGAGAGGGAACTCGCGCGCCCCCCCCCCCCACCGCCTCGCCCCTTCCCGGGGCCATTTCCTTTCCTTTTCTTTTCCCAGCCGCCCGGGTCTCCTTTCCTCCGGCCTCAGCCCTCGGGAGATTATCAAGTCTGGGAACTCCAGAAGCCGCGAGGAAGGAGGGCGGCCCCGGGAGTCCGCTCGGCCCAGCGCCCATTTACGTGCCGAGGCCCAAGCTGGGTCCTTTGGCTTGCCCTGGCCCCAGCTGACCGCTGACAAACTGCGCGGGCCCCAATCTAGACTGAGGCACCCGCTGGGTCAAAATTGCCTCTCGGCTTCGGCTCCCCCGGGGGATTCTGGGATCGGAGACTCCACCCACCCACCCGCAAGCCGCGGGCCGCTCACCCTATGGTTCTGGTAGGCCGTGACAGCTGTGAAGCGGGTCTCCTCGAACACGAAGGTTTTGAAATTCTCCTCGGCGTACTTCTCGCTGTCCTTGCGCGGATCCACGTAGACCACGTGGAAGCGGGGCTGGTATCTGTGCATGGAGTTCAAGATGATCTGAACGACAAGAAGAACGTGGGGTCAGATCTCGAAGGCTGCGGCGAGAGACCGAGGCTGGGGGGAGGGGCAGCCGCGGAATGGGGGGACTTCGAGTCCCCGGGGCCCACCGAGTGGGAAACGCCCCTCAGTTACTCGCTGGCTGGGTGGCCGCGGGCAAGTCATCTTACTTGTGAGCGTCAGGGTCACCATTTAGAAAATGGGCACCAGAGGATCGCCGGTTTAGACCTGGGAGACCCTGTAGCCCAAGCTCTTCCTTTTACAGCTGGAGAAACTGAGGTCGGTGGAGGCTACCTGACTTGCCCACGCGGAGTTCACAGATATACACACATGCGTATATTTATACAATAGAATGTATCTATACATGTGTGTGTTTGCATATATGTGTGTGTATATTATATAGCGTTGGACCCAGGTTTTCTGCCACCAAACTCAGCGCCCTTTTCATAAAACCAAGTATCTCCCTCGCAGGGAGGGGGAGAGCTAAGGAGGCCACCCGCGGGAAGCGCTCTCAGCCGAGGCCGGCCTCCATTTTGGAAACTCCAGAGGGAAAAAAGCTCCCCCTGAAGCAGCTTAAAAATGGAGAGGAGGAGGGCGAGAAACGAAACAAATAGGGAAGAATTCATGAGAGACGCACAGAGACAGAGAGAGACAGCAGAGAGACAGGACAGAGAGATAGAGAGACAGCAGGGAGACAGACAGAGAGATAGAGAGACAGCAGGGAGACAGACAGAGATAGAGAGACAGCAGAAAGACAGACAGACAGACAGAGACAGCAGAGACAGAGATAGTGAAAAGAGGCTCAGAAGACGGGAGTCTCATCTCTCCTTCCTGCTTCCTAGGAGTGACTTCTGTCCCTTCCCCTCCCCGGATTTGCTGTCTCTGGTAAAACGAGGGGGTCGCGTTAGCTCAGCTCCGCCTTTGCCCGTTCCCAGTCCCGGCCTCCAACAACCTGGTGGGCCCCACGGAGCCTTCTCAGAATGAGCCGTCATGGAGGCGACTCTGAATTTAAGGGCAGTGAGCTTAATAATGGTTTGGTTTTTTTTCCTCCTCATCCACGTTCACAGATCCCTTGAAATATCCACGGCTTGGTGGCTCTCAGCCTAAGAACTCCGGGACTGAAGTTCCCTCCCAGCGCCTAGAACCTTCTCTGAGCTCCCGAAGCTCTGCCCGCCCTAGTTTCAGGCTTGCTGGGGAGATGGGTCAAGACTTCCTAAGTCTTCTCTGAGCTGGGGGGGAGGCGGGGAAAAAGGGGGGAGGGAGGTCATTGAGGCCTGAGTGTATCCTGGAGGATGGCCACGTCCTGGTGGCTGAAGGCTCGGGTGGAGACGTAGCCTCCGGGGGGTTGCCTGGGACACTGCCCTCGGCAGCGAAGGTACGAATGGGCGCACACTTTTTTAGAGGCCCCAAAATCGGCAACGTACGTGGTCGAGAACTCCCGACGTAATGAAATGAAGGCCGCTAGCCCATCCCCCCACTCCTTCCCTCTGGGTCCTATGGAATGACTCCCTAGACCCTGGACCCGGGCCAGGCGCGCCCAGCACCAGAGCGCTCCGACTTCCTAAGAGCTGCCACTTTTTAGCGGGGCTCAGCCCAAGCGGGTGGGGGTGGGGGGGGTGGGGAGGAGGCCGAGCACATGGCCCCATCTCCCGGCTCCTCGATCCCTGTATCCCCCCCCCTCCCCCCACACACCCCTAAGCTGCCCTGCCAGCCTCGGCTGCCTCACCCCCACGTTTAGACACCGGGGATGTCTCGGCCAAAATAGACTGGGAACAGCCACCGCTCGGAACTCGACTCCGGACTGTGACGGCCGGGGAGGGCAGGCAGAGAAAGCGAAAGAAGAAGGGAGTCCTGAAAGGGGGTCTACACCGGCGAAAAGAAGTGTGGACACAGCGGGAGCAGAGGCGTAATGTGAGGACGAGCCCCGACTCCACAGCCCCTCACTTCACGAAGGGTCAGGAAACCTACACCTGGCTTCCGAGCCTCGGCTGCCGTTCCGGGTTGCAGCGGCCCCTGCCTAGCCCCGCTCCGCCTTTGCCCGGTCCCGGTCCCGGCCTCCAACAAGCTGGTGGGCCCAGGAGCCCTCCTCAGAATGATTTTTGAAACCCTAATCACGGAAGGCGATTCTGAATTTAGGGGGTAATGAAATTAATGGGTTTTTTTTAAATCCAAGTTCACGGATCCCTTGAATCTATCCATGGTTTGATGGACCAAAAACTAAGAACTCTTGGGCAAATAGATCCCTAGCCCTCTCTCTACCTCAGTTTCCCCAGACCGAGGACATTCGATTAGTAAGTATCCCAAACCTGACGTTCCTTTCTATACGAATGGGACTCCATGGGCAAAGGTCGCTGGAGACATGTCAAGACAACTTCATTGCGAGCGACATTTCCCCCTCAAAAACGTCACCTACGAAAACCTGGCAGAGGCTCCTCCCAGGAGGCAGCCGCTCGTTCAATTTTCCACCTGAGCATTTACGCCTCGGAAATGGGCCGAGGCCCCAGATCCGAAGCTGATGAATTACTGTTTTGTGGATTGTCTAAAGACTGAAAAGTGACAGTGCAAATCTCGATGCGCAGCGTAAAATGTGTCGGGGATATTGTCCGAGAGCTGAGGTTCCCTCCCGGGAAATCCCACATGCAACCAAATTGCTCGTTTCCTGAGGACGCGTCCCAAGGACTCACGGGATTTGATTTTCTCGATTTGGATCTACGATGTTCCCACTTTCCCACCTGTTCTGTCTGTGTGTCTCTGTCTCTTTCGGTCTCTAGTTCTTTCTCTCCATTCCTCTCTCTGTCTCTTTTTTCTCTCCCTCTGTCTTTTCTCCTCTCTTCCTCTTTCTTTCTGTATCTCAGTCTTTCTGTCTCTCTCTCTCTACCTTTCTATCCCTTTTTCTGTCTTTCTGTCTGTCTCTGCCTTTTTCTTTCTCTTTCTGTCTCAGTCTCTTTCTGTCTCTCTCTCTTTCTATCTCTTTTTCTGTCTGTCTCTGCCTTTTTCTTTCTCTTTCTCTCTCAGTCTCTCTTTCTCTGTATCTCTCTCTACCTTTCTATCTCTTTTTCTGTCTTTCTGTCTGTCTTTCTCTTTTTGTCTCTTTCTCTGTCTTTCTCTCTTTCTGTGTCTCAGTCTTTTTCTGTCTCTATTTCTCTGTACCTTTCTATCTCTTTCTCTTTCTCTCTCTTCTTGTCTCTCTGTCTCAGTCTCTCTCTTTCTCTGTCTCTTTCTATCTCTCTATCTCTCTCTATCTTTCTATCTCTCTGTCTTTTTCTCTGTCTCAGTCTCTGTCTTTCTGTATCTCTTCCTCTCTCTCTCTCTCTCTCTCTCTCTCTCTCTCTCTCTCTCTCTCTCTCTCTCTCTCTCTCTCTCTCTCTCTCTTTCTCTCTCTCTCTCTCCGTGTGTCTCTGTGAGTCTGTTTCTGTCTCTCCCGATCCCTGTCATTGCTGGGGAGTGGGGGGTGGACAGTTCATCTCTCGCCCCTTTCTGGCCCTGACCTTCTTCGGTCGGTCTCTTTCCCGGGACACTTCAGGTCCCCGTGGGCCTGGGGAGATGGGTCCAGGAGCTTCCCTAAGTGAATAACCAGCCACTGACTCTATCTCCCCAATAATCTTCAGACGCTCCCTCCGGGTTAGGGAAGCCTGGCGGCACTTGACACACTGTACCTGGATTAGGCTCACCCTCTCAGTGCCCCTCCCCCCCCAGTTGATCTGCATCGGTGGAGGGATTTCTTCCACTGGGAATTCCCTACATCAATGAAATCGTAGGTCTAGACAAAACAATCCGAACTGGAATAGCTCTAGTTTATGTAGATCTTGGAATTTTTTTTTTTACTTTGAAGTTTGAAAATCATTTTATGAGCCTTATCTCATCTGAGCCTTATAACCACCTCGCTAGACGGTTTTTTATTATTCCTGTTTTACAGATAAGGAAACTGAGCTGAAATGACTTGTCCAGGGTCACACATCTAGCGAGCAGCAGAGATAGTCTCCCGACTCCAAGTCCAACACTGTTCTGACAACTAGCTCTATTGCAGAAAGGAATCATTCCCTGCGGTCCGCCACACGCAAAGCCCTCGGGGAAAAAAGAGCAGCAGGAGGATAGCGATCGGCCGAAGGGCTGCTCTATGTGCTTTCTGGCCCCCACAAGGAAAGAAGGCCAGCCCCTGTCACTGTCCGTGGCCCCTTCAGACCCACAAGAAACTTTCTCGTGACATCCCTGTAGACGGGGAGTCTAAATAGCTCCTAATATTTAGTCCTAAATGACTCCCTGTGTAAATGTCATTCTCCCCATTTTCTAGGAGAGGGTCTCAGAGAGCGGCCTATGCCGATGCCACTGGGTCCCCCCCAGCTCGTTTCGGGTCCTACATGAACTGTGTAGGAGGGGCCCCGTTCTAGGCTAAGCTCCAGAAACAACTCCCCCCGCCCTTGTTCTGCACGATCCAGCCCGACCCCAGCCCCCGATGTGGCCCTGCCCGGAGACCTGAGAAGGGGGGGGGCTGCCAAGGAGAGAGAAGGGGGGGGCCGCCGCGGGGGGGGGGGGCACTCACGTGGCCGTTGTCATCCAGCAGGTTGTTGGTGAGTTTGAGCTTGTCGAAGGACACGATCTGCTTCATCCACTGGGCGCCCTTGGCCGGGGAGTCGGGGTGGTAGTGCACGCGGCCCGGCGTGGCGGGGTCGGCCTTCCCCGCCACCAGCCACGAGGAGCTGTGGAAGGCGTACCTAGAGCCGCAGAAGCACAGCGGGTCAGAGCTGGTGGGGGTGGGGAGCGGAGGACGGGGAGGGGGGGATGCTGGGACAGCAGATCTCGGAGCTGGGGGAGTAGGAAAATAGTGAGGAAACTGAGGCAGGAGGGGGATGGAATCTACCCAAGGTCACAAGGGGCCAGCCCCCTGTCCCAGCTGGGGCAAGGCTCGCGGCAACTCCCCTACCTGACTCTAAGGCCGCGCTCTCCGGAGGACACCAGCTGCCTCCTAAAGCAGGCCGACCTCCCTCCCACCCCCACCCGGGGTCCTCCCCCAGAACAAAAGGTTCCCGCTGCAGCGAACGGCGGCCTGAGCTTCTCCCAGCTCCCGCTGCCCGCTTGAGACCCAGCCTGGAGCCGCCCGCTTCAGCTTCACTCTCTGACCGATTTCGGTCTCCCTGCCTCTAGTGGGACAAAAGTCCCAGTTTCCTCAGGGCGGGAAAAACAACAAACGCGACCAGCCTCGCGATAGAAAGAGCCCGATTCTAGATTCCAATCGAATGCTTGAGACCCCAGCTGTAAGTGAGGACGCTCTGGGTCTCAGTTTCCCCATCTGTAAAAAGTGATCAAGAGGAGCCGAGTGGAAGCGCCCCTCGGCCTTCCCTGCGGCTCCGACGCTCCGGCCCCTCCAGCCCGCAGGGGTCGGGGGGACTCTGGGGTGGGAGCCAAGGCCGGGCGTGGCTCTCTCCGGGCGCTCGGAGCGGCTCGGAGACCCAGGAGACAAAGGGCCGGGCGTGTCCGCCATTAGCATTATTAATTGCTATTAATTGCTGGGTTGACTGAGTAGGATCGCGGCCCCAATCTACTTGGGCCCCAGCCCCACCTTCCTCTGGTTTTTCGTGTGTCTGAACACGCCGGGCACAGGAGGACGGGAGGTCGCCATCTCTTCCACCCCGTAATTGAGGCAAATGGGTTTATTGCTTTAATTATCCGGGTAATTGCCTCCGTCTTCAACCTCGCTTTGGGAGCAGAGGCAACTAAGAGATAGAGCGGGAGGGTAATTTCTCAGGATCCTCTCTTGGAGGTTCCATAAGGGTTGTATGTGTGTGTGTGCGTGTAAATGTTTCTGTGTGTGTGTGTGTGTGTTTGTGTGAGTGTAAATGTTTCTCTGTGTGAGTGTGTTTTGTGTGTAAATGTTTGTATGTGTATAAGTGTATGTGGGTAAATGTTTCTGTGTGTGAATGTGAATGTGTGTGTATGTGTAAATGTTTCTCTGTGTGTGTAAATGTTTCTGTGTGTATGTGTGTGTGAAGGTGAATGTGTGAGTGTTTGTGTATGTGTAAATGTTTCTCTGTGTGTGTAAATGTTTGTATGTGTATAAGTGTATGTGGGTAAATGTTTCTGTGTGTGAATGTGAATGTGTGTGTATGTGTGTGTGTGAATGTGAATGTGTGTGTTTGTGTATGTGTAAATGTTTCTGTGTGTATGTTTGGTGTGTATAAATGTGTGTGTAAATGTTTCTCTGTGTATGTGTGTGAGTATGTTTTTGTATAAGTGTGTGTGGGTAAATGTTTGTGTGTGTGTGTGAATGTGAATGTGTGTGTTTGTGTATGTGTAAATGTTTTTGTGTGTATGTTTGATGTGTATAAATGTGTGTGTAAATGTTTCTATGTGTATGTGTGTATGTTTTTGTATAAGTGTGTGTGGGTAAATGTTTCTGTGTGTATGTGTGTGTGAATGTGAATGTGTGAGTGTGTATGTGTAAATGTTTGTGTGTGTTTGGTGTATATAAGTGTGTGTGTAAACGTTTCTGTGTATGTGTGTGAGTATGTTTTTGTATATGTGTGTGGGTAAATGTTTCTGTGTGTATGTGTGTGTGAATGTGAATGTGTGAGTGTATGTGTGTAAATGTTTCTGTGTGTGTGTTTGTGTGTGTGTGTGTGTGTGTATGTGTAAATGTTTCTCTGTATGTGTGTGTGTGTGTGTGTGTGTGTGTGTGTGTGTGTGTGTGTGTGAGTGTGTTTGGCGTCAGAGTGAATCCGAGCACGGAGGGATGTGTGTTTGAACAAGTGGGATCCTCTGCCCCGCTGCCATTCTGGAGTGTTTGAGCGACTCCGGGGACGGTCGAGTGAGCGTGAGTGTGGCTGAGGGAGGGAGTGTGTGTGGATAAATGGAGGCGCGTGAACACCAGGAGCTCTTCTGGAGGAGATGGAGCGGAGCGTCTGCGGGGAGGTTGTTTCCCAGAGGCCCTTGGTGGCGCGGCGCTGAGCGAGGAGCCCTTCTTCAGCCGCTTTCTTCTTGCGTAAAGGCCCTACGAGAGAGCCCGTCTTCGTGAGCTCCGTGGCCCAGCGTGCCTTGCGTGGGCAGGTGGGCGCCAGGCTGGGCAGAGGAGTAAGTCACTCTGGTGACCTTGGAGGCCGGAGGAGGGCCGGCCTTCGGGAGCCGCCTCGCGGTCGGCGTGGCTGCCTTTATTGCCCCGATTAATTTCCCTGGCGCTATTAAGAACTCTTAATCGTGTAGGCGTTCGCAGCCCAGTGACCGGGCCGGCGGGTCCGCCCTCAGGAGAAGGTCCGCCCGCAGGGGAAGGCCTGCCCGCAGATCTGGAGCAGAGCGAGGCTCCCTCCCCCCGGGCAGAGCTCGAGGTTTTGCTTCTCCCAGAGTTTGTTTTCTGTGTGTCTGATTCCCGCGCGAGTGTCCGCCCTCTCCCAAACACACGCGCGGGAATCAGACACCCAGGAAAAAACTCGCAGCTGCACACACAAGGCCACACTTGTTATAAACCACTAAATAATAAATAATAAAACCCACTGAAAACCAACAAAAACCAAACAAAAACCCAACGAAATTCAGGTTCTGGGGAAACGTTCCGGAGCTACGGACGTTACTGAAATAAAAACAAAAGGCCCCCAAAAAGGCTTCCTCTCTATCTTGTCCGGAGGACAACGAACCAGGAAGAAAACGCGGATTCACGCTCAGTGGATCCACGCCCAACGGAAAACTACTGGGAGGTGGCCGGGCACGAACAACTCCAGGTTCGGCCCAGTCCCGGAAAGCTCCCAGAGCCCGGCGCTCTCCGAGAAAAGGAGAAGGACATCCTCAGAGAGAACCTGAGCCTATACAGAGGGCACACATGCGCCGTGGGGGGAGGATCGAGAACACCCGGAGCAAACGCGCCATTTCCAGGCCCCGGGAGCGCGGGACAATCGGGTCCCGAAGGGAAGGGAGCTCCCAAGCTCTAGCCCACAGCCTCTCGCGCTCGCTCATCCACAAGGACACACATAGCCGCGCTGGCACAGGGCACCCTCAGACCAGAAGGCGTCCCCACGGCCGTTCACACGCATCCACGCAGGCTCACGCAGACACGGTGACTGTGAAGGCGCGGGGCCTGCACGCACACACGTTCTTGCAGGTTCATCCACACGCACGCGGGCACACTGGTTCCGAAGGCACGCACAGAATGCAGAAACAGCCGTCACACATTCTCCTCGTACCGAGCACAGAGCTCTCGTGGACCCCCCCCCCAATCCCACGCACACGCACTCACCGGTACCGCTTGTCGTCCACCGGCACGAAGTCCATAAGGAGCATGTAGTCGGCCATGGGGTCCATGCCGAAGATCTTCACTTGGAAAGTGGGGAACATGCGCCTGCGGGGGGAGAGAGAGCGGGTCAGTGGAGGAAGCTGGGGTGGGGGGAGAAAGCAGGGGTCTGCCAGGCCAGGCCCGCGCACACTGGATCTGGATTTCTGCTGGAGGCTCCCCTCAGCTCCGGAGGGGGCAGGAGCCTTCATTTCCGGGTCCCCAGCCCTAATCGGGGACTAGGGAGTGACTCCCCCCTTGCCCCGGGCACCCAAGACTCTCGCCCCGCTCCGGGGCCTGGCTCTCTTCCCTCCGGCTTTTCTGTCAGGCAACTTCCCTCTTCTCTGGGGACCTAACGTCCGCCGGGCCGCCCTGGCCCTGGGCTGCGATCCCGCTCTCGGCCTCTGCCCCTTGTAGCTCTTCTACAAATTCGAGGTGCTCTCGAAAACGTGAGACGCTCCCGGCTCCCCGACTCTGGCTCGGCCTTTCTGCCGCTGCCTCTGCCTTGGTCCCCCAGAATCCAGATTCGCCCCCCCCCACCCCCGCCCGGCCTTCCAGATTCTATCTTGTCTGAAGGCGAAGCGTCCCGGATTTTCTGGCATCTCTTTCTCTGCTTTTTTGTCTCAGTCTCTTTGTCCCTTTCTCTTATCGCTCTCTGTGTCTTTCTCTTTCTGTCTCTTCCCTTCTCTGTCTCTGTCTCTCTCGCTCCCTCCCTCCCCCTCTCTCTTCTCTCTCGTTTCTATTGTCTTTCTCACTTCCCGCTCTCATTAGCCCTTTCCCTACTCAATTTTCCGTTTTTCTCCAAGGCCCGGTCTACACGGACAAAATCCAAGTCAATCGCTCCTAGTCACATCCGAGATTCTGTTTTAAAAGGCAATCGAATTGTCTCTAAGGTCAAGTCTCCACAGGGCGCTGAGAAAATGAACTCAATCATCTGAACCCAAATCCCCCTTCCCCCAAAAAAATTCTCCGAAGTATTCTGGGAAAAGAGGCGAACTCGTTCCCCGATTTTCCGATAATTGTCCGGAGTCTCCCCTACGCTTGCCCTCAGTGCATCTGCCCCCCTCCCCCCCCCCTCACACCGTCTCTCCATTACCGCCCCCTCCCTCTCCGAAGAGTGATTTGAGCCCCTCCGCGGCCCTAAGCAAAGTTATTGGAGTCCCCCTCCCCACCCCGGCCCGACTTCTCCGCAGGCCCGGGCCGAGCCCGGGTCTCCTGGAGACTCCACGGCAGAGCCGCGTCGGCCAGACTTGGGGCCGCTCCCCAGGACTCGGAGACTCCGGCCGGCTTCTGGGGACCCGGGTTTGCCGGCTTCCTCCCGGCCGGATCTACATTCTACCCCGCAGTTCGGGAAATGACTCCCTCCCCCTCCCCACCCCCAATCACTTTTGGGAAACAAACAAAACCCATTCCTGCTGGGTGAGGGAGAAGCGGAACCCTCGGAAACTGCTGGCGACCACGGGCCCGATATTACTCGGCTCGTTCACGCAAAACCCCGAGGATTTTGGGCCGCCTTTCTTCTCCGGTAATCCCATAAAAGCGGCTTTCGGCTTCTCCGGATATTTCCCCGGATAATTGTCTCAATTAGCAGCTTCGATTTTCTAGTGGAGATTTGGCCGTAAAAAATAAATCGGAAGGTTTTGGAAACGACCGAGAGGGCCCGAGGTTTACCCACAACCCGGGAGATCGGAAGTTTGCCTTAGATCAAAGATAAAATTGTCTGAAAGGATTTGCCTCAATTTACAGAAAAAGAAACGGAGAGGAAGCGGCCCCTGCGATGCTTGGGGCCTGGGGACCACCTAGTCCAGGAGAGCTGGGGCCCTTCCATTAGGCTGGGCCGTATGGACGCGTCCTCTAAGAATGGGAAGCTTCTCAGTCCTTTCGATAATTGGAGGAGATAAGGGGGGGAAGGGCGGAGGGAGCTCCCTGCTAAGATCTAATTGTCCTTTTCTCTAAGCCGTCAACAAGAGCTAATAGGCACGGGTGGCTGGAGAGCTCGGCTCTAACCCAGCTCCGGGGTGACTTCTCACCCGCGAGACCGTCTGTCTCGGAGCCCGTCTGCCTCGGAGCTCGTCTTGGATGCCCTTGGACGAACCCCGGGTGACCGAAAAGCTTTTCCAAACTCGAGGAGGTTGCCAGTCTCAGGGCCCGGGTAAACACGGAGGGAAGGCGGCCTCCCCAGGGGAGCTGAGAAAGGCACGATTTCAAGATAACAATAATCCTCGTTCCCATTGGGTTTACAAAGCTCTTCGGGAGAGAGGAAATGCGAATGTTGCTTTAGCGCAATGTGACAATGAAAGAAATCGATTCTCACAGAGTGGGAAGTAGCTAAGGGGGCCGGCGCAGGAACCGGGTTTTGAGCCCAGGACCCCTAACACTGAGCCCGGAACCCTTCTGGCTTCAGGGGTCTACGCTGCTCCAAATGGGCTCCTTTTCTTTCGTTCTGCGTCCAGGTGAGCAGGGATACTCCACGGAGTCCGCTTGGGCTCCCACGGACCGAACCGCAGTCAAGCTCCCCTCCCTAAGCCCTTCCCGGTGGCTCCCTGGGACGTGGGATTGGGAAGTTCCCCTCCCCACCCCAGCAAATTCCCAGCCCTGGAAGATGCCCCCACCAATGGCCAATGCTGGGAAGCCGAGGCCCGGGAAGGCATTAGCTGGAACTCCCCGTCCCCGGAGATAACAAAGAGATTAAACTGGCTGGCCAGACCCCTCCCCCCCAGGTCTCCTTCAGGCCCCCACCGGGCACCCCCACACACACCCTTCCCAAGCGATGCGGGTTCCCCTCCTTCTGCCAGAAGCTGGAGCCCGGCTCCCCCGCAGCCCTGGGCAGCCCGGCTGCTCGGTCGCCTCGGCTCTCCCCTCCCGGTCCCGGGTGGGGGACTCTGCGGAGGCCGCAGAGGGGGCATCCCTTGGGGGTCGGGACCCCCCAATCCGCCGTCTCGGTTGGAGACGGAGAGAGCGAGAGCGAAAAGGGGGGCGCGGGCCGGCTCAGGGCTCGCAGTTTCGTTTTGTTGTGTCTGAGGCGGAATTTGTGTGCGCCGTGTGTACATTAGACACAACCCAAACACACGCCTTTGTCTGCTGGTCAAACAGAGTTGCGTGGCAGACCTGGCTTCCTGGCCGCTCCCCCCTCCCTGCCTGTCTGCTCCGGGGCTCGGCTCCCCTTGCCTCCGCGCCCTCCATGGCTTTATCCGTCTCCTTTGGGCTCCGGCTTCCCTTCCATTCGGGCCTCTGTCTCCCTCTGTCTCAGGCCTCTCCCGGCTCTGTCTCAGGGCCTCTGCCCGGCTCTGTCTCAGGGCTTCTGCCCCTCTCTGTCTCAGGGCCTCTGCCCGGCTGTCTCAGGGCCTCTGCCTGGCTCTGTCTCAGGGCCTCTGCCCGCTCTGACTGAGGGCTTCTGCCCCACTGTCTGAGGGCTTCTGGCCCGCTGTCTCAGGGCCTCTCCCTCAGCACAACTATTCTGTTTGGCTCTGGGGTAACTAACTGCCTGGCCTCCCTCTCTCCTCTCTTTTTCCCGTATTGACTGTTTTGTTCTCAGGCCTCTGGGTTCCTCCTGCTGTCTCTTCTCAATAAACAAGTCTCCCTGCTGGAAGGTGTCCCTCAAGTGAAGAGGGGCTCCGAGCCCCCACCTTACAGCTCCAGAGCTTAGTCTAAGCAAGCTCCCCCTGCCATCCACAGGTGGTGGCAGCCCATTTGGGGTCAATCTGGCCTTTCCCAGCCTCCCAAGGCAGGTCCTGCTCTGCGCAGCAGCTCCTTTGCCCTTGACTGGACAGAGCCTCTGACTGTCCCAGCCACACAGCCGGCTCCCGGCTCCCGAGGGTTCTATTCGGAGGGCCGGGGCCCAGTCTGCCCAGGTCCAGAGCCAGCCGGAGACCCGTGAGCCCACAAAGGCCTTCGGAACTCCCTGGGCCCCCCTGCTCGCTGGAGCCTCCTGCCCCGGAGGTTTGCTCCCGGCCGTGGGGCCCACTGCAAGCCCCGGGCTGCCTGGCAGCAGAGAGCCGCCTGGAAATCGGGCCCTCGGCCACCTCCAGGGCGGTGGAGCAGCTGTCTCTCGGCCTAGGCCGGGCTCGGGCAGAAGCTGCATCTCGGGCTCCGGGCACCATATTAGGAACCTCCGAAAAACCTCCTCTTCTCTCGCCTGTCTGTTCTGCCCTTCGCTGCGCCCCCAGGAGCCCAGGGGCCCGGGCCGGGCCTCGGGAGCGCGCTCCCAGCCCGCGGAGAGGACAGCGGGCAAGGAGACCAAGGACCGGCAGGAGACGGTCCGGCCCCGGGCGCCGAGGTTGCCCCTGTCCCAGAAGGGGCCTCCCGGGGCGGCGGGGCGGGGGCCTCCCTGGGCGTCGCGATGCTCGCCCGGGCTGCACTCGGCCCCCGCCTCCCTCCTGCTGCCAGCCGGGCCTCGGCGCCGAGGCAGCTGCGGGACTGGCGAAGCCCGAGGGCCTCGTCGCCCGAGCCGGGATCGGCGGCATTGCTGCGGGGGCGGCTGCCCTGGCACCGAGCCGGGGCCGGGGTGGGCTTCCGGGCCAGAGTGGGACCCAACCCCGGCGTCCGGGAGGACGCCCCCCGCAATGCGCTCCCGGCTTCTGCGGGGCTGGCCCGGCACTCGTTCCCTCCCCGGCCAAACACAACCTAAATCTGATTATCGAGAGCTCGCTGGGGGTTGGGGAGGGGGGGAAAGAGGCAAGGGCCTCTTGCTACCTGAAGAGCTCGGGACTCCCGGCCCTGCTCCCAATCACGTCCTCCGCTGGCCAAGCACAGAACTTTGCTTTTAAAGGCCATTCAAAGAGAAGGGGCTCAGGGGGCAATGGGATCTTCCAGCAACACCGTTAGCGCTCTCCCCTACACATACACACACACACACACACACACACACACACACACACACACTCACACACAGCCCCTTCTCTGTTCACAGACTCCATTTACCCGGCTGTAAAATGAACACGACCGAGCTCGCTGATCTCCGGAATCTCAATCCCTCAAAGACCCCACGGGTTATGGGGGCAAGGGGAGGGAGCCACGAGCTGGGGGGCAGACGGTGGCCACGTGGAGAGAAGGGAGCCGGAGGAGGGAGAGGGAGAAGGGAGCCCGAGGAGGGACAGGGAGAAGGGAGCCCGAGGAGGGACAGGGAGAAGGGAGCCCGAGGAGGGAGGGAGGGAGAGAGGGAGGCAGTGCTGACCTGCCGGCTTTCGTGACGATCATCTCGGTGCCCAGCTGGTTGAACTCGTCCCAGAGAGCCTTCATCTCCAGCTGCACGCTCACGTTGGCCACCTTCGGGTTCTTCTTCACCGGCGCCTTGGGAGCCACTGTCCCCGGGCCCGGCCCGGCCGAGCCGCAGCTCGCCCCGGCGCCCTCGGGCTCGCCGCCGGCCGGAGGATTGGGGCCGCCGGGGGCCGGGAAGGGGTAGCCGTGGGGCGGCGCGGCGGCCCCGGCGGCGCACGGATCGTAGCGCGGGGGCGCCTGCGGCGGCGGCGGCGGCGGCTCGTGCTGTCCGTAGGGGTCCCCGGCCGGGGAGGGCGAGAGGTGGTAGCCCCCGGAGGCGCTGAGGCTGCTCAGGCTGTTGGCGGTGAAAGCTGTAACATCGCAAAAGTGAGAGAGCTGCGTGAGCCACGGGCTCGAGATGGTGGAGATCATTTCCCGGGCCTGCGGGCTCCGGCACCGGGCTTCCGCCCTGGCCCTGCGCGCCGAGACTGGGCTGGGAGCGAGGAGGGAGCGGGGAGGCTGCGGCCGGGCCGGGCCGAGGCTGAGCCGAGGCTGGAGCTGGAGCGGAGCTGCGCTGCGCTGCGCTGAGCTGAGCTGAGCTGAGCTGGGGCCCGGCTGGGGCTAGAGCGCCCGCCCTGCGCCGAGCCGCGCCGCCCCCTACCCACCTACCCACCCACTCCGCCTACTGGCGGCTCCCCCTCCTGCCGCGGCCGCTACCGCTGCCTTGTGGGCGCCGCCGCCCGCTCATCGCCGGAGCCCGGGCTCGCCTCGCCTCCAGCCCCCGTCAGCGGCTGCTGCCCTGCGCCCCGGGCCTGCTCCGGCTCCGGCTCGGCTCCGGCTCGGCTCCCGCTCCGGCTCCCGCCCCGGCTCCCGCTCCGCCGCCCGGCAGCGCCGAGCCGCGCGTCTTATCTGCTCCCGCGGCCTCCCCGCCCGCCCGGCCGGCTACCAGACCGGTTCCGATTTCTCCCGGAGATAAAGTGCCACAGGTATACGCGCCCGCGGCCCCCGCTCCCTGATTGACAGCCCAGCGCGCCCTTTCCCGGCGCTGCCCGGGGCACCCGGGGCGCCCAGCGGGGAAGAAGCGGTGCCCCACCCCACCCCCGCCCGGGCTGAGCCCTCCTCCCCCGTCCGCCCTCCGCCCCCGTCCCCGCCCCTCCCCCATTCCGCCACCCCGGCCCCGGCCGCCGGGCCCCAGCCCGGGGTTCAGACAATGGGATCCTCCGGCTCGGCTCGCCTGGCCCGGCTTGCCAAGCCGACGGCTCCGGCTTCGGCTCCTCTATTGCCCCGCGAGCTTCACAGGCAGGGGAAGTTATCGGGAGAGAGGCCCCCTCAGACCTGCGGCTCGTCCTCGTTCTCGATTCCCACTCTGACTTCCCCTCTAACCCACGATCTCAACCGGGACTTTGGGCCACAGCTCTAGAATTTTTTTTTCTTTTTTGACCTCTCTCTCTCTCTCTCTCTCTCTCTCTCTCTCTCTCTCTCTCTCTGTCCTCCTTAACTTTCTCCTGATCATTTCCTTTTTTTCTTACCTCTTTTAGTCACTGTCTCTCCCATTTTCTTTTTTTGTTTGTTTGTTTCTTGCTTGCTTTCTTGTCTCCCAGCCTTTCTATCTTCTCCTATTTTCTTCTTACTAATATTTCTCTAGCTTTTTTCCCCTCACCTGATTTTGTTTTGTTTTGTTTTTTAGTCCTTTCTATTCTTATTTTTCTCTCTTTTGTTCTCTTTCCTTTCTTCTCCTTTTTTCTTTCCTTTTCTCACTTTTTGTTTTTTTCCTTTTCCCTCCCTTTCATTCTTTTTTTCCGTTTCTTTCTTTTCGTTTTTTCGTTTTTTTAATATTATTTATTTCTCTCTTTCCTCCTCTCCGCTCTCATTTCTCTTTTCTGTCTCTTTTGTGGTCTCCCCTATTTCTTTCAGTTTCTTCCTTTTCTCCTTTTTATTTCTCTCTCTATCCTCTTTCCTGCTATTCTTCTTTCTAAACTTACCTTTTTTCTCCCTGTTCTTTTTCTTATCATACTTTTCTCTTTCCTTCTTTCTAGTATTTAATTTCTTTCTCCTAGTCTTTTCTTTCATTTCCCCCCTTAGCATTCTCTTTTTAAAAATTCCCCCCACCCTTCTTAATTTCTTCCTCCTAATTTTCTGTGTCTCGGCCCTTTTCTTTGAACTTTTCTTCTTTTTTCGATTCTGTTGAGCGTTTTGTGATTCTTTTTCTCTTCCTCTTTCTTCACGTCTCTTTTCTCCCCCTCTTTCTTTTTCCTCTCTTCCTTCTTTTTGACTTTCCTTTATTTTCTCCTCTCCTCTCTGTGCTCACAGCCAAGCTGTTGCCCCTCTCTCCTGTTGTCCAGTGTCTCCCTCTCAAATCCGCGCGTGTGCGTCTGCCCGTCAGTCTGTCCCCTCGGCTGACAGTCTCGCTGTTTCTTCCTCCAGGGAGCCGACTCCTCTCCCTTTCCTCCCACGGCGTCTGTTCGGGGGAAGCCGCGAGCGGGGCCTGGGTGGCCAGGGAGCCCGCACCACGTTCGGCCGGCTGGTGGGAACCTATACCGACCGTGGAAGGCACGACTTCCCAAACGGAACAAGCTCACAAGTGCCCCAGCGGGGTTCTCTGTCGTTCTCAATTAAAAGTCCTTGTTCAGAAATCCTGTCTGACTCCCCGCGGAGGCTGGAGGTGGAGGAGGTGGGGGTGAGGGGGCGAGGGTTTGGCTGGAGGGAGTCCAATGCCCCCTGCCCCGAGGGCTCCCGTTCTCCCTCGCTTCTGCCGGGGCCGCGTCTACCCGGCTTCGATCTCCGCCCGCTTCACTTTTTTAAACATTCAGGCCGGGTCTACACAGCCCCGAGTCCGGGCGGTTGGTCAGCGATTTGGCTAGTCCGTGTCCTCCTCCCAGCCCACCCCCCTGTGCCCCCAATAATCGGGGGGTGTAACAAGAGCTGCAGCCGGACCCGCTCGGCCCGGTGCTTCGACCCCTGGGTCAAGGAAGCCCGGCGGGAGTCTGGTCACTCCTGGGCAGCGCCAGCCCGAGCCAGGCCCCTAACCCAGCGGGTACGAAGGGCTCCCACCCAGGGGGAACTAGGGCCCTCCGCCCGCCCGGCGCTGAGGGGCTCTCACCAGAGGAAGCCGGAGCCCCGGACCCGGCGGGCTCACCCCGAGAGAGCAAGAGCCCCCCCCCACTCGATGAGAGTGAGGGGTCCTCACCCAAAGCAAGCGAAAGTCCCCCCCACCCCTGGAGCTCGAGGGGCCCTCACCCAGAGGAAGCGGGAGCCCCCACCCCCACCCCGGGAGCTCGAGGACCCAGAGGAAGCGGGAGCCCCCACCCCGGGAGCTCGAGGGGCCCTGACCCAGAGGAAGCGGGAGCCCCCCATCCGGCGGGTGCCAGGGGCCTCACCCCGAGCGAGCAAGAACCCCCCCCACTCGATGAGAGCGAGGTGCCCTCACCCGAAGAAAGCGCGAGCCCCCACCCCGCGGGGCGCGAGGGGCCCTCGCCCAGAGGAAGCGCGAGCCCCCACGGCCAGAGCGAGGGCTCCCGAGCCCGCGGGCTGGGGCCGAGCTCTGGTTCCTTACCTTCCATGTCCCTGGTGACTGTGCTGAAATGCATCCTCTGCGGGGGGCCGCCCGCTCCTGCGGCCGCCTTGGCCAGGCCCGGGGCGGCCAGCTGCGGGGGGCCCAGCGCCTCCCGGCTGGCGCGTTCGGCCGCCGCTGCGATCAGAGAGGCGATACTGAACGCGTTGGCCTTGGGAGACAGCGGGCTCTGCTCGTCCATAGGGGAGCCCGCTCCGGCGGCGCCACCCCCCGAGTGCGCCCCGCGCCGCGCTCTCGCCTCACCATCCGGAGGGGGTGCGGGGGGGGAGGGAGGAGGTGGGGGCGGGGGCCGAGTGGGGGGGGCAGATGCCACTCAGAGCTCGCTCGGAGCAGCCCGGCCTCTGAGCTTACTGCCCCCACCCCGCGCAGCGGCCCAGGCCGCTGCTCCCGGGGGTGGGGAGGGCAGCCCTCGGCGCTCGGAGATGCACCGGGAGTCCGCGGCCACTGGGGCGCAGGGACTCCTGTCCCCCGGGCCCTGCCCCCTCCCCACTCCGCCCCCCAAAGTGGCTTCCTAATTGTCTGCCCCCACCCCGCTTCTCCCTGCCCCTCTTCAAGAAGGAAATCGCTTCCTGCTCCCCTCAATCCCTTCTCTCCCCAAGGAACGTCGCTACCTCCAGCGCCCCCGCCCAAGGAGCTCCTCACTTCTTCCCCACTCGTTTCTCCTGCGCCGACTTGCTCCTTAAAAGCTCTCTTCTCCCCCCCACTCCCTTCCCGATACAGTCCCTTCTTGTGAAAAATGGCCCCCTCCCGTCGTGGGCCAGCGCAGGCCGGATCTGGACGCGGATGCGGTCCGGCAGGGCCCCCCTCTCGGCCGGGCGGCCGACAAGCCCAGCGGTTTACTTGGGCGATCAGTGCTCAGGTCCCCGGCCCTTGGGGTCCGCTGGGAGCTCGGGGCTGGGTGCGGGCCAGGCCCCGAAGTGCCGAAGCTTGCGGGGCGGCTCCCTGGGTGCCCGTCTGCCTCGTCCTCCTCCCCCCACTCCCAGCCCTCGCTCTCTGAGGGGGGTGACACACCCCATTATCCTGCCCACAGTCCCGCAGAGAGGGCCCGACTCCGCTCACCGAGGCCGGCTTCGCTCACACCCAAGGTCCTCTTGCAAGGTTAACGCTGGCTCCTGGAACCCGAGGCAGCCCCCGCCAGGCACCCGGGCCTTTGCGGAGCCTTCCTCCCAGAGCTGGACACCCGCGGGGTTCCAGAGTCACATGCTCACACAGTTGGGCCCGACTAATAATTGCCCGACGCCACCCTCCTGGGAAGCCCAGCTGTAGACACTCGTCCCGGGCCCCCACCCCAGCCTGAGCGGAGGCCGAAGTCCCACGAGCCACCCCGGGCTGGCGGCGCCACTGCCGCCCACGCACAGGGGACCCCATTTCCCGGCGTTCCAGCCGGGCTGGCGGTCTGGTCCCCCCCATCCGACGGCTGGCTTTAGCTGTCAGTCTCATCAACGTCTCTTCCATGGGACTCTCCCTCACGCCAGGGCCAGGCAGACTAAGGGGCCCCAAACGGTGGCATGGAGAGCGCCCCCCTCCCTGCTGCCAAGAGGAGTGGAACGGAGGAAGAGCCCTCGTCCCTCAGGCCTCCTTCCCAAGGCCACCCAGGTCCCCTCTTCTGCAAAGCCAACCTCCATTGCCTTAAACAGAGACAAGCGGGGAATCCTCGCCGGCTGGGGAAGGGGCCCCCAAACTCGGGAAGTCCCGGGGAGTCTCTCCCACATGTGACATGGCTGTGTCGAGGGTGTGCCTGTGAGGGCGATGAGGTCGGCGGTCTATGTAACCCTCGGGGACTTGGAGGGAGTGCCGTGGACGTACACAGGGAACAAGTGTGGCCAGGCGCCGGCCTTGGAAGAGCACGGGGATAGCTGGGGGAAACTGGGGGGCGCAGGGGGCGCAGCACAGAACGGGGGCATTGGGTCATGGGGTCTCTAGGCTGCTTTGTGTCTCAGAGAAGGGGCAGTGTGTGTGTGTGTGTGTGTGTGTGTATTTGCCAACATGTTGGTGCTTTGAGCGTAACGCTGGGAATGTGCGTGGGTAAAAGTGTGAGGGGGTTGGAGATCGGCAGCTCCTTTCTACTAGGTTTGGGGGAAACTGGGGGAGGGGTGGATTTCCCAGCCTGCTCTGGGTCCCTTTTGAGGGATGCTTTCTCTGCAACGGGCCTAGTTTCCAGGCTGGAAATAAACTTGATGGCAAAGGAGGCCATCGGGCAGGACTGAGCCTCGGGTGGGCGCCCACTGCTTCCAGCTTAGGGTCTCGGGAAGGGACGGCCGCTGCGGGGCTCAGGAGTGAGGAAGCGAGCAGGGCTCGGGCTGGGGAGACCAGGACTGGGGAAAGGAGGCGTGGCTCCGAGTGCCCACGGTCCTGCTTTTTGTTTGTGTTTCTCTCTCGTCCTTTTTTTTCGGCCGTCTTGACCTGAGTCTCCAGCTCTGTTTCCAATCCGTAATTTTCTGTTTCAGCATCTGTCTCTTTCTGAGTCTCGCGCTGATATTATCTGCCTGGTTCCCCGGTGCCCGTGGACCCGAGGGAGAGCAAGGCCGGGGAACGGAAGGATCCAGGTGTTCGCTGACTCTCCAGGGCCGAATCCTTGCGCGGATGACCGGAAGCACCAGGGCGCGGGCAGTCCTGGGTTATTTCCCCCCAGAAGCCCAGTTAGGCCTCCAACCTTCCTCCCCCACCCCCCATCCCCTGAAATCCTACCTATCTCCATGGAGCAGGATATCCCCAGCCGGCTATCCCGAGCCGGACCAAGTCGGCCTTCCCTTCTCCTCCAGTATCCCCGGGGATCTCAAAGCGCTTCCAATAGATAGTTCCAGAGGGGCAAGAGTGGGAGGCAGGCGGTCGGGGCTGGAAGTTCGGGCCTGACTGGAGCACCGGCTTAGCACCGTGGGAGAGAAGACCCGGGGCTAGGTGGCTCTACTCCCCGTTCAGGGATGGAGCCGGAAAAGAAGAGAGAAAGGAAGAATGAGAAAAAGGGAAGTGAAAAGAAAAAAAAAAAGATGAAGGGGCAAAGAGAGGAGGAAAAGGGAGGGGGCAGAGAAGAGGAAGAAGAGGGAAGGGGAAAGAAAAGGAGGAAGGCAGGCAGGAAAGAGAGCGAGGAGAGAAAGCAGTGGAGAAAAGAGAGGGAAGGAGGAAGAGATGGCTGCGGAGGGAAAGGGCGACAGGGCGGAGTCCCTGGCTCTCCCGACCCCAGTTCCCCTCCCGGTCCCCCAGACACGTCCTACATCCTCAGCCCGAGCTGGGCGGAGCCGTACCCAGGCGGAAAGCCTGGCAGTGCTTCCTGGTCAGGCGCACCCTGGTTCTGGGCTCAGCAGCTGCTCAGCCGCCCCAGAAGGCTGTCAGGCACGGCTCAGCCCCTCGAGGCCCTCCCTCGGTGTGGGGTGCCCCGAAGAGCCCAGCCTGCTTCCCCGGCCTAGCAGTCTCAGCTCCCTGGGGCCCAAAGTGTGTGTTTGGGGGGAGAACCACGGGGAGGGAGGCTGGGGAAACTTGGTCAGGAGGCCGGAGTGAGGAACCTGCAGCTCCGAGCAGGTTCCGAGGCTCATTTCCACCTTCCCCCCCTGGGAGGGCCCCTCCCAGGCCCAGCCCCCTTCCGAGCTCCTCCTGTCAGGCAGTTGTGGGCCCCAGGCCTTCCCTCGGCAGCCTTTGGGGGCCTCCTGGCCCCTTCTCTCCGCCCTTCTCTCTTCTGCTCCCCCGAGGGTCCGCTTCCCCCGACAGCCCCCGCAGCCCCCACTCCGCCCCACTGCCCCTGTATCTGTTCCCTTCCCACTCCAGACGCTGAGCTCCCCGGCCAGCCGACGCACGGTCCCCTGCCTTCGCTCCCCGGGATCTCTCTCGGTCCCACTTCCCCGCCATCCTCGCCGTCCAGGCTCCCTTGCTCTCCCCAGCATCCCCTTCAACCGGCTCCCTCCCCGCTCCCAGCCTCTTCTCCCACCCGACCCATTTCTTCCCTTCTCCCGTTTGGCCGGGCCCTTCCCCGGGGACCTCGGACCCACGGCTGGGCCCCACGCCGCTCCAGCTGGGGAGAGGGGGTCACGGTGAAGGGCGGGCGGCTCTGCAAAGGCAAAGGGCCCAGGGCCGGGCAGGCCCCGGGCGGGAAAGTCTTCGCTGGGAGTCCTTTCTGCTCTGGGAGCCGGGGCTCGAGCCGGAGGCGGCGCCGGGCGAGGGAAGGATCCACCCGGGATCCCTCGGAAAGTAAGTGAAGGGGCTCCTCTCGGCCGGAGCACTGGGGAGGGGGAAGGGCGCTGGACTTAAGGGTCAGAGTCGTGGAGAAGTTCTGTCTCGGGTCCCCTCGTCTGGACCTGATCGCTACCCGGGCCGGCCACACAGCAAGCGCTTAATAAATGCTCTACCTAGCTCCCTGTCCGCAGAGTCCTTTTTCTCCCCCGGACAATGAAAACGGTGACGGACCTCGAGGGTCCCTTCCGGCTCCGGACCCCCCGCCCGTCCCTCCTCCCCCGCCGGCCTTTGTTCAGCGCCGGCCCCAGCCCACCCCGGGCCGGTGGGTGAGCGACGGGCCTCCTGCCTCCCAGGATGCCGGATTTATTTCCTAGGCGAGCGGCTCGGGGCTCCGCCGGATGGAGAACCCGCTAGGGAGTTCGGTCTCGTGACCCCGGGCGAAGCTTAATTTCTTTGTGGCCTCGGGTCAAGGCCAATTGGCTGTGGAGACTCCACAGCTTCCTGGGGCGGTGAAGTTCCAAAGGAGCATTGGGAGCGGAGAGGCCACGCGCGTGGAGCTTCCCCTGTTATCGGGGCCCCAGTGACCAGAGACTGTGGCTGCTCTCTCCCCGCGGGGGAGCGGGAGCTCTTGGAGGACGGGCAGGGCCTGTGTTCCCCTCCTCAAGGGAGGCCCTTTTGGTAAATGTGGATGGAGCGCTTTAGTCCGTGGGATAAGAACTGACTGAGCTGGGCTGGAGAAACTGAGGCGAAGCTGGGAGCAGGCAGGCCGGGAAGCTTTGGGCGCCGCTGCCCCGGATGTGGCGGTCAGCAGGCGCCCCTGAAGCCCTGGGCCACCGCCGGGAGCTCCGGAGTGTGGCAGCAAGCCTTCGGTGTGGGATAGCCCTGCGGGAGGGAGAACCCCGAGCTGGGGAGTGGGGATGGGAGTGCTGGGACCAAGGCACGAGCTCTCAGTCGGCCTGGAGAGGGAAAAGACTCAATTACAAGACGGTAACCGGGAGGATTTCGGGAGATTGAACCGAGCCCAGCCCCTCCCTTTACGGAGACCGAAGAGAGGCTCCGCAATGGGGAAAGGACTCATCCGAGGTCACACGGGAGGATGGTGGATTCGGCACCGGAAGGACCTCCGCGACCATCGAATTCGACCCCCTCGTTCTACCGTCGGGTAATGGGAGGTTCGGGCTCCTGTTGGGCGCCCCAAGGGGCGGATACTAGAGACCCTCGAGGGTGGAGTCTGAGGTGACAGGGACAGTGTCTGGGGACGTGAGTGGGAGGACCCGAGATTCCCGGCGGGATGCGTCGGCTTCAGGAGGGCCCACGGGGATCAAGGGGGCGCGGGCGAGAAGGGCGGGGCCGACAGATTCGGGGCTCCGGGGCCATTCGTGGGCAGTCTCGGCTGTCAGTCGCAGCTGGAGCCAAGGGCGGACGGGGCGGACACGCCTGGACCCCGACACAGCCAGCCCCCCCCCCAACCCCCCCGCCCCTGGCCTAGGACGCCCTTTGCGTGCAGTGGGTTGTGCCGGGAGCTTCTGGAGGGCGGAGACCGTTCAGCTGTTTTATGGCTTTGGCTTTTTAGCGGGCCTGGAGTCAATCTTTAACAAGAACGGAGGACCCTCCCCCACCCCCACAGCTTGCCCTCAGGACGTCCGGACGGAGGGGGCCCAGGCGGCAGCCCTCCCTCCAGGCCTGGGGGCCCTCGTCTGCACACGCGTGTGCACTCACTCTTCCAGGAACCCGAGGGCCTCCTGCACACACAGGTGCCGTCTCCGCCGCCCCACCGGGCCAGCCCCTTCCCCACGAGCCCTCGGGGCGCAGGATCCCCTGGCCCTCGGAAGGAGAGTGGGTGCGCGCCGGCCCGATTCGGCTCAACGAACGATGGATGGCTGAGACTCCTGAAGGCTGGCGAACAGACGGAATTCCCGGCCTGCCCCGCGTCTGAAACGCCAGGTCTCCTGGGCCCCAGCCCGCCCCTCGCTACCTTGTATGTCTGGGACCCCGGGCAAGACCGTCACTTTCTCGGGCCTCAGTTTCCTTCTCTGTGACACGAAGAAGGACCGTGTCCTCTGTCTGACCAGCAGGTCCCGCTCTAGGATCCTTCGGCCCCGCCCCTCGCCCACGAAGCTCGCTAAGACTTTCTCCTAACTCTTGTCACACACGCACACGCCCCATATAGTCACGTACAGAAACCACTCAACGGAAAAGCCGCTGTCGGGCTGGGCAGGCGGGAGATGAGAATTCGAATCCCGCCTCGGACGTGTGACCACGAAAAACGAGTCCTTCCCCCGCCCCGGCTCTCGGAGCCCCGGCTCTCGGAGCCCCGGCTTGGACTAAAAAAATAATCACGAAACCATAACAAGACGAACAATCCCTGCCGCTTCTGGCTCCCCACCCGCGCCCCTCCAGGAGGCCGTGGGGAGGAAGCGATTCCTAAGTCGGGAGCGCCACCCGAAGCGAAACCTGGCTTATTACCCCAAGCCTGGTCTCCGTCCGTAAGGCGCACGGTCCCGGGCGCACGCCCCAGTCCACAACCACCCACGCGCCATTTCTCTGTCTCTGCCTGTCTCTGTTTCTCGGTCTCTGTCTCTGTTTCTCTGTCTTTCTGTCTCTGTCTCTGCCTGTCTCTGTTTCTCTGTCTTTCTGTCTCTGTCTCTGCCTTTCTCTCTTTGTCTCTGTTTCTCGGTCTCTGTCTCTGTTTCTCTGTCTTTCTGTCTCTGTCTCTGGCTGTCTCTGTTTCTCTCTTTGTCTCTGTTTCTCGGTCTCTGTCTCTGTTTCTCTGTCTTTCTGTCTCTGTCTCTGCCTGTCTCTGTTTCTCTGTCTTTCTGTCTCTGTCTCTGCCTGTCTCTCTTTGTCTCTGTTTCTCGGTCTCTGTCTCTGTTTCTCTGTCTTTCTGTCTCTGTCTCTGCCTGTCTCTGTTTCTCTCTTTGTCTCTGTTTCTCGGTCTTTCTGTCTCTGTCTCTGCCTGTCTCTGTTTCTCGGTCTCTGTCTGTTTCTCTGTCTTTCTGTCTCTGTCTCTGCCTGTCTCTGTTTCTCTGTCTTTCTGTCTCTGTCTCTGCCTTTCTCTCTTTGTCTCTGTTTCTCGGTCTCTGTCTCTGTTTCTCTGTCTTTCTGTCTCTGTCTTTCTGTCTCTGTCTCTGCCTTTCTCTCTTTGTCTCTGTTTCTCGGTCTCTGTCTTTGTTTCTCTGTCTTTCTGTCTCTGTCTCTGCCTGTCTCTGTTTCTCTCTTTGTCTCTGTTTCTCGGTCTCTGTCTCTGTTTCTCTTTCTGTCTCTGTCTCTGCCTCGCGCACACAGCTCACGTTCGTGATCACAGACGGTCAGATAAGACGAGATAAACGAGTTCCGCTCAGCCCCTCATTTTCCGGAGTGAGCACCCGGGGTCCCGAGCAGCACCGGGCGGGAGCCGGCCCGAGGCCCACGCTGGCGCGCGGGAGGGCCAGGCTTCTGGGGCTCCGAGCCTTCCTCCCCAGCCTCTCCTGCCCACGCTACCCAGGCGCGCGGACACATTCGCTCCTCACTCTGCGAAGCGAGGGGTGGGGAAAGTGCCTACTGTGTGCTAGGCACGAGGCTTCGCCTTTTTACAAATAGGATCTCGTTGAAAGCTTACGTCAACTCTGCGAAGCAGGCGCCCAGTTTACAGCTGAGGAAATTGAGGCCGGAAGAAATTCAGTGACTTTCCCAGGGTCTCACAAATGTCGGAATTCTCCTTTGAACTCTGGTCTTTGACGGTGGAGCCTGCGCACCGCGGAACAGAGAGCCTGACATGGAGGCGCGGTCCCGGGTCCAGAGCCGGGCGACTGGGGCGCTTCCCCAGAGACTCTGCCAAGGACCCTGACTGGGCCACTCGGACCCCGGAATCTGCACTTGCTTACAGGACCCACACCGGGCTCCTCCGAGAAAGCGGAAGGTGAATGCGACGGGTGACCTCTAGAATTCCCGGGAGGACCCAAGAGGAACCTCGGCTCCTTGGGATTGCGGCGCCTGGCCCCCGACAGGCCCCCGACAGGCCCCCAGCAGGCCCCCGACAGGCCCCCGACAGGCGCCCGAGCTGCTTTCGCTGAATCGAATTTGATTTTTCCGTTAAACCCGAATTCTCCAGTGGGAAATTCTCCGCCGTCCAGTCCACAGAGCCCTGAAGGCCGACGCCAGGGCGAGTGGAGAGAGTGGGAGGCCCTCCTTCGAAGGCACACCGACCCGAGCGAGGCCCTGACGGCGCTTCTCCCGGAGCGGATTTCCTGGCCGGGAAGGAGTCCGCATAGACGGGCTCACAGCACCGAGGATAATGGGCCCTCGCCCGGAACGAACCCCCACGCTTGGAGATCTCTCTTCTGCCTAACTCGTCGGGGTCCCGCGTGGGAAGCGCTCTGGGCTTCTGGGGGCTGAGCGGAGCGCAGGAGGCCCCGGAGGCTGCGTGAGGAGCGGCCTGGAGCCTATGTTTCTGGCCAATCCGGGGGAGAGTTTGGGGATCGACCCGGGGGCAAGAAATCGCCCCGAACTGAAGGCCGGCACTGGGGGGGGGGCTCTCCCAGCGCCCGTTGGGGGCCAGCCGCCGCGCCCTCTAAGTGCTCTCCTGCCAGGGAGACGTGGGTGAGGGGAGCACCCCAGCCCCCAACTCCCCGTCCCCCTCCCGGGCCCGGGCCAGCTCTGCCCGCGCCCAGTCGGTTGGTGGCGGTTCCGAATAATTGTCCAGATTAACGATCCGGATTAATTCAGGGCCTTGGGGACAGGGAGGACCGGTCCGAACGGGATGGAATTGCAATAGCTCGGAGCTGAGGCCGGGTCTACACCGGAAGGGTGCTGTCCACGGCGGCTAATTGGAGGGGGCCGGGGCGGAGCGGAAGGAGGCCGGCGGAGCCGGGAATTTCGGAGCGGGCGCACCGGCGGGGCCCGGGCTCTGGAGCACCTTGCGGCCGAGCCAGCGCGGGAGCGCCGTGGAGGCGGCCAGGCCCGAAGACCCGACGGGGCCAGGCGGAGAGGAGGGAGGCTCAGCTGTGGCCTCCTCCGCTCCCCCGAAGCCGCCCCAACCTTTCCCAGACAACGGGTCCCCGGCAGGGGCCTGAGGAGGCCGTGGGCCCCCAGCGCGCCTTCCCCCGCCCGCCGCCTTCCTGCGCCTCCCCCCCCCCTTTCTGGCCTTTACCCCCTTCTCTCCCCATTCCTGGCCTCGGGCTCCCCTTCCCTTGTGTGTCTCGGCTTCCTCCGTTCGGCCTCTGGCTCCTTGCCTTCCGCCCGCCTGCCGTCCCTCTTTCTCCTCTCCTGCACTCTCTGCCCCTCTCTCTTTTCGTCCTCCCTCGTTATCTCGGCCTCTCCTGTCTCTCCTTCCGCCTCTGCCCGTCTCTCCCGCCTCCCGTCTCTCGAGCTCTGTGCCCGTGAGAGCCAGCATTTCCCTCCGCCCTTCTCCAGTCTGCTCTCCCTGCTATGGACCCCTTTCCCTGACCGCACCCCCGGTCCCCACCTGGACACTGGCTCCCTGGCTCGGACGCCCTGGCCCATGCTCTGCCCTCAAGCTTTCCGCGCGGGGAAGGAGGGGGGGAGGAAGCGCCAGGCCCCCCACAGCGCTATTCCAATGATCTCGTCTCGCTTCGGGGTCCCGCGGGCTCCCCCTCCGCCCGCCTGTCCCAGACTCCCACTTCCCACCGCCCCGTCGGCCTCCGGCCTTTGGTCCACTTCTCGGCTGCTTTAGACTACATCGGCTATTAGCTCCTGGCTGGGCCCGGCCCCGAGGCGGGGGGTGGGGGGCTGCGGAGGGAGGACACCGAGCCGCTGCCCCGGCAGCCCTAGCCCGGGGGAAGCCGGATTGGGTCGGCCCGCTCAGACCCGCACTGTCTGCCTGTGTATCGCGGAAGGCAAGTCTCTGTGGTCCGTGCAGTGTCTGGTAGAGTCATTCCGTCAATCAACAAACATTAATTAAGCGCCTATTGTGTGGTATGCATCAAGAAACGCCCAAGCATCTCAGTACAGGGAGGCACTCGAAGGTTAAATAGCTGACACAGAGCTAATTAAATTTAAGTTGCCGTCCCAGAGGTCAATCTATGACAGGAAAACAGTCAGAGAACATTTGAAATCAAAGAACCTGAATTCGGAAACTTATTCCGTATGTGATCTGGAGCGAGTTTCTTTTCTCTTGGCCTCAGTTTCCCCTTCAGTAAAATGGGGCATGGGGCTGGCCGGCTTCTAAGATCCTCTCTGGCTCTTAGCTTCAGGGTCTCCGTATGTAGCACGAAGTGGGAAGCGTCACACACCTACGTTAAGAAGCGGCAGTGACTGGGGATCACGTGGCCGCTCGGTTCTCGTCACTGCTGTGCCATCCACGTTCGGTTACCCCGGGCTGCCTTTTCTGGGGCACCCGCGCGTCCCCGTGTCCGCCAGCTCGGGGGTTGTGGGATCGAGGAGGCCAGCCAGTCCAACGCCCACATTTTCTTCTGAATAAAATTTGATTTGGTTTTCAGAGATCCATTCTCCCTCCCTTCCGCCTCACCCTCACACTGCCCCTGCCCGAGGAAGAAAAACCGAGCTCTTGTGACAAACAAGTCAAGCAAAACAAATCCCCGGCCGGGCAAACGTTCAAAAACCAATTCGCAATCTGTGCCCCGGGTCTTCTATCAGGAAGTAGATACTCTTTCATTTTGAATTCTTTGGAATTGTGATTCACTTTAACCTTGGAAATCTCATTTGATCCTCAGGACAACCCTGGAAAGTAGATGCTATTATTGTCCCCATTTTATAGATAAGGAAACTGAGGCATGGAGCCCTTAAGGGACTTGCCCATTGTCACAGGACTAGGAAGTGTCTGAGGCGAAATTTGAAATCGGGTCTTCCGGCTTCCGGTCTGTGCTGTCTAACTGGGTTGACCAGAGTGTCTGACAACATGGCTGTTACTGTCTAAAACGTTCTCCTGGGACTGCTCGGTTCACCATGCCCACGTGGGCTCAGATGTCTCCTCCCTGAGGTTTTTGAAATCATCTCCTTCAGTCCTTTTGACAGCACAGAGTATTCTGCCCCAGCTCCGGCCTCTTCTCCGCGGGGGCAGTTTCTCATTTTCTCTCACTTCGAAAAGGCCTGCTAGAAATATCATGCAGTCCCATTGTACAGATGAGGAAACTGAGGACCAGAGGAACGGCAGGAGAAGAGTTAGAGCAGGGTTTCCAAAGCCCCTGCAGATTGGACAGCCCAAGGGGGCCACCACTTCCAGACAGACTGATCTCATGGCAGGAAACCTTGTCTCCAGCGCCCAAGGGGAGGGAGCTTGTGTCTTAGAAGGAAGGCTCCAAGCTCCACCCGCCAGAGATGGCCAGAAGCTCAGGCTGGGATGAGGGTTCTCTTGCCCTTCCCCACCCACTTTTTTTAATTAAAGCTTTTTATTTTTCAAAACATATTCGTGGACGATTCTTGAACGTTAGCCCTGGCGAACCTCGTGTTCCCATTTCCCCTCCCCCCACCACGCCCTCCCTAAAGTAATCCAGTACATGTCAAACATGGTAGAAATGTATGTGAAATCCAGTCTATGCAGACGTATTCATACAATTACTGTATCCCATCAAACCAATAAAAAGGAGAGAAGCAAAATAAAAAGCAAGCAAACAACCGCAAAATGAGTGAGAATGCTCTGTTGTGCCCCCCACTCTGTTCCCACAGTCCTCTCTGGGTGCGATGGCTCTCTTCAGCACTTCAGGAACTGGTTTGAATCCTCTCATTGTTGAAGAGAGCCACGTCCCTCAGAACTGATCAGCGTATAGTCTTGTTGTTGTGTACAGTGATCTCCTGCTCACTTCCCTCAGCCTCGGTTCCCGTCAGTCTCTTCAGGCCTCTCTGAAATCCTCCTGCTGGTCGTTTCTTCCAGAACAATCCTATTCCATCACACTCGGACACCAGAACTTATTCAGCCATTCTCCCACTGCTGGGCATCCAGTGCCCAGTTTCTTGCCACCAGAAAGAGGGCTGCCACAAATGTCTGTGCACACGGCACCACCCACTTTTGCAGGTTCTGGGACAGACTCTTTCTCTACCCCCATCATGCTCCAAGTCCCCTCCCCCGTTCCAGGGGCACTCTCCTTTTCACAACTGATAGAGAGACGGGTACTGAGAGAAAGGAGAAGAGGCGAGGAGGGACAGTTGGGAAGGACCAAGGAGAGGGCACGGGGGAGGGGAGGAAGGAGAAGGGGGGAGAAGCAGGAGGACTAGGGATGGGAACCAAAGAGGGGAGAAGGGAGAAAGGGGAAGGTGATAGATTGAAGTGGCCTGAATCTAGGGGAACGGAGAGGTAGATGGAGGAGGGGAAGAGGATGAATGAAGAAGAAGGGAGGAAAAACAGCAGCCCCAACGTGCTCTGAATGTGAATCACCATCAAATTCTATCTTCCAAAAAAAAAAAAAATCCTACCTTCCTTCTAGTTCTTTACCACATCAAAGCTATGGAAAGCAGATGCTCCTGGTCACCTGAGTTCAAATCCAGCCTCAAGACACTTAACACTTCCTAGGGAATGGCTCTTGGGAAGTCACTTAAACTCCATTGCCTCCAAAAACAAAAATAAAAAAAGGAAGAGGTTCCACCAAACTTTGACTGGTCCTGCCTGCTTCCCTCCCCACTCCGGAGCTTTCTCTAGAGCCCCTGGCCCTGGCCATGGAGTGGGGGGAGGGGAGGAGGAGGAGAGACATCAGGGGATGTGATAGGGGACAGGAAGAGGAAACTGACCAGAGGAGAAGGGGTCAGAAATGTGAAAGACCTTTGCAGGTCTATCTAATGAAAGACAGATTGCTCGATCGATCGATCTATCGATCTAGAATCATTGTCACCGAGCAGCTAAGTGATGAAGTGGCTAGAGTGCCCGAACTAGAATCAGAAGGACTTGAGTTCAAATTCAGACACTGACTAGCTGTGTGACCCTGGACAAGTCACTTAACCCCATTTGCCTTAGCTTCCTCATCTGCAAAATAAGCTGGAGAAGGCAATGGCCAACCTTCTGGAAATTTGCCAAGAAAACCCCGGATGGGATCATGAAGACCGCGATCTGACCTCTGACGTTAGCTGTGTCATCCTGGTAGAGCTACTGAATCTTGGTGAGTCTGGCTTTTTCCATCTATAGAATGGGGATAACGTCTTCTACTTTAGAGGAGTATTATGAAAACTTAGCAAGATTACACATACAGTGGCCATGTCTACATATATTGTATTTAACTGATACTTTAACATATTTAACATGTATGGGACTACTTGCCATCTGGGGGAGGGGGGAGGGGGAAGGAGGGGAAAAATTGGAACAAAAGGCTGGGCGATTGTCAATGCTGAAAAATGACCCGTGCATAGAACTTGTAAATAAAAAGCTATTAAAAGAAATAAAAATTAAAAAAAAAAAAAGATTACACACACAGGATGCTTTGCAGACCCTAATGTGTTCTGAATGAGAGTCACAATCCAGTTCTTCCATTTCTCTTCCACATTAAAACTTATAGAAGCAGAGACTTGCAGCCACTCGATGAGCCAACTAGTACACACTACTACGCCCATATATCCACTCCCCCCCCCCCCCGCCCAGGCAATTGGGGTTAAGTGACTTGCCCAGGGTCACACAGCTAAGAAGTGTTAAGTGTCTGAGACCAGATTTGAGCTCAGGTCCTCCTGACTTCAGGGCTGGTGCTCTATCCACTGAACCACCTAGCTGCCCCAATATACCCACTTTTTAGATGGAGAAATTGAGGCTTAGAAAGGGAAAGTGACTTTGGATCACTGTTTGTCAGTATGTTCACACACACTCAGACCCACGCTGGCATCTTTTTTAGCTGAAAAAAAAAAGCTACATTCAGAGCGTCCCTGTTCTCCAGAAGTGAAGTAGGTTTTCTTTCTGATCTCAAGCTCCAGACTTTCCATTTATTCCCATTAATTTTTAAAATGACTCGTATTGCCCCCTTTTCCTGGTCTCCAATCTTCCAATCCTGGCTTCATATCTTCTACCAGTCAGTGCTGGGACTTGGATTCAAATGCAGCCTTAGATTTCTCCTAGATGTATGATCTTAGACAAGTCACTTTGCTTTCATCCACTGGAGGAGGAAACGGTGACGTTCCAGTATCCTTCCCATGAACAATACTGAAATGCCATCATGGCCTCCGTTTCCTCAGATATAAAATAAGGAGAATGACAGCCCCTCCCCCCAGAATTATTGTGAAAAAAAGTGAGGTCATAATTTGTAATGGGCTTAGTACAATGCCTGGCATGTAGTAAGTGCTATATAAACGTTAACGTTCTTCCTCTTCCTCTCCTCCTCCTCCCCCTCCTTTCTTTTTCTTTCTTTCTTTTTTCTTTTTCTTTCTTTTTCTTTTTCTTTCTCTTTTTTCTTTCTTTTTTCTTTTTCTTTTTTTTTCTCTCTTTTTCTTTCTCTTTCTTTTTTTCTCTTTTTCTTTCTTTTTCTTTTTCTTTCTTTTTTTCTCTTTTTCTTTCTCTTTCTTTTTTCTCTTTTTTCTTTCTCTTTCTTTTTTTTCTCTTTTTCTTTCTTTTTTCTCTCTTTTTCTTTCTCTTTCTTTTTTTCTCTTTTTCTTTCTTTTCCTTCTTGCTTCTTCTTCTTCCTCCTCCTCCTCCTCCTCTTCTACTTCTGCTTGTTGTCATTAGTAAAAGTGTTGAACAGCACAGATCACTGGGGCCCTCCGCCATAGACTTCCTTGAATCCTGATACCAATTAACTGAGCCAGATTTTATGCAAATGTTGCATGAAGGGAAGTGCCGTGACTTGGCCTGGAACCGAGAAGCTGGATATTAGGAAGCTAAATTACACTCCAGGATGATTGATGCAGGAATGACTAATTATCTGAGGAGGATGAGTTAGGGGACAGCGCCGCTGGACTGGAGTCAGGAAATCCGGGGAAAGTAGGTGAAGCACTGGATGGAGCATCAGGTCAGGAGTTAGGAAGTCTCATCTTCCTGAGTTCAAATCTAGCCTCAGACATGTACTAGCTGTGTGACCTTGGGCAAGTCACTTCACCTTGTTTGCCTCAGTTTCTTCATCTGTAAAATGAACTGGAGGAGGAAATAAACTATTCAGTACCTTTGCTTTTTTATGCTTTTTATTTGCAAAACATATGCATGGATAATTTAACAGCATTGATTCTTGCATAGCCTTGTGTTTCAGATTTTCTTCTTCCCCCATCTGCTTTTTTTTTTTTTTTTTTGAGAGACAATTGGGGTCAAGTGACTCATCCAAGGTCACACAGCTAGAAAATGTTAAGTCTCTGAAGCCAGATTTGAACTCAGGTCCTCTTGACTTCAGGGCCGAAGAACTATCCACTGCTCCACCTGTCCTCCCCATCCCCACCCCCACCCCAGTCCAAGATCTTTGCCAAGAAAAGCCCAAATATGGTGGCGCAGAATCCGACAACAACTCAACGCCACCACCACAAATTTGTACAAACCTTAACCCTTCTGGGCCTCAGTTTCCCCATCTGTAAAATGAAAGAGTCCAGTCAGACCATCTGCAAGTCCCCTGGCCAAGTGCCATCCATTGTCAGAGGGAAGGACCTTCAGAAAGCCCCCCCTCGTTCTGAGCTGACCTGAGCTGCCCCCCAAGTCCCTCCAAGCCCCGGCTCCCTGCCTCTGGGATGCCGTGGCCCTGCTTCAAGGCCCCTCCCAGCTCTCACATGCTCCGTCCCGAGCCTCCCTGCAGCCCTGACATTTGGGGATTCTGGGAAGTCCTGGGTGAGGAATTCCCAGGCCTGCCTCCAACCCTCCCCACCCCCCAAGCTCCCTCTGCCTCGGGACATTTAAAGAGACACTGAGGCCCCTTGCCTCCCGTGTTAGTTCAAAAACAAACACATCCCCCTGCTCTCTCCTTGGCGGACTCCTGGGGGTGGGGGAGACAAGGCTGGAAATGTTCCCCTGATTGCCTCCTCAGGATGGGGGGGGCAAAATCCGCCCCCCCGGAGGGCTCTAGAGGTGGCTGGAGACCGAGCAGGGCTCCGGTCTGTCACAAGTACGGTCGGCGCCCACCAATGAAGGCTTTGCTACCCCCCCCATGTGTGATCATGAGTGGGGGCCCTCTGTTTTCTCTTCCCTCAAATGACACATCTTAGCTTAAAGTCCTCCTTAGGGACTTGAGGGCTCCTCCTTTCGATCCGCTGTGTCTCCCCTCCTCATAGTCACCCGCTGCCATGCTGTCTCTTCCTCCACACAGAGTTCACCAAGTGCTAACCCTGCCAGATGAGGGGGACAAGCTTTTTGTCCCCATTTTGCAGATGAAGAAATCGAGGGTCTGAGAACTAAAGTTTTCAAGGTGATTTACTCATAGGATTCTGGGATTTATAGACAGCTCATCCCCCCATTTTACAGATGAGGAAACTGAGACCCAGAAAAATCACATCAACCAAGTTGAATAAATATGTGGTGAGGCACTTCCTTTTCTGGGTCTCTTTCTCCATCTGTCAGATGGGAGGGGTAAGATTAGATGGCTGCTCACGTGTTTTTTGGCCACTCCCTGAGTCTCTGTCCCCATCTCTGTGTTACCCTGAAAAAAAGCTCATGGAATCCCGGAAGGATGTTGGGCCCAATGAGGAAGCGCCCAGAGAGGGAAGGGGACTGGCTCCCAGTCACACAGGGCCTTAAATCACTTTCCCTGAGCCTCAGTTTCCTTCTCAGCCCCTCGACCAGCCCCTGACCCTTGTTGTAATGGAAGGCCCTTGGCTTGAGGAAGGAGAGCTGAGATTCTTGCTGTCAATGCTCACTCACACCCCCTGCCTCTCGGGCTGGAGAGGGCAGGGGAGAGGAGGGACAGGAGGGGTGGAAGGAAGGAGAGGGACAGGAGGAGGGAAGGGGAGGGGAGGGACAGGAGGGATCTCTCCGGAGGCCAGACCAGCCAGTCCCTCCCTCCCTCCTCTTCCCCTCCCTATCAGGCCCTCCTCCGGGCTGGGGTTGGGGGGGGGGGGTGTCACTGCTGGGATTTAACACTTCAGCCAGGAGGGGGTTGGGGGGACGGAGAGGAACAGATGCTCGGGAATGAGTGACGGGGAGATGGACACCTGCGGTCTGTCCTTCCCCCCTCAGGGACACCCAGGCACGTGCTCCCACATGTGCTCCCACGCCCAGTGCAGGAGAACAAGGGGCTGTATTCCTTTCAGGCTGACCACGGTGGGGGAAACTCCCTCATTCACAAAGGGGTAAACTGAGGCCCAAGGTCACTGCTGACAGAGGCAGAGTTAGCCCCCGATTCTCCGGGCTTCCAAGCTGGGACTCTCCCCGGACCACCGTGTCGCTTGAATGGACGTGGAATTCTCCCCACGGGCAGAGATTTTAGGGCTCAGCTTTCTGGTTCCCATCTCCCCTCTTCTTGAGTGGTTAATTCTTCCTCAGCCACCTTCTCCTACTTTGGGGTCAAAGGGGAAGAGGGTCAGTCCTTCCAGGGTCATCTGGTTTCCACGGGAGGTCCCATTGACAGGGACAGTCCGGGGTCAGCCTCCCATCCCCCTCTAGGAAAAAGTTGAGTGCAGGAAACTGAGTCAGCAGGCCCTGGTCTTCAGGTCCTTCCTCCCCTCTCCCGTTAAGCTCCTGCTATTTGACTTTACGGCTGTTTCTATAGCACGGAAGATGCCATATTGGAAAACCACACCTGAAGAAATAGTGTCTGATTTCTTGGGCCAGCAGAGGCTGGTCCGGGCGCCGAGCTCCAGGGTTCTGCCCCTTGTGGGGCAGCCGGACGGCAGAGAACTCTGGGCCGGAGGCAGAGGACCTGAGGGCCAGCCTTGCCTTTGACCCTCAGCAGCTGGCTGAATCTGAACCAGTCTTTTGACTTCAGGTCAGTTTCACCATTGGTAAAATGGGGGATGTGGGGGGAACAATAACAGCCCCCTCCCCGATTCTGGCCGCAGCCTTCGTGCGCCCCCCGGGATTGTGGGGACCGCCGTCTGAAGCCAGGAAGATTCAGATCTCTTGGAGAGGGGGCGGGAGGGAGGGGGGGGGCCAAATGACTGAAGAATTTTCGCCGGGTCCTCCCCTCCTCCGGCCCCACAGAGACTGTCCCCCTCTCTGTTGTTCCTCAGCAGGGGCCATCTTGAAATGTCCTGGACCCGGGACTCCCGCTGAGCCGCTGGAAAGAATCCCAGATGTTTCCGACTGGAACCATGTGGGAGCCTGGCCCTCCCCCCAGGGGGGCCCTCCCCAAACACTAGGGATTGCTTGGTGGAGGGGGAGGACCTAGGCCAGACTCCAGGGGACCCAGGAAGGAGGAGATGCAGCCCAGGGACAGGGGCTTTGAGGGGAAGGAATTCAGAATAACAATAACTCTCTTTTTAGACTGCCCCCTACCCCATCCCCACTCTTCCTCCCAGTCTTGCTCCCATTTTACAGATGGGTACAATGATCTGTAACCTCAGAGCTCAAACCCAGGTCTTGAGATTCCAAGTGTTCGGTTCTTTTTACTGCTCCGATCGAGGGCAAGAGAACCGGTGAGGAAAGGGAGGAAACACCAAAAGGTGTTTGTAGGTACCGGGAAAGAAACCAGCATCCCAGGAGAGACTGCTGGGAGAGAGGGGACAATGAGGGGCCTGGACAAAAAGGAGGGAGAGACTGTAGCTGCTGGGAGAGGGGACAATCAGGGGCCGGAAGGGGAGGAAGGAGAGAATGGCTTTGAGGAGGGGGAAGAAGGACTCCAGAGAGGAGCTTGTGAGAGGCAATTGTAATTTGAGCTTATCCAAGAGTGAGCAGAAGATAGTGGGTGCTCCTGCCACCGGGAGCCTTCATCGGAAAGCTGGATGGACAGTGGGAAGACCTCAGTTCACGGGCCAGGCCAACAAGGCCACGGGGTTGTTTTGTGACCCCCATCCCCACCCCAGCTCCACTAGAGGAGCAAGAACGGTCAAAGGCTGGCTCTGGAGAGGAGCCCAGGAGGTCACCGGACGGTGTCTGAGGTGAGCCCGAGGAAAGAGACCAGAGCAGCAGGGCCCAGATGGAAGCCTCCAGCGAGTCCCAGTCCCAGACCCTTTCTGTGGCTCAAGTCCTCGGCCTCTTCCTCCCAGGATAAGACTAAAAACTCATTGAAGACAGGGATTATTCATTCCCCAGGGCCCAGCACTGAGTATGGCTTAGAGAATCCCTTAATGGCAGGGCAGCTGGGTTGTACAGCCGTTAGATCACCAGATCAGGAGTCAAGAACACTCATCTTCCTGAGTTCAAATCTCGTTTCAGACACTTACCAGCTGTGTGACTCTGGGTCAATCACTTTACTCTATTTGCCTCAGTTTCCTCATCTGTAAAATGAGCTAGAGAAGGAAATGGCAAACCACTTCAATGTCTGTCAAGAGAGCAGATCACCATTATACACGACAAGAAGACTATATGCTGATCGATTCTGACAGACGGGGCTCCTCCAATAACGAGATGATTCAAACCAGTTCCAGTTGTTCAGTAATGAAGAGAGCCATCTGCACCCAGAGAGAGGATTATGGGAAATGAGCATTCTCACTCGCTCTGCTGTTATTTGTTTGCATTTTGTTTTCTTTTCCAGTTCTTCTTTTTCTTCCTTCTCGATCCGATTTTTCTCGTACAACAAGATAACCGTATAACTATGCCCACATATATTGGATTTAACATACACTTTAACATATTTAATGTGTATTGGCCATCTGGGGGAGGGGGTGAGGAGAAGGAGGGGACAATTTGGACCAGAAGGCTTTGCAAGGACCAATGTTGACAAATTACCCACGCATAGGTTTTGTAAACAAAAAGCTTTAATAAAGAAAAATTTTCCCAACTGAACAATAACAAATTGCTTAATGAGTGATTCCTAATTGTCAAATTGAGCTGAATTTATTCCAGGTCCGAATCGGCCGTGGATGTTGGGCAGCCCGCCCCTCTCCCTTCCTCCCCACCTCCCCACAGCTTCTCCGTGTCTCCTCATTTTTCTTCCCAGCCACCTTCCCACAGGGCCGGGCCTTCTCCAGGTCTCTTCCAGATTTCCCGATGTCCCTCTCTTCTGGTCTTCATTAGCGCATTAGCATTTCTAAGGCTCCATATGATATTAGGTCACTTCCCATCAAGAGTATTTCTTGCCTTCCCAATGGGTGGGGGAGGGGAGGAAGGGAGGGATTTGAAATGAAAAATAAAAAATTTCCCCTACCAAGATGAGGTCGAAAAGGGTACGTGATTTGGGCGTAAAGGGCGAAACCATAACCAAACTGGGAGGGGAAGGGACAATTTATCTATCGCGTCTTTGGAGACGGGAGGAATTTATGACCAAAGAAGAACTAAAGAACATCATGAAAGACTTGGGTTACATTAAATGAAAAAGGTTTTGGACAAATAAAACCGACAGGAACGAGATTAAAAGGGAAGTTCAAAGTGGGGCTGGGTTGGGGGGGGGGTCTTTACAGCCAGTTTTTCCAATGAAAAACTACTCATTTCTAAAATATATAAAGAATGGCGTCCAATTTATAAGAATACAAGCCATTCCCCAGTTGGTAAAGAAGTCAGAGGACACGAAGAGACAATTTTCACACGAAGAGGAAATTAATCCTAGGATGTCCCACCTGGATGGATTTTAGGAAAGAGTGAGGACTGAAGGTGTCTTAGAACAAAGATTCTTTTTTTTTTTTTTTTCTTTTTCTTTTTCCTGAGGCAATTGGGGTTAAGTGACTTGCCCAGGGTCACACAGCTAGGAAGTGTTAAGTGTCTGAGACCAGGTCCTCCTGACTTTAGAGCTGGTGCTCTATCCACTGCACTACCTAACTGCCCCAATAGGTGCTATTATTATGCCCATTTTACAGAGGAGGAAACAGGTTGATTTATCCAGGGTCACACTGATAGGAAATATCAGAGACTAAGATTTGAACTCAGGTTTAGTTTGAACATTCTCATTTTTACAAAGGAGGAAACTGAGACCAGGCTCTTTGAATTCTTCAGGGCTTAGCATTCTCCCTGCCCTGATATCACCCTCTTGCATAATTTTCTAATAGTTTTGTGAGGACTCACTTTCTGAAGCAGATTCTACATTCCTTAGGGGCAGGGTTTTCTCTCCCCTGGAAGGTGGAGTTCCTGGAGTTATATAGTCCCCAGTTTGAATCCTGTCACAGACATTTACAGGAGAACTAGGAGGATCAGCGGATAAAACACTGGGCTTGGTGTTGGGAAGATTCATCTTCATCTTCCTGAGTTCAAATCTAGTCTCAGACACTGACTAGTTGTATGTCCCTTGGCAAATCACTTAATTCCATTTGCCTCAGTTTTCTCATCTGTCAAATGGGCCGGAGAAGGAAATGAAAAGCCATTTCTCTATGGAGGTGGTTCTGACACCGATACCCTCCTGCTGCTTGCTATCCTGGAGGGGAACTGTACAAAGGTACTAATATAGGATTCCAAGAGTGAGTGAACCTTGGGAATCCAGAAAGGCTTTGAGCTCAGGCTGAAAATATCGATGTTGGTTGCTAGGGGTGGAGCTAGGGGTGGGACTCATGAACCCACTTATTAAGGGGGGGATGGGCTGGAATCAAGGCTGTGGGGGAAGCCAGATAAATTCTAAACTTGAGGGGGGCACTGGATCTATTATTTTAATTCCTAGTGAGGAAATCCTTCTCTCAATGCCAACAAGCAAATAGAATTTAATGGTAATCGCTAATATGTCTACAATGCTTTAAGATGGGCAGACTTTACTATCTCATCTGCTCCTCACACCTGCCTTTTGAGGTAGATGTTGCAATTATCATCCCCATTTTACAGATATGGAAACTGAGGTCAAGAAAGCACAAGCGAGAGCTCAGCACGCATACTGCCCTTTATAGTTTTGGCGAGACTACAGGCTTACCATGTTATTTAAGGCCCGGAGAAATGA